>NC_138083.1:47856235-48336735 GCF_964212035.1 Myotis nattereri
TCTTGCCCAAAGTCATGCAAATATATAACATGTGACCTAAGTAAAAATATAAGGGCTTACTTTGAAAGCACAGTTTCAGAACAAAAATTCCAAGATTCTTCCAAACAGAGTAATGAGCCTGAGCCCCTCCCATAAAGAAATTCTGGAGAAGAAAAAGCAAAGTTAATGGTTTCCTTGGATAAGACCTGTTTAAAAAGATACTACTTGCATCAGTTATTAGGACTAGGTAACATACAAAGGAAGGATAACACAATGTGCCACCCCCAAAATGCCACTTTGGAATTAAAACTATTTTCAGCCAATGCAAGGAAGGCTCACTCTGCCTTCTCCCTTTTCTGTTTAAAGGTATGTTATAAAGTATTCTTTTATTGAAGAGGCACTGTTATCAGCCCATTTGCCCCAAAAAACCCAAAAAATAAAAACAACAAACAAATAAACAAAAAATACACCTTCCTTTATAATTTTCTTCCATGTGTTTTCACTGTTTGTCATCCATGGAAGCTTAAAACCAGTATCTTTTGTTCTGTCATTCACCTAAAAATCCATTGTTTTACTTTTTGCAGGTGCTATATAAGCCAGAATTCTAAGCCACTGCTTTGAGTTGATTTCCGTTTTTAGAATTTTCTCATATGATGTGCACTGCATGCCTTGATAAACTATTTGTTTTATACTTGCTAATGTGTTTTTGTATTAAAGAGCCCCAGGTGGAAACCTAAGATGGATGGAAGTAAAGTTTTGCCTCCCCTACATAAACAATGCTTCTTACAAACCTTTCCTTATACTATTCTTAGAAACAAACTTCATTTACTCAGCTTTAAATCTTTAAAATATGGATAGTTTCTCTAAAATTCAGTTATGCTTTAAAAAATGAATGAGCATTATAACCAATTAAGAAAAAAAATAATTATTAGATTTAATTTCAAGTTAATTCTGGGCAATCCATTCACTCATTCATTCATTCAGCACCTAATTACTTGGACCTAACACTCGTCTCTGGGGACATGCTATTTAACTAAATAGACATAAATCCATTTTCACAAAGCTTATAATCTTAGGAGGGGTACAGACAAGAGACAAAACATTTTGTGGAAGTTTTTTGATGAAGTACTAATCCAAAATTCAAATATTAAAAAATTAATGTACAATTTCACTGATTAAAGACAGTGAATCTCTAGGTAGCTCTGCCAAGGTGCAAGATGTGGGAGCAAAGCTCTCTAGGTGGGGACCTCCAACCAGTCCATCTGCTGGACTCATGCCAGAGTGACTTCGGTCACTATCCCTAGAGCAAAATACTTGCCCAATTTTACTTTTTAACCGGCAGATATTGGAGATGAAATGAAATGACTAATTTTCAAGTCTCTGTGCTTTGGAGTAATTTAAGACTTATCAACAGATAACAAATGCAACATATTCTTACCTAGAAATGTGGTGCTGTTTTAACTAAAACTAAAGTGTAAGGCATTGTGTTCAGCACTACATGGCAAGCAGAAGCTAGAAGAGCTGCCAGGCCTCATAAAATTCTTGGTGAGATTTGAAAAGACAGTAACAACAACAACAAAAAATGTTACTGGAGAAATGGACAGGAAGTTTGTAACAAAATAGAAATATAAATAGTATATAAAATAGAAAATATACTAATGACTTGTTGGATATGACTATGAAAATGTTGAAAATGCTAAAGAGTTATTTCAGAAATAATATGATTAGAAAAAGATATGACAAAAAGTAAATGTTCAGTCTGAAGCAGAACTTAGGAGAAACACAAAGGAGTCAGAGATCAGCGGGGTCAGATTAAAACCGTTTCTGATGCCCAGGTTCTCTTTTAAAAAGCTCATCGAATAAGAAATGTCAAATTTATAGCACTTCCAATTAAACATGCACTGAAGGTGAATATCTTAACACTGTGATTTGAAGAACATTTATTGAGATTTCAGAAAGATTTAAGGGCAGGCCTAGCTGAGCTTTTAAGAATCTTTAGGACGTGTTTATTAGACAAATCTTAAACAGACTAAAAGGCTTCTAAGAATCTTCAGTGTCTGTTCACATAGTAAAGTGAATATCAACATAAAGTACAAAATAAATCTAGATTTAAATGAAATATGAGTTACTTTAGTCTAATAAATTGAATGATATTTCAGTTCATAGAATTCCCACAACGTTTTAAGTAAATTAGATCACACTGCATGAAAAAGACAGAGACAATGCAAAGTTAAAACATGATTTTGTTCCCTTAAATAACTGTACATAAAGGCTGAGAAAGCTACTCAGCTTTAAACCCAGGTGCGAGGGTAGAATTAAGACCCACAGAGGGTATTTTCCAGGCAGTAGAACTGGACCTCATTAAAGAATTTGACAACGTGTGCCAGTAGATTTCAAAATTACTATGAACCATTAATGACTATATGTCCCTCATGTTTTAATATTTTAGGATGAAAGTCTCTAATACAGTTACCCTATACCTCTCTGATCGTTGCATCCTGGGTGAGTGGAGGTTGAGGGAGCACAGAACATGTTTCTGTAGTTTATAGATTTCAGTTCAAGGGGAAATGCATTTAAGGAATTCTACCAAGGAAACACAGAGAAGGGATCTAGGACAAACTTAAAAGTGTTATATAGATCACACCATTCCAGAATTTGTGCTGATGTGATATTACATTTGTGACTTAGAAGAGAGTATATAAATTGTGTAATTTGAATCTAACAAATTAAAAGATTCTAGTTAAAATTTATTTTTTGAATTATTATAATAGATCAAGTTGAAGAGTACTTCAAAAACTGAACCTGAGGAGGCTTATCTATAACTAGAATGGATTAAATGGTAGGATCTTGACCTTCAAACCATTGATGTAATAGGATGAGTATTTGGGGGGCCTTGTAGGCAACTGAGTTTATTTTGTGGGAGGGAAGCAAATAATTTTTAACCAGACTCTGATATTAAAATGGCCACTGTATGTATGCTAATTCTTCCATTGAGAGAGAATTTTTTTTTAATTTTTCTCTCCATGAATTTGGATGTTGCTGTTGCTGATTTACAAATAAAGCACTATAGATGTGACACTCTCAGTCCTGCACTAGACCTTAAGTATCCAGCAGCTTTCTCTTTCTCTTGGAACACTAGTTCAAAGTTGAAAAGCTGCCAGTAAGAAGCCAAAGCATCCTGGGAAGCACCATGATGTTGATTCCAATCAACAGTCCAACTTGAGTTCAGTCTCCAAGCTAGCCCTGCCAAGGTGTTCAAGATGTGAGCAAAACCAATTGGACACACCATGCCAGCCCATCAGCTAACTTAATATCAGTAAATGACCTCAGTCGATGTGACTAGGAGCCAAAAAAAAAAAGCCAAATATGAGAACTGCACAAATATCTGACCAAACAGATCATAAACAAAACCAAAAAGAAAACATAAAATATAGTAATTTTTTTGTTATTTTAAGATACTAAACACTGTGGTAATTTGTAATGAAAAATTAGATACTCAGAACATCTATATATGTATGTATGTATATATATATATATATATATATATATATATATATATATATATATATATATATATGGCTAATATGCTAAGTGTCCTTCCCTCCATCTGATGGGTCGCTATGATGCACACTGAACACCAGGGGGAAGATGCTCAATGTAGGAGTTGCCGTGATGCACAGAGAAATGGCACCATGGACCTGGAGCCCACAAAACAACACTTAGCTTCCCCCAGTGGGACACAGGCCACACCACCATCCCAGAGAGACAGCGCACCAAATCGCAACTGATGCTGCCAAGACCCCATGGCACAAAATGCAGCCCACAGTCCAGCCCAGCCCAAAGCACAGTCTCTGTGGACGCCAGGTAATGATGTCATGTAGCAATGCCTGGCTTCCTCTCCCTAGCAACTAGCCTCCTTGCAGTTTCTTCAGCCCAGGAACATGACTTGTTTTATAGCCAGGTGAAAACACTTTACACTGTAACCAAATATCTGTGAAGTGTTTTCCTGTGCCTCATCTCATTTGATCCTCACAGAAATCCTGGAGTAGGTATATAGGAGACTTGATGAAATCCTATTTTCTTTTCATTAGCCAGAAAAACAGAAATTTAGAAAGCTTAGAAACTTGACTGAAAAGGAGTAAGAAATGGTGGACCTTGAAAATGAATTCAGGTTTTCTCACTGCGCAGAATATAGTTAAACACTGCTGCAGTTAAATATTTTACCCTTTGTTCTCCCTGCATGATCTACAATAATAATGTGCTTTGTGTTGATATTTACTGCTGTGTTGCTGACAATTACCTGAAAGAGAAGTTGAGGTGCTTTAGTGGGCTGGAAAAAGTTTAGCTAAATCAGAAAGCAGGTCTAATTAAGCTAGCTTATGCTATATTTATAAAAGACTAAGTTGACTCATGCATGCACGATACTTATAAAGCTCTCACTGGCGCCAATCACATGTGTGTTTCAATCTGTCATTGTCCATCATGAATTTGGTTGACATTTGTATTATAGAGAAAGGGCGAATAGCAATATTAAAATATTTCTTCTCATTCATTTCCTTTCAATGTGCACAAATTCATGCTCCGGGCCACTAGTAGGATTATAAAGGCCTTAGTTTTGCAATACACATTTTAGAAATATACATCATGTTTGAAAGTTATTTCTCAGTCCAGATTATCTTGGTTCTGATTTCTTATCCTATATAATAAAAGGCTAATATGCAAATCGACCAAATGGCGGAACAACCGGTCACTATGACGTGCACTGACCACCAGGGGGCAGACACTCAATGCAGGAGCTTCCCCCTGGTTGTCAATGCACTCCCACAGGGGCAGCACCGCTCAGCAAGAAGCCAGGCTCACGGCTGGAGAGTGCAGCTTCCATGGCGGGAGCCTCTCCTGATTCCACGGTAGCACTACGGAGCGGCAGCAGCAGGCGCAGTGGGCTGGAATAGGTGTGAATAGCGCAGCACCCGGCCCCAATTCGGGCTCCTAACTGGCCACCTGCCACCTGGTGCACTGCTATATCCCCTGAGGGGTCCTGGACTGCCAGAGGGATTGGCCTAAGCTGGCAGTTAAACATCCCCCAAGAGGTCCCGGACTATAAGAGGGCACAGGCTAGGCTTAAAGCCCCCCCCCCCGCCCCCAGTGCAGAAACTTTGTGCACCTGGCCTCTAGTATATTAGTAATAGCAAAAATGATAAGTACACAAAGATGCATCCTAAACATGCTATGATTTCAGTAAATATCTGAGTGACTCCTCTCTTTCAGATTGTGCCTCTCCCTAGAGATTAAACTATTCAGACATGCTATGTAACATGCAGCATAGCAACAGGCATGACAGCAAAACATGCCAGGGCAATTATTCTGAATGCATTCATAGCAGTAGGAAAAGAGCCACCTCCAGATGCAACATGAACTGCACATTTGAAACAATAATGTCAGATTTGTATTTTTAAAGATGAGTAGAATTTTGCTGATGAAAGAAGGAGCTCTCTGGACAGAGGAATAATGAGAAAAATGCAGAGGTATAAGAATGTAGAGTGTGATTGGAAACTCTAGAGCAGTGCTGTGAAGTGCAGAAAGAAGGGGGCTACATATAAAGTGGAGATAGAGTCTTGAAGGTCATAACATTCCAGGAATGGAGCCTAAGCGGAAGAGAGAGGGATGATGCAGACTTTTTAAGGCAGGGAATGTATTCCTTGAGATGGACTGATGTGAGGTTGTGGCAGAGAAAAAAGCAGAGGCTAAATCACTAAAATGAGTGTGCCTAGAGACATCATCTTAGGAACATGTTAGATTCTAGAACATATGTGGGACATACATGCTTCTAGACCAGTGATGGCGAACCTTTTGAGCTCGGTGTGTCAGCATTTTGAAAAACCCTAACTTAACTCTGGTGCCGTGTCACATATAGACATTTTTTAATATTTGCAACCATAGTAAAACAAAGACTTATATTTTTGATATTTATTTTATATATTTTAATGCCATTTAACAAAGAAAAATGAACCAAAAAAATGAGTTCACGTGTCACATCTGACACGCGTGTCATAGGTTCGCCATCACTGTTCTAGACCATCAGGAATTCATGGTTAATTGGATATAATTTGTAAAGAGAATTAAAACAAAAAGGATAAAATAAGTTATTTGAAAGAAAAAATTGAGTAAATCTTTACTTTTAATATTGTATATAATAATATTATAAAAATATATTTATTATGCTATTCTCCAGCATATAAGTATTAATAAGAAATATATCAGCAAGTATTCCAAATATTTTTTGCTGACTATCCTATATAATAAAAACCTGATATGTTAAGTGTCCGGTTGGCCGTTAAATCAATCAAAGTATAATATGCTAATGATATATTACGGCCGCTCAACTGCTTGCTATGATGTGCACTGACCACCAGGGGGCAGATGCTCTGACTGGTAGGTGAGCTTACTGCTGGGGTCCGGCTGATTGAGACTGAGCAAGATGGGCTGGACATGCCCTGGAGGCCTTCTGTAGTCCCTCCCTGGCTGGCCAACCTCCCCGGCCCTGATCATGCATCAGTGTGGTCCCTCAGCCTGGCCTGTGCCCTCTTGCAATCTGGGAGCCCTCGGGGGTTGTCGGAGAGCCAGTTTTGGCCCGATCCCACAGGCCAGGCCAAGGGTGCCCACTGGAGCATGAATTCATGCACCAGGCCTCTGGTATAAAATAACAAAATATAGATTCTGTTCTTAGGTATTATAAAATGTATCTTTTTTACCTTTCATTCTCAAAGAAAAGCTGTCTAAGTGAGTCAGAAAAGACAAAGTATATTTCAGTACCAAGATATGGCTCTTCCACTAGAAGGCTACTAAATTTATCCAGGCCTTGATTGATCTTATCAGCAAAAGAGACAGAAAATCCTTCAGAGTAAAAAGAGTTAGAATGTGTTTCTGATTAGAAAAAGCTCAGATTAATCAAGTTGTCAACCACCCAGACCATTATACTAATCAAGATGTTGGAGATGCGTAGTAGAAACAGGGAACATGTATCTTTTGTTTCTTGTCTACATCAGGATTAGACAGCTGTAGGGTCTATATCATATGTCAATTGTAGTGAATCCTTCTTATACTATACTTGTAGAATACCCAAATAATCATGACAAAGGTAAAATCTTTACCCAAGCAATCAGGAGACAATTTCCGTATATTTTTAATATTTTAAAGACAGAGACTTGATTCTTGAATGTATCTGGACAATTTCACCATGTCAATACAGGCATTGGTTAGCTAAAGCAGGCAAGCGAAAAGCAAACCCCCAGAGATATGTAGGTATAGAATTAGCAGAGAGTAATTCTGCAGAGAGTAATGGTTAGGAGCCAGAATTCTTGACTCTGCGTTAACACTGCCAATTATAATTGTGTGACCTTGAATCAATAATTATTTTTTCTAAGACCTTCAGTACCTTATTTCAAAAATAGGTTTATAATTAATGAGGTAAAAAAAAAATCTTACTGACAATCAAAGAAAGTGAAAATAAGTCTGGTTGAATACCAGACCCTCCTACTTGCAACAGAACATAAGCAAGGCCCAGAACAAGATATAGACAGGGCCTTTCCACCAATTCCACAAAAATGACCAAATATGCCCTCTTCTGACTAACAACTGTAGTTTCACTTTAACCCTCCTGCTTTCTGAATATACACTAACATACAGAAGCATATATTGCTTTCCCTCCAGGCATTATCCAATCAAGAACAGCCTCCTGCTTCTTAGCTCACCTGCACAAACCCAAGCCCCTAGCACAGATCCCCCCTCCCCTCTCTATGGCACTAGCAGGGCTCCTCTAAGGTCAGCTTCCCCTGTCCTATAACAAGTTTAATAAACCCACTTTACTTAACTATGGAATGCAGCATGCAGATAGTTTTTTATTTTATTTTATTAAATGATTAGGTCTTGTAAAATTACCACAAATGGGTGGGCAACCAGAGAAAGCCTCAGAGGGTTCTAATTATTTAAGATGGTCATCAATAAAATAATGTTAATATTACAAAAACAATCGAAAACACCTAGAGATATAAGTGCATTCCTGGTTCCGGACAGATATAACTGAAGACCCAAAGTGGTAAAGAAATGCAATGTTTTTAGGATTATCCAGTAGGAATCACCTTACAAACTCTGTATATAAAAAAAAATCCACATCTCTTTTGTTTTCCTAATTATCATAAATTATCTGGTGCACATACCTACTGTTAGAAAATAGGCTTGTGCTGACGTCTAATTCAACAAATGTCCAAGAATTGGCTTATTGAGGCTGGTGAAATTCTGCCTTTTTTTTTTTCTTTTTTGTGCCCAAAGGCCAGAAAAAGAACTACTTCCAGAGAATTCCACAGTCTATTTCTGTACCACTCCCATGTGTCACTGTGAAACTGCACCTGTCCCTGTGCCTGTGTGCAAGAGCTGTGCTGGGGGGGGGGGAGTTGTTTAGATTCCTGTGTGGGCACAGGTCTACAGCAGAGATAATTCACACCCTCTCCATGTTAAGTTTGCTAAAGATGCTTCGCTCTTCTCAAAGTTTTGCCTCTTTAGTTTATACCATTATTGCCAGCACTTATTCTCCAAAGAACAACCAAGTGTGGCGGCTGTTGGGGAAATGTAATTGAAAACAAATCTCTCAAACTGTAACACTTTTCTACAAAGGTAAAGGAGAAAGAAAACCATTTTATTGTTGAATATGCATTAATCCAGAGTGTGATGTATAGGCAACCTGCTAAGAGACTGCAAAGACTGAAAGACCTCTCACCCTTTGTAGAGCCCAGCAGATACAGCCCATTATGTACATGTTCTCAAGATAAATGATAAATAGTCCCCACAAAGAAGCCTGAACAGCACCATTGGTCACACATAGTTTATCCTACATTTACATGTTAAGTGGGGTGACCATATTTGTTAGCAAAATGGCTTTATCCAAAGTAAGAATAACATTGGTCACACATAGTTTATCCTACGTTTACATGATAAATGGGGTGACCAGATTTGTTAGCAAAATGGCTTTATCCAAAGTAAAAATAAACTTCTAAATCTTTATACCAGGAGGTAGTTTTGGAGCAAGGTGGTCACTGAAATTGCTTTCTACCTTCTCACAGCAACTGGGAAGAAGCACTTGAATTCTCTCCCTTGTTGAACATACTAGTATTTCAAAGAGACGACTCCTAGGTCCTTGAGAAAGGTATTCCCGGGGTTTTAACCTGGCTTATTTAGCTTTTAAAATATTTATACACTTGTACATTTCAAAGAAGCAGAGAGAGTACTATTAAAAAATTCTAACTTAAAGCTCTAAGAAAAAGAAAAAGTAACTTCTGTGGTTGGGTAAGACATATACATTCCATTCCATACAATGCCGACAAAATTATTAAAGAATATTACTGGTACCCAGCTGCCATGGCTCAGTGGTTGAGTGTCAACCTATGAACCAGGAGAACATGGTTCAATTCTTGGTCAGGGCACATGCCCGGGTTGCTGGCTCAATCCCTAGTGTGGGACATCCAGGAGACAACTGATCAATGATCCTCTCTCATTATTGATGTTTCTATCTCTCTCTCTCCCTCTTCTTCTTCTCTGAAATCAATAAAAATATTTTTTAAAGCATATTACTGGTTACAACATGGAATGGAGAGCACTTGAAAACAAAAAAGTGTGACATCAAGTGGTGGTGTTACTAAGTTTTTAGGGCAATAGTCAAGTTTCCCATTATAGTCCTAGGTGTCAGATATATAAAAAATGACTTGTTAAAAAAAGTATTAAAGAAAAAGAGTTTATCAAGAAAGCCTTATCTTCTGAAGTCATAAGACAAGTATGTCTGAGGGCAAGCCTAGATTCTAATTATATGTATTAGATTCAAGCCTGATCTCAGTGGGCATGAAGGCATCCCATAGTGATGGTACTTATGCATCAGAGACACAGAGGTAAGGTTTCCACAATGAGCACAGATTAAAATAGCAATCAGAGCCTTCAGATGTAGAGATAGCTGTTTTGGCTAATTTATCTATGAATCACTTAGAAATTTAAGTTATTGTAAACCTCCTAAGGTTTTCTATGACATACTTACAAGAAAAAAAAAACTAAGACTGCTGGGCAAGTATGCAACTAAAATAATTTTAATGGGGATACACTGCTTCTTACTCAGTTCTCAGATGTAAGCACTTTGGAAATTACTACACTCTCTATTGATTGGAAGATTGGGTTATTTGGGAGAAAGATACTGACGTTTTCTAAACAGTGATTGTTTCCTAAGAAAACAGAAATACACAGACCTTCTGGGGGTAACTAAAATTAAGTTGACCTTTAAGCTCATCTCTTAGAATAAGGACTATTAATACGGGCAGATGATTGATGAGGAGGTCAGGGTTTGATGTGTCTTGTTCTGAATACACCTAACAGTAGATAAATGGGACTGTAGACCTATTCTATAACTGTTTGCCTTAGTAGAGAATATATAGTGGGAATAGATAGATTTGTAGCTGTTAGAACCATATTTTTTAGTTCCCAAATGAGCTGTGTTAATGTGGGAGGAAGCATGTGGAAATCCTGAAAATATTAAACAAAAAGCAATTCTAACCCCCTGGGACAATTGTAGAGACTAGCAAAACTAGTAAAGACTAAGAAAATTAAAACTAGTAACTTCTACCACATCTCTCTAACTTTTTTCTATGTGACTGTAGGAATGCAAAAGGGTTGTGGAAAATGACATTAGATTATTGTAAACTTATTCAAGTGGTATTTTCAATCACAACTTTGATTTCAGATGTGATATTTTTACTGGAGTAAAATCAATACAACTTCTGATAGCTGGTTTAAAGACTTTCTTTGACCAGGTAACTATATTTTCTTTTCCATTTCAAACAGTAAGATCACAACCCATTTTCATTTTCTTTTTTTTCTTTTTTTTATTGCTTAAAGTAATACAAAGGGTATTACATATGTGTCCATTTTTCCCCCCACCCTAGACAGTCCCCTAGCCTCCCCTATCCCCCAGTGTCTTATGTCTGTTGGTTATGCTTATATGCATGCATACAAGTCCTTTGGTTGATCTCTTACCCCCCTACCTCCTGTGCACCAACCCTCCCCTGCAGTTTGACAATCTGAGGCAGCTCTGCCTCTGTATCTATTATTGTTCAAAAGTTTATAATGGTCTCTATTATCCATGAATGAGTGAGATCATGTGGTATTTTTCCTTCATTGACTGGCTTATTTCACTTAGCATAATGCTCTCCACTTCCATCCATGCTGTTGCAAATGGTAAGAGTTCCTTCCTTTTTAGAGCAGCATAGTATTCCATTGTGTAGATGTACCACAGTTTTCTAATCCATTCATCTACTGATGGGCACTTAGGCTGTTTCCAGATCTTAGCTATGGTGAATTGTGCTGCTATGAACATAGGGGTGCATATATCCTTTCTGATTGGTGTTTCTGGTTTCTTGGGATATATTCCTAGAAGTGGGATCACAGGGTCAAATGGGAGTTCCATTTGTAGTTTTTTGAGGAAACTCCATACTGTCTTCCATAGTGGCTGCACCAGTCTGCATTCCCACCAGCAGTGCACAAGTGTTCCTTTTTCTCCACATCCTCTCCAGCACTTGTCCATTTTCATTTTCATGATAGGCATGAGAGCACATGTAATTTTAATATTTTATTGCAATACTGTGTCAACCCCCTGCTCATCATCCTACTACATAGTTCATAGAAGCATCCATCATTCTCACAGAGAACAAAAAATTACACTGGTTCATAATATTGACAACATTATGTTATTTAAACCTGATAATCAAAGAGTAGCAAGCACATTAGTGACCTTATAAATGCATATGTCTGCCCAAAGGTAGAAGATAAGCCTAGTGAAATTCCAGGGATATTACTGGTATGGTGAATATTGACTTACCCTTCTAAAATAAGACAGGTTGCTGCACCTACCTATTATGATGGAAAGCAAAACTCTTAGTTGATCTCTTTGGGTTTTAGAGCCAACATGTATCATATTTGAACTTGCTTCTAGAAATCACTTGTAAGATAATCTGTAAGGTTGCCAGGTTTAAATTGGAACCAAAGCATGAATAGGCTCTATAGCAGTCTAAACTGGTGTGAGCTTCCCGGAGATTTGGAACTTAGGAACAATCAGTTCCAAAAGTTTGGGCCAGACAGACATGCCGAATAAAGTTCTGACAGGAAGTTCCAATGGAATCATAAAATATGTTCCAAGGTTTTTCAGAAAGTCTATTCCATCCTTCATTAATATTTGTTTTTAAAGCAATTCTTGGCCTTATGCTAAAACCTAGTGAAGATGGAACACTTGATTACGGGACAAAAAATAACTTTGTAATTTAAACTTCAATAATGTATCGGATATTACCCGATCCACTGAAACACAAATGTGGACATGAACAGCACCAAAATTGCATTATAAAACAGAAACATTATATAAACTCAGAGGATTGAGTGCATCCATATGGTGCCACAAATTGCACGAGCAGATGGATGGTGCTTCCTTACTACTTCAACATATCTGTTTCATCAAAACCTATAACCTTATTTTTAGCACTTATAACAAGTTAAGAAAAAAATAAAAACATCAATGTGCTTCACAAAAGGGTCTACACTGAATGTTGGTAAGGGCTGAAGTAGAGAGCACTGCACTTTTTTAAATAAGAAGTAGCCTTGAACATCAGTGATGTAGGCACAGGTTCTTCCAATGACCAGAATTTTGACCAGCACATCTGACTGTGCTGTTTATGTGAAAGGACAATCTAAGTCACAGGTCAACAGCAGACTGACTGATAAAGACTAATGCTTGGCAGGGAAGTTGGAAACTGGGAACACTGGTGATTGGAACAACGTAGAATGAGAAAACAGTTGTGTTTCACACAAATACCACCTAGAGGGCATCAGCAGCAGTGGATACTGACCATAATCAGGGAAACAGTGACCATCACTGTGAACTTAAATCAGCAGATTTGCCAAATATCCCTAACACTTATGTGTCCACTTACAAAATAGCAGCAGAAATGAAGACTATTCATGGCTATGCATGGACTGACTAAAAAATGGCCTTCTTGCCAATGCTGGTCTGTCTACTCCACTACCAACAGCTGAATTATTGCTATGTTACTATCTCCTAAGTGTATTAGCTGCTCATCTGGTTGGTAGCAGGAAATTATTTTGCGTATGTATTGCCTTTTATGTTATACCAACACTATCATTTATGGGTTTATTGGAAGACTGAGTTATGTGGTTTACATCAACAGACTCCCATATCCTCTGTTCCTCTGTTGTTTTTTGTTTGTTTTTGGTTATTGTTTTTGTTAGATTTAGAGTATAAGTATCTCCAGCTAAATATATGAGAAAAGAGTAAATAATAAGAATTGCAGATTTATATCCTTTTCCCCTATTGTAGAGATTCCTTCAAGTTGACTATTGCCACTTGACTAAAGTCACTGCTCTTCTTAAGGTAACCATCTAGTTCTACTTGAATTTCTTTTCAGAATAAAATTCACATAACCTTTTGATGAGGTTTCAGGCAGACTCAAGTTTCTGCATTTTATCATGTTCTTCCCTTATCCCTGCAACATCTCTGTAATTCAATACAGATAATATATGTATATCATCTATATGCAGTTTTAAGCATGAATGATGCATTTATAGTTGATCGGTTGTTTGTTTTTAAGCTTTTTATGAAGAAAATAGAAAAATAAGACAAGTGACTGAGGACAATAACAAGCACTAGTTATTAAATTTGTCAAACCAACAATTCACTGGTCACCACATTTAATCTCTGTCTTAACAAGCCTCCCTGCTAATATACAATGAAAGTTCATAGACAAGGAGGTTAGGGAGTGGAATATGTGTGTTAGGAGACAATTTTCAGCAGGTCATTGTATCTCTTTATGCCTTTTAATTTCTTCTCTTCTGTACTATCTCTTTAAGAAAATTTATATAGCAAACATACATTAAAGACAGGAATATTGCCTCCTTTTGGGGGCAGAGAACTGATTTGTTTTCTCTCTGGGATATAAAAGACACTAGCTTGCCCTAACCAGTTTGGCTCAGTGGCTAGAGTGTTGGCCTGTGGGCTGAAGGGTCCCAGGTTCGATTCTGGGCAAGGGCACATGCCCAGCTTGCGGGCTCAATCCCCAGTGGGGGGTGTGCAGAAGGCAGCTGATCAGAGATTCTCTGTCATCACTGATGTTTCTCTCTCTCTCTCCCTCTCCCTTCCTCTCTGAAATCAATAAAAATATATTTTAAAAAATAAAAATAAACAAATAAAAGCTCAAGGTGCCCTAAACTCAAGAGTTTCTCCGCTGTGACAAAGCCCTCTCTGCACAACACCCACTGGGCTGTTCCATGGGTCTCATGCTGCCTGCTGTGCCATGAGTAATAAACATTTTTTGTCGTTGAACCGGGAATTTCTCATTTTCTTCAAGTATCCATGCACTTTGGAAGGCTAACTAGCTACTAGAAATCAGGGTACAATTTCAAACTCATCACAGTTCTTGGTAATGTAAGATAACATTAACTAATTACATAATACAGGGCCTCAAATGCAATAATAACAACTGCACATATTTCAAGGATAGTGAGATATTAAGAGTTTTATTATTTTTCTGTGTATTTTAGAAATATGTGGAAGCAACATGACAGTTGCGATGTTTGCATTAAAGTGGGATGAGAAAATACATGTAATGAAATACTAACATTTATCATATGATACATTGAAGCAGGAATATTTAAGATCTGATTAGAATAGAGTCTCTGGGAATGGACATTAGATGGTATTTACCTTGCATGGCGATTCATTATAAATAATAAAGGGGAGGGGTGATTCAAAGTTAATTCTAAAGATTTAAAATCTAGTGAAAATAAAGTAATTAGTGTCAGTTATAGAATCAAAAAGGGCAAGTTTATATGGAAAAATAATATGTATATATTTTTAAACGCCATTTACTACACCTGAGTAAAGACATCAAGAGTAAATCAATCCTGAGAAACAGACAGGATTCTTTTTTTTCTATATATGACTGTTGGGAGCCAGTCTGAAGCAGAAATTTTGGAAAGTCTAAAAATTAATAAAAAAAAATATTTCCTGAGATGGTAACATAAAAGTCAGACAGCTGAAAGGAAAAGCAAGATATCTCTACAACCTTGAAACAAAAGGAGATTAAGGGCATAGAATAAAGATGGGACAAAATTGTCAATTGTTGCTGAGAAGTTAAGTCATATGGGACAATAAAAAAATGTTCTGAGGAAAAAAGCTTGTTTTTATTTTATTTTATTTTAATTTTCCAAGCCTAACATGATGCCTGGCATACATTAGTATACAAAAATTTGCTGCCAAATGCATAAATGTAAGTAGAGTGCCTTATATTCATTTAGATATGCTGGTGATATCATTATCATCAAAATATCAATTACAATTCTGATGTTTTGATTTCCATATCATTCCTGGCAAAGTTTCTGATGTCACATGGTAAATATGACCTTTTTTTTTGTTTTTCCATTGAGGAATGATAACAAATTTTTTCTTTGAGATAATCCTTCTTCCCACCTCCCTCCCCCACCCCACCCCGTCACTCTACTTGGTATATACAGGTGTTTTTTTTTAATTTTACTTGGGGTCCACTGTTCTATGGTGCTTGTAAAGCAGAGTTTAGAATGGGTTGTCAGAGAATAGGAAATAACGCTAAATGCTGCTTGGTTAGCAGTGTGTTCCACCTGCCATTTCATAAATCCAGAGTCAGCAGTTTCCTTTGCTTGTCTCCGTTGACTCATCAATGTAGAATGAAATCTAATCAATCCACCATCATGCTAATCAATGTACTGTGCTACTTTCATTGCAGCAAAGACTAATGTTGTTATAAACCCAGTTACATTTTAGAATAATGCAAAAATTGAAAGTGCTCTTCTTTGTGGTATATAAATGAAGCATTTTATGACCTGAGGCTTTACCATCAAAATTTCCATTTTGATCCATCAATTTTCATCAACAAATTAAAATAACTTGTAACGCAAGAATGGGAGACAATGAATTTAAAGTTACAGCTTATTATTAAATGGAATGTTACAAAATAGATGAGTTGTAACAGCAATATAAAAAAATACATGGGAATTGTGAAATCAAAAACCCAAATTGTTTCTGTACCACAATGAGATAAATAACATAAAAGGCTGTTATGCTCTAATTGACAGAACATTTTTATAACTAAACCACTGAATTATCTCCTGATATGGGAAACAAAGCAATGTAACTTCTTGGGCTTTCAAACTTTCACTTCAGGTATTCCTATTTTCTCAGCTAGTCTAGCCTCCATAGTTTTCCTGTCTTTCAGAATAAATCATTTGTATCTTGTCATTATAAACTGGAATATACTATAATCTTTACCCTTTTCTATGAATTACCTTGTCTTAATTGAAATATAAGATTAAGGGCAACTGTTTTTTTAATCACTCAAGTACTTTCCACAATATAGACATATAATCAGTGTCAGAATAAGTCTCACTCTACCATGTATATTATATGTATGCCTAATTCTATGTATATGTTTTTCTCTCTATATATATTATTTTACCCTAACTCACCTTTTCTAAAGAGTCCTTTTTCTCTTTCATATTGACTAACTGATCCACTAAATAATTAGTCTCTTAGACAGGGTGGGGCAAAAGGAAGTGTATAGTTGTGAATACACAAAACAGTTTATTCTTGTATTATTATTTATTAATTATTGTATTATTTTCCAAACTATATATCATTTTTGTCTTTGTATATCCTTTACATAAACCATCCACTTATTTTTCTAATTCACAATTTCTACCAGGAAGCCTCAAATGTGTGCATGGTTTTTTATGGAGAATTAAGGAAATCCCTGAATTTGCAGTGTCTTAACTGTGTGTGTGTGTGTGTGTGTGTGTGTGTGTGTGTGTGTGTGTAGGGGGGGGAGTGATGTCTCAATTAATATGCACCTCCTACTCTTTTCTACATTTGTAAAGAAGCAGCTTCAGAGAGGTACTTTCCATGCATAGCTCCATTAGACACATAGAGAATAATTATACAATCATTTTTCAGCTATTTTCACCCACTTGTATTTTATTTCATCCGAAAAATTATTTGAATGCCATATATCACAGCCAATTTATAGCATTTCAATTATGGAATAAAATAATGTCAATAAATTTATTTTGGTAACCAGTAAAATATTTATAAAATTTCAAAGCTTATATAATAAAGAAAATGAAAAAAATTAAAATCTTATTCATGACTATGCTATCATCAAAATATTCATATTAGTAATGACATATTAGACTACTACAGTTAGTGCTAGCTTAGTACAGAGAGAGGAAAGCTTATACACAGTACAGGTATTCCTTTATTTTCTTCCACCTAGTTTTACCAGCCCATATTGGCTACAAATAGATTTAGAAATACTGCCAATGGAAGCAAGTGATATTTTGGGACAATTTATACTATTTATGAATAGTATATAACATATAGTGATCAATCAAAACTGTAAGCTATCAGCTTCCTTGAGAAATGGTTGACAAAGACAGTCTCTCTATAAAGGTAACATTTAAGCTGAGCCTTTAATGATGTGAAGGAGGCAGTTTATGGATGAATGAGGCAAGAGCTTTCTATGGAAAGCACAGCTTGTGTGACTGTTCTGAGTCAAGGATTACTTTGCAGAATTCCTCAAATGTGATGGAGAGAACAAGTTATTGAGTGTAATACAGGGCTTGAGAGGAAGGTAGGGACCAACCAGTTCGTGCAGGGTTCTGTAGGTCATTTCAAGACTCTGGGATTTTATTCTAAGTACAATGGAAAACCTATACTAATTACTTTAATTGACTGATCCAATATATGTGTCACAAAAATCAATCTCGCTGATAAGTGGGAAATGGATTGCAGCAGCAAGAGCCACACAGGAAAACTGGGTCAGGGGCATAGGCACCAGGTCCAATTAATAAATGATGACAAAGTGAATTAGATTTTTGGTAGCAGAAATAAAATCACAAGGATTCAGCAATATTTAAGTAGGTGCAGGCCTGGTGATGAAATTGGCATGATTCTGAAGAAGAGATTAAGAAATATCCAAGGTCTTCAGAATTCACAACTGGAGACACTAAAGCATACACCTGTTGGTTTGATTCAGTTTTGGTCATTATATGCATTTTCTTGAGCTTTGGACAGCTTCTATGGCATTCTCAATGCTGTATCTTAAATTCTTCTGATCCTTTGCCCCTATCAACTGTGATGGTTAATTCTTTGTGTCAATTTGACTCATCTTTTCCCCAGACAGTCGGTGCCAAGATGTTTGGGTGCTCAGATATTTGGTTAAACATTATTTCTGGGTGTGTTTGTGTAGTTGTTTTAGGATGACATCAACATTTGTTTGTGTTTGTGTGTGTGTGTTTCATGTAGAACCATGTCAAAACGATGGGACTTTATTTCTGTGGATCCTTTGGTGTCTGATATTGTGTGGACTCTGACTAAAGCTTTTCCCACATTCAAGACATTTATAAGGTCTTTCTCCAGTGTGAGTTCTCTGGTGTATAATGAGGGTCATACTCTGATGGAAGCATTTCCCACAGACAGTTCACACTTCTCCCCAGTATGGATTCTGATGTTTAGAGAGATCAGAGCATCGTTTAAAGCTTTTCTCACATTCTTCACATGTATAGGGTCTCTCCCCTTTATGGATTCCCTGATGCCTAAAATGGTGGGAAATACAACAGGTCTCCTCGCATTGGGTACATTTATAATGTTTCTCTCCTTTATGTATTTGTTGATGCCGACTGGGATGTGAGCTCTGTCTGAAGTTGTTCCCACGTTTGGGACATGTGTATGTCTTTTCCCCTGTATGTGTCCTCTGGTGTTCAATCAGGCCAGCGCTCTGACTGAAGTTCTTCCCGCATTCTTGGCATTCATAGGGTTTCACCCCAGTGTGGATTCTGTGGTGCTTCAGGAGTTCAGAACACTGTTTGAAACCCTTCTCACAGTTATCACATTTATAAGGTCTTTCTTCATGGAGCTGCCTCTGGGCTCAAAAAGGCCTGAAGTATGGAAATTTCCCACACTGTCAACAGATTTGTGAGGTTTCACCACTTGATGTTTCACCATAGCTACACTCTGTTTGCACTTGTCGCCACATTCAGCACCATTAACAGACCTCTCTGCTGTCAGGCCATGCTGACTAAAATTAAGTTTGAACTTCTGGCACTATTTCCAATTTCATTATTTTTGTCATCTACCTCTTCTGTGGGAACATTCTTGAGATCTGAGATGCTGATGAGTCCTTGTTCCTCAGGAGAATTTTCAAGTTTCAGGAATAAGGGGTCTCCTCCTGCGTATCACCACATTTGGACAACAGGGGAGCCTTCCCCTGGGACCCTTCTTGTAGCTGTATCTGTGGCTCTACTTCTAGAATTTCTTGCTTTGGAATCAACTCTTTGTTCTCTGTTCTGGTTCCCAAACTTGGTAGGGCTGTGTTCCCATAACCCTTCAGTGCCCTATCCCTGCAGAAGTTTCTCTGAACTGGGTCCAGATGCTCCCACTCTTCCCAGGTTACAGGTTCATCCTTGACCTTCACCAGTCTCTGGGTGAGGTTCCAACAGGCGCTCTCTGAGCAGCCGTGCCATGCCCACGGCCTGGTTCCCGCTCTTGGCGTAGTGCTTCTGCACCCAGTCCTGCAGCTCTGGGGACAGGATGGTCAAGAACTGCTCCTTCGAGTGCATCTCAGGCCTCAGCCACCGACAACAAAGTTCCCTGGGCCAGCTCAGTGCCTCTTCGGGTCCAGCCACCTCCTGAAAACAGAACCGACTACAATACTGTCGACAAGTTTCGGATCCAGACAGTCCAGGGACAGTCAGACTCCCGAACTCCCGGTGAGTCTCCTTCCACTTTCACTATCAGAGTCCATCACGCAGGAGCGGGTGGTGACCCGGGACCCTGCAGCCACCTTCCAGGCGCCCCCCCCCCCCCCCCCACCAGCGCCACTGCTTCCACTTGCCATTAAGCGTGAACTCATCTTTCTTCTGCACGTGCCCACTTTTCCGGGGTTTTGCCTTCAGGTGAGTAGAGAGCAAACCCTGCAAAAAGCCACGGACCTCATCATCCTTCCTTAAACAGAGGTGCACCCCAGCTGGCCCTATGCAAGAGTCCTCCTACCCGCAGCTATGCCACCTAGTACCCACCCTTTCGGTGACAAGAAAATCAACAAAAACTAGTAACCCAGGCTGGAAGTGCGTCACCAACTCTCTGCAGTACCCACCCTCCCAGGTATTCCCGGGGTCTCTCTAGGCGCCGGAGGACTGAGTTGAATCTTGGTGGTTTGCCGTCAGCCCCTTCCAGGGATATGCTTCGTGTATACCTTGCTTTGTGGAGATAATAGTCCGACAGGTTACAGAACTAAACGCCACTCCTCTTTTAAAAGTTGAATCTCATTCTTTAATACTGTCTGTGAATACAGTTTTGTTTTAGAAAAAGTTAAAAACCCAACTGTACAATGAGCCATAAACAAACGTTCACCCATGTGGTATTCGTTTAGACAAGAAAGGTTTGTAGAGTATCTTCTACATGCCAAGGCAAATGCTTAACACCATAGATACAAAACTGGTGACACATAGTCCCTGTCCTCAAGTTGCTCAGTCTCCTGACACTTTAATCATTACAAAAGCATGCGGTAAATGCAGTACTTTGCAGTGTATACAGTGGACATTTGTACAACCAGAGGTGGACATACACCACCATCCCAGGAGGGATGGTACAGTGAAATACTTCACAGGGAAGATTTTTTTTTTAAAATCTTTATTGTTGAGCATATTGCAGATGTCCCTTTTATTCCCCCCATTGCTCCCCTCCACCTGGTTCGTGCTTGCCACAGGTCTGTCTGCACCATCCTATGTCCATTGGATGTGTCCATTGGTAATGCATATATAGGTGTATGTATAGAGTGATAAACGTACCAAAATTCTTATAGTAAACAATAACTTTTATTTGTCAATATTTTAGATATCTTGTATTGTAAAGCACTTATTTATGAGGTTACCAGTATTTGCATACTTTAAACTTTCAATATTCTTAAAACAAAACTGTCCTACTTCTGATGGTCTACATACTTCTTAATGAGTGTGGATGACATTTAGGAAGGCATAATTAGTCAGAATCATAACTTATCACTCACTACATTATTGAAAAATCACCCAGTTGCCCATGACTCTAATTTTCTAATAAGGGCTAACTTATAGATTATGTAAAATTTGACTAATTTTTAAGTAAAAGAAATTGAAGGGGAAATAGAAACAGTTAAGACACTTATACACTTACTCATATGCTAACTATAATGATGTAGTTCGCTTTGACACACTCTCTCTGTCATCAAAATGGTGATTGTCCATAAATATTTGTTATGCATTTGAACCTAGAGCTGAGTTTGACAGATTCCAATAAAATATTCAGTGTGATGCTTTGAGGTCTGCAGAGGAACATGAAATGGTCCCCAAACTGCACATTACATGTAGTTTTCAATTACACACTGCACAAAATGTCCTTGACATTCAAGAGTGCACCATCATATTTTAGTCTACCTCACTCCAGGGCGTATTTGAAAATACCCTCTATTTGCCTTTAATAATAATGACTTGTCATATGGAATCCAGATCAGTTAATCTAACATACTATGTACTTGATGGTTTTTATTAACTGTCAAATTAAACCCAATAGTCATCAGAAACATTTTCCCCTCTGTTGTGCAATTGTTCTCAGCATGTTTCATTTCTGACCATTAATGTAAAAGGTTAATAAATGCAACTACTTGATGTTATTAATATTCAATATGCATGGCAAGTGAATCATTTTGCAGACTTATGATTTTAAGGATGCTGGGCCATTAATGTTACTATTTTGTAGGCTTGTAAAATTGCACCATGCAATATGCATGCCATAATTTGGATGCTAAAAGGTCTGTGAAGAATTCTTGCTACATTACACTTTACTCACCTTTATTGAAATTCAGACTCTTTCCATGGAATGTAAAATACCTCTTTTTCTTTATCTCGCTATCTCTGTATCTCTCTTTTATTAATAATTTATTTTTACTTGTTCTTGTTCCTTATTAATAACTTGTTATGTTTAATCTAATTTGATTTAATACATGGTTTTACAGGATCTCCAATTAAAGTAAAATCAGCCCCAGATTTTACCTAAGATCTATTTAATGGTCAATGTACATTGTCATATAGATTAGTGGTTAAATATGTTTAACCAAGTCCTTCAGTTTTAAAATATGTCTGGCATGTGAAAAGCATTTAAGCCAGATTTCAGGCAAAACTCAGAGACTGTTACTCAGAATCATTAAAGAGATGTAGGGGTACAAAAATAATGGATTATAAATGGAAATTCAAAGACCTGGGCTTCAAAATTGATCTTTTAATTTAATTTTCTTTTTCTCAGTCTAATATCTATTGAGGACTTTTCTTCCCTTGAAACAGAAAACAATTTCCTACAATGCATTTTATTTTAAAATAAATACCTTACAATAAAACAATCACAAAAGATCAATCTTATTAAAACAATTAGAAGTGAGCAAAACATTCAATGCTTGTGAAAATAATTATGGAACTCTGTGTTGAAATATTGTAATCAATCATTATGGGGGTGGGGGGGAAAGGCTTTTCAAAGCCATTGACCCCAGTAAAGGGAGAAAAAAATTACAAGTGTAGCATTCTCCCTTTTTCTCAGTATCTATAATCAATTTCCAAAAGAAACTGATTACAAATGTTAAGAATGCAGAATATAATTAAGTAGATAAATATTGCTCCTAAAGTAATCTTAAGATAAACAAGCTATTTCTGGAAGCACTATCCTAGCCAGATTATTTATCAAGTTCATAAAAATAGAAATAACCACAAATTAACATACACATATACCCACATATACAGTACACCACATAACTATGTACACAGAAATACCTTTTCTGTTGTAATTTACAAATAGGAAGCATTTTAAGAGTATCCCAGGCCCATATGGTTCAGTGGTTGAGCATCTACTCATGAACCAGGAGGTCACA
This sequence comes from Myotis nattereri, assembly GCF_964212035.1. Taxonomy (NCBI): domain Eukaryota; kingdom Metazoa; phylum Chordata; class Mammalia; order Chiroptera; family Vespertilionidae; genus Myotis; species Myotis nattereri. Next base: position 47,879,290 of record NC_138083.1, read on the forward strand.
GTTAGATTCCCCATCAGGGCACATGCACAGGTTGTGGGCACGATCCCCAGTAAGGGCATGCAGGAGGCAGCTGATCAATGATTCTCTCTCATCATTGATGTTTCTGTCTCTCTCTCTCCCTCTCTTCCTCTCTCTCTGAAGTCAGTAAAATAAATAATGAAATAAATAAATAAATACTTAAAGAAAAGAGAGTATTGTAACTCTAGTATCTAAAGCATAGTGTCTAATTTTATCAATAAGACATTGCCCTTATCAAGCTGTAGAGTAACTAAGCTGTTGATGTAGAAGATTTTGACCCTAATTGATTACAATATTTCAACACAGAGTTCCGTAATTATTTTCATACGCATTGAATGTTTTGCTCATTTCTAATTGTTTTAATAAGATTTCAGTATTATTGGAAGGTAAAAACCAAGGAGGTTACAGATGTCTTCCAAGAGAATATAAGATTTACAGTGGAGCATGATTTTTGGTACCAAAAATAATTGTACTATTGGAGTTAGAGGTTGGTTTGATCTGAGGCTTTTGATAAGCATTTAAGTTGTCAAGAAATCCACTGGAAACTTTTTAAATTCAACCAAAGCTTTAGAGCAATATTTAATAGTTTTTGAAAAAATCATAGTTAGAGAGAAAATATTTTTTTTTTTTTGAGAAACTGAGAACAACTGAGATAGCCCTTGACATAGACAAGGCTCTTTTATTCCTGCCCAAACAAGAGGGTTGTTTATCTCCAGTATTTTACAAAGAAGAGCTATAGGAGAGTTTCACATGTTGAAATAACAGCATTTGCATGGATTAATGTTAAAACAAATAGAAAAATGAAGTATTGAGTTCACCTTTTTATAAAAATGTTGTGCTCTGAGAGCTTTGCAGGCAGAAAATGAGAATATTTAAATTTTGGTTAAGTCCTGATAGAAAGGCAACACACTGATCAAAATTGCTTGGGTCCATATGGGGGTAAAGATTAAGCCATACCATTGAGTCTGTTTGGATGACAAACAATTATCTGGATACAAGTCAGTACAGAGTCATCTTGGGGCCATGCCCAGTTATCAAGGTTCTCAATACCATATACACAGCAAATGCAAACCGTTAAAGCCCCATGATGAGAAAACCAGGTAGGCATGTATCTCCAAAGGTCAGCTCATTAATGTCCTTAATACAATAAGAAATTTTCCTGGTTTTCAAGTACAGATAGGCAATTTCCCTTCTCAACCTTTATAAATTTTATACATGCCTCTTTTACAAAATTTATAATATGTATGTTAAATATTGGTTGGCAATTTATAAAGCCTCATTTACCTAGGAGAAAATGTTTATGCAATATGTTTAATAAACTGTTCTTAAAAATCTATGAATTACCTGTGTAATTTAAGATAAATTAATTAGAAATTCATGTCAATAGTTTTTACTTCCATAGAATTGATCAAGATAAATAGTTCTAATATTGATTTCAATTATTCTCTAAAAATTTAAATATCTACATAGAATATTTTAGCATTTTTCTACTCTGTCTAAAATTTTAACTCCACGTAAGTACATTGGATATGCTTTTTTTTACAATTATGTAAAGCATTAGAAGTCTTTAAAAGGAGATATTTTCACAACATACATGCTTTTCCCTGATTGTCAATGAAGTAATGGGGAAAAGACTATACCCTTAGCTATGTGTAACTCTCTTTAGAAGCAGCATAAGATATTTGACAAAAGTCATAAGATATGTAAATAATTCTAAACTAAAACAGAATTAGCAATTCATAAAGTTAAACTTTGCCAGATACTTTGAAAGAAATAAAGTGCTGCCATTGGGTTTTGGTTTAAGTCTGTGGCTCATGGAAAACATCATTCCTAAACATTGTTCTATTTGCCTCATCTATTAACTATTTGATCTCAAATACATATTAAATATTCATAAGTGTATGGCTGAAAGAAGGAAACTGAAGTTCAAAATTATTTAAATCTCATTCCTTTATATGCTAATATATGGAAGAGCAGTAACTAAAACTGAAGTAGTTCCTTTATTTTTTCCAGTTTTTTTTTCTTTAGTGATTAAGGTATTATATATGTGTCCTTATTCCCCCCTCGCCCCCCCCCCACTCATGCCCTCACCCCCCTGGTGTCTGTGTCCATTGGTTATGCTTATATGCATGCATACAAGTCCTTTGGTGGATCTCTTCCCCTTACCCCCACCCTCCCCTACCTTCCTTCTGAGGTTTGATGGTCTGATCAATGTTTCTCTGTCTCTAGATCTGCTTTTGTTATTTTTTTCCAGTTTTATTGAAGCATGATTTACAACATTTGTATATATTTAGGTTGCACAATGTGTTAATTTACATCCACATTGTGAAATTATTACAACAATCAAGTTAACTAACAATCCATAACCTCACATAATTACCTATATTTGTCTGTGTGTGTGTGTGTGGTGAGAAAACTTGAGATTTACTCTCTTAGAAATTTTCAAGTACACAAAATGTCATTACTTACAATCACCATGCTATTCATTAGCTCTGGAGAACTTTTTCGTCTTATAACTGAACGATTGTGCCCTTTGCCCCACATCTCTCTTTATTTCCATCCCTTGGAAACTATTGTTTTCCTCTCTGCTTTTCCTGTTCTTTAGATTCCACATATAAATGAGATCAGACAGTATTTATCATTCTGTCTCTGCACTATTATCCCACTTAGGATACTGCACCAGGTTCATAGTTCATCCAATTATCATAAATGGCAGGATTTCCTTTTTTAAAAAAAAATATATTTTATTGATTTTTACAGAGAGGAAGGGAGAGAGATAGAGAGTCAGAAACATCAATGAGAGAGAAACATCGATCAGCCACCTCCTGCACACCTCCTACTGGGGATGTGCCCGCAACCCAGGTACATGCCCTTGACTAGAATCGAACCCGGGACCTTTCAGTCTGCAGGCCAGTGCTCTATCCACTGAGCCAAACCGGTTTCGGCGAATTACCTTTTTTATGGTCTACTACTATTCCACTATACAGACATACTATATGTATGTACCTTGAGTTGCTGGAATACCTGGCCGCAAGGGTGTGCAAATACACAGACACATTTGGGTTTCTACAGCCTTAGACCTTGAGGGACCTCAAATTTTGGCACTACAGTATTCTGTGCCAGAAGCCAAAGTCACACAGACCTTAAACTGCTGGAAATGTTCGGCCTGCACATGCCCAGTTCACTCTCCCATTTGGGCCTCAGGCGGTCCCTCCCTGCATGCCCTTTGGACCAGAGCAGTTCCCTATTTCTGACAGGGCCCCTGAAATAGGATTATTGACTACGATTTATGACAGGGACAGACACCCTCACCACTACTTGTAGAAGTGACAACCAATTTCTGTCATCCTGAAAGCCCACCCCCGCAGGACAGAAGAGCACTATTTACCATATTTGCAGTCCCCCTACCTGTGCCCAGCCAAGTTCTCAGGACATAAAATGAAACGGAGAAGAGGCAACAACTGTCCCAGGAAGAGGACGGATCACTAACCATTGTTTTCTCCTACCAATCTGACTTTGGAAAACAACAACAATAAAAATTTATTTTCTACCATCCTCTCTTGCCCAGGCCCCAGGTACAGCTCTGAGAGAGCTGGGGTTGGGGAGAATTCTTACCTCCTGCCCGGCTGCTAATTTTCCCAGAGGCCGGTCTGCAGCGCCCGGAGCAGTGGCCTGTCCCCGTGGGCTTCATCCTGGACACAATAAACTAGAGGAGGAAAAATAATTTCCCTCTATGGCGAGTGCCGGGCCAAGGCCCTTTCTTCTCTAGGGCACCTCCTAAATGGTGGAGTGTATCCGGTTTAAAGGTTTCCACTGTGCCTCTGTAGTTCAAGATGATCTTTGGTTAGATCCACCTGCTGGTGCATCCAGCTGAACCTCAGTCACACCCAGGCTGAGCCCGGAAGTTCCGCCCAATCCGACTCTAGGTGGTTTCTGGACCCAGAATATAGAAAGAAATGCTCAAATGACTTCTAAAAGCCCGCCACGCAGAAGCTGAGAGCTGCGATCCAGGATCCAGAAGGACTTACCCTTGAGCTCAGGGGCCTCAGGCAGCCAGAGCACAGGGCCTCCACAGGCACCTCTGCTCCGGGGCGGCTGGGGGCTCTCCTTGGGTTCCCTCTTCCCACACCAGAACTGTGAAAACATAAACTAAGGTATGTCAAACACTTTAAGAGTTTATTTGAGCAAATGTATTTGAATTGGGCAGCACCAATTTGGAAGTGGTTGTGGGCATTCAGCAGACAGGAGCGGGGGAGGGGCTTTCACAAGGAAAAGTGAAGCAAAGTAAGGAAATTATTGACTGGGAAGGGCTTAAAGCCCAAATGGCTGTTTGTGACTGGTTGTCTGTAGTGTTTTGACTTCCCAATCTGGAGGCGTTTACAGGGTTAGGTTTGCTTACTTAGCCTGCCAAGGTATGGGAGCCACATAGCTCTTTGTTTAATTAATTGGACAGTTATAAGAGTTTTGTATATTTGGGGGATTAAACCCCTGATCAGATACATGGTCTGCAGTTTTTTCTCCCATTTCATAGGTTGCCTTTTCATTCTGTTGATTGCTTCTTTTGTTGTTCAGAAGCTTTTTAATTTGACATAAACCTGCTGATTTATTTTTATTTTATTGCCTGTGCTTGCTGTCATATTTAAAAAAAATAATAATAATTGTTAAAACCAATGTCAGGAAGCTTTCCCCCTGTTTCCTTCTAGGAATTTTTCCATATAAGATCTTACATCTAAATCTTTAATCCATTTTGAGTTCATTTTTGTGTATGGTGTATAAGGGTGAATTTTAGTCTTTTGTCTGGGGCTGTTATCTAGTTTTTCTAATATCATTTGTTGAAGAAACTATCTTTTTCCCAATGCATATGCTTAATGCTCTTATCAAAGATGAGTTTTCTGTATATATGTGAGTTTATTTCTGGGGTCTGTGTCCTCTTTCATTGGTCTGTGTGTCTGTTTTTATGCCAGTATCATACTATTTTTATTACTGTAGCATTTGTCTACACATTAATATATGGAATAATAGGGACTCGAACTGAGGTATCTTAGATTTCCACTTCTTAAATTATAACATTTGTACTATAATTTACTAGTAAAACAGATTAGAAATTTGAATCACTAAGGTTCTATAGTATTCAGACAGAATTCTGTATCAATATAGTCATTACAAGAGGTCCTGTAGCATTCTTATTTCTGTATTTGTATATAAAACTTTCCAAAACATGAGACATAAACAGTGGATATGGAATTTGACTTGAATAATGGGGCATCTCTCGTTTTGTAATAGAAATGATTTCAAAAGCTGAAGAATTATTTACATATCTCGCAGAGGGGTCTAGTCTCTGTCACAAGATCTAAGACAGAAATTTAGATTAATGTTAGTGTTTGGCCACCATGCTGGTTTCCTCTTTTTTTTTTTTCTTAAAATATATTTTTATTGATTTCAGAGAGGAATGAAGAGGGAGATAGAGACATCAATGATGAATCATTGATTGGTTGCCTCCTGCATGCCTCCTACTGGGGATCGAGCCTGCAACCTGGGCATGTGGCCTTGACCAGAATCAAACCCGGGATCCTTTAGTCCGCGGCTCTATCCACTGAGACAAACCAGTTAGGGCTGGTTCTTTCTTCTTGATTGACTAGTAATGAAATGAGTATGGTCAATAGGGGAAGCGCACGGGGAGAAATGTGAGAAGGGGTTTTGAGAAATGTGGTTTTGGTAGCTTCAGTAAGGCCCCAAACTGTTACATAGATATTCCTGCTATAGATACTGACACGGGGCAGAATGGTGACATACAGAGAATCAGTTTTCTAGTGAAACTGAAAGTTAGGCTTTCTAGCTCCTCAAATCTTTCAAATTTGTTTCTGATTGCTCAGCTGGAAGGACTAGAGATTCGATCTCCATGGGGGACAACTGCATGCATCTGCTTGGATTGCCGTTGTGGTTGTTTCAGATTTGGGCAATAGTGAAAATGTGGCAGGGGTCGTAGGCAGAGAAGCTATACCTGTCACCACATAAAGAGAGCCAAGAATCTGAAAGGCAAGGCCCACAGTATGAAACATTCTTTTTCAGGACTTTGGAAGAAATCAGAAAATTATGATACTATTTTATCATCCCATGCTTAGTGTAGAGTCAAGCAAGGATTTAGCCCAATCCCCCCTCCCAGTCAGTGGAATGTATCCTCTTGGCCAATGGGCGCAAGGAGCAGAGCAGCTCATACCCAAGTGTTTCTCAAGTTCTGATGGCTAATAAGCCTCACCAGGCTCTCTGTTTGTCCTAGTCCTGCAAGCAAGCCCTTCCCATCCACATTCCCACACCCTCCCCAGCTGCTAGTCAAACCCCTGAAGGGCCTTGGCCTGTTCAGAAACTCATCTTACTGACTGCCATTCAAGGTCTTCCCCATTGTTTAAGTAATAAAGACTATGTCTTTCCCCTCAGGTCTCCTGAGTGGTTTTTGCTGACTAGCAAAGAACAGCATGACGCTCCCTGGGTTGGAGCTCCTACAGTACACTGATTAGAATTAAATATCGTCTCTCTCTTATGACTCTTTGGGAGCACATTTTGAATTTCTATATCTTTGTTCATTTATATAAAACTTTTATTGTATTAGAGCCAGGAAACCAAGACATAAGCAAGAACAAAATATAGTGTACTATGTCTATCCTTAAAAGCTTACATATCATTGAAAAAAAACAACACACAAAACAAAGGTAAACAATGATGGTATTTTGGTATATGTGCTTAAATACAAATCTAAATTGGACAGTATTTGTCCAATAAATGAATGTCTACCTCAAAAATGTGTGTATATCCGTCTCAAGCATGTAATGAAACCCATTCTGTGGATGAGGATTCGGTTACTAAAAAGCAGACTTAATTTCCTGTAATAAAGTGATTTCATCAAAAGTGTTGAAAAAAATGAATTTGGCTCAGTATCTAGGTTTTCTACTTTTAAGGAAAATAATGGATTACAGGTCTCTCTACCTGAGCCATAGTGTTTGTATTTTGCATATTGAATTGTTCTGTCACAGAAGCTTGGGGTGATACTTAATCATAGAAATGCCATTGACTTAGTATTTAGAGTTTACTAATGTTAAGTATTTGGCTTCTGTGTTATTGCAGCATCATTATTTCAAACAAAACAGAAATTAATAAAATATTCATAGATATAAATTAGCCATGAATATTAAAAAAAACTCGAATTCACACAGACATTCAATCAACTAATTATCCATAAAAATATATTTACTACTTGAATTGCTGTCTACCAAGAGTAATTTTGGCAGACAGAGTGAATATTTCCTGCCAAAAGCAGTATTTCATGTTTTCTTTAGCAAAAAGTGAAATAAAGCACACAAAAGAGATAACACTGTGTTCTTAATCAGAAATATGGAAGCTGCATCACAACCCATCCCTTTATGTGGGTAATTATGGTTACTAATGCTTTCATGATGGGTTTTATTTTTATGAAAATACCAAGTGCTATGCACAAATAACAAAATATAATTGACAATGCATAACAAAATGTGTGGCAATTTTCAAACCGAATTCCCACATTCTGGAAGCATACATTACATAAATGTTTCCACCATGATAATCAGATATTTTTATTAATAATGTCATTGTTAGAACCATACCTATCTTACTTTCCCTATATTCCTTGATTTCTTCGCCCTCCCTAATACTTGTGTATTGGAAATGACTAATATGTTTCTTTTATATTTTTCATCTGTTTGAGCTGTTCTTCCTTTGGTTCATTAATATTGTGATCAGCTTTGGCTATGGTTTTCATATTTTCTATTATATGTATTCTCTCTCCAAATATTTGCTAAGTTTTGCCTTAGTACTTTCTTTTCTCTTGTTTTTCTTTTCTTTTTTTTTTGTTTTGTTTTGTTGTCAAGTAATGAAAATGAGATAAATTGAATCATTATTTGGGTATTGTAGTTTATATTTTATATCCAGGTATAGTTTATATAGTCATAACTAGGCAATAATGCTAATTTGAATGCATTTTTTATTTATATTCTTATGTTTTTTCTTATGAAAAAAATCCATACTTTACTTCTCTTTAAAGACATTTGATTTAATGACTTTCCTTGTTCTTAGTAATGGCTTAATGAGGATTTATTATTTTTTGACACTGTGATAACCACCCGAATGCATTATGTCATATATTCTTCACAATAAATTCATGAAGTTCATTTTTAATTAGTCTGTTTTAAGATGATAAATAGATTAACTCTTTTAAATGGTCAAATTATAATTTAAAGACAGTGATTAACCAGTTCAAGGTCAAATTGAAAATAAAAATAGCAGAAATTGTATTCTCACTAGGTTGTCTACCCAAATCTTTAATGGTAAAACATGATGTAAGTATATCCACATTATCTTCTCACTTGTTAGTTATTCTGTGTCTCATCTAGGTCTTACTCTTTTTTAAAAATATATTTTTATTGATTTGAAAGAGAGAAAGGATAGAGAGAGAGAGAGAGAGAGAGAGAGAGAGAGAGAGAAAGAAACATCAATGATGAGAGAGAATCATTGATCGGCTGCCTCCTGCACGCCCCATACTGGGGATAGAACCCATAACCCAGACCAGGAAATGAACCATGACCTCCTGATTCATAGGTTGATGCACAACCACCAGGCAACACTGGCTGGGCCTAGGTCTTTTTCTTGATAATGCAAATATGTTGTTATAGTAAATATGTTTTTGTAATCAATTTAGAAAACTAATCACAGTTTCCTATAAAACTTATATTCCAGATCCTTACAAAAAGATCTCACAATTTATTCATTAAAATATAGATTTTTCTTCACTCAGTCATGGAACTAACTGAAGGATAATTTTCATTGTCCAAGCTATAAGAGGCATGCTGAGCAAATACACAAATATACCAGGCAGAAGGCGAAAAGATTTTTGGAAAAAAACAACAACATGTTTTTTCAGCCCTAGCCAGTTTGGCTCAGTGGATTGAGCATTGGCCTATGGACCAAAGGGTCCCGGGTTCTATTCCAGTCAAGGGCATGTACCTTGGTTGCAAGCTTCTCTCCTGCCTGGGCCCTGGTCTGGGCTTGCATAGGAGGCAACCAGTCAATGTGTTTCTCTTACATCAATGTTTCTCTCTATCTTTCCCTCTTCCACTCTCCCTAAAAATCAATGGAAAAATATCCTATGGTGAGGATTAACAAAAAAAAAACAAACAACAGAAAAAGAAAATGTGTTTTTTCAGCTAATCAGATGTATTCATTTACAAAAGAAAGGCTACAAATAAAATCTCAACCCAAAAGTACAAATACTAATAATCTTGATTTCCCTTTTAATTTATAATAAAATTTCCAGTGTTGCATGCCAATGTTAATTACTGGAGTGACTGGTAAAATGCAAATTCTTCCCCTGACCTTCCAAATCAAAATTTATAGAGCAGGGCAAAACTCTTACACTGATACACACAATCTACAATAAACCAACAACAACAAAAATACAATAAACCCAACTTGATATTGACAATTTTTCTAAAAGTTACAATTACATTCACTTTATAATGTTTTAAAAAATATTGATTCTTGATGACTAATAAGCAAACACATTTTATGATTCTTGTGGGTTATACAGCTGAATGCTCGATAAACTTACATGTCTACATTGAAGGGTGTTGTGCACAATGTTTTCTGACTGCAAGTGATTTCCTAGAAGTTATGGTAAACAACTTTCTCAGCATGTAGGCTTGTGATTTGATATAGTAATTATAAAAATGTTGTCCTATGTCATTAAATATGATTTAAGGTTAGAATTGTCCAAGTAACTAAAATTAATTCTAAATAATACAATTTAATTGGGGCGGGGGAAACCTGTAATGTAGACTTTACAACATATCTTCATGCTTCTTTTGAAATTAATCTGAATTAATGATAAGCTTGGCTATATATTGAAAATATTTCTTAGTATGTTTTATCGTTACACTTAATTGAAGGGATCAGTTTCCATTGTGAGATTATAATACAATGATTTCATTTCATAATTGTAGTTAGATAAAGGTTTTTTTAATTGATGTCAAAAATTATTATTTTAAGTTTCAGAATGGGTATCTTATACTTGGGAAGAGTGAATGGAGAGGTGTACAACATGTTTATTTGATACACTCATATATTGAAAAATGATTACATATCTTCTCTTTGCCTGTATATCCAAGTCCCTGCCCAATTGCATGCTCTTTTCTCCATACTGTAGTGCAAATGCTGTAGCTTCATCCTAGAAGAATTCTTTCCTTCTAATTGTCAATTTTCTACAAATTCTCCTGGCTTGGTTATCACTTGCTCCAGTAAGTTTTCTCTAAATAATCCAACTTTATCTTGCCCACTCTCCACTGAAGGAATCAGTTTTACAAGTAAAATTGGTGTGTATATTTTTTATTCTATTACACATATTTTTTGTTATATAGTCAGTTTTATACCTTGCTTCTTGCATTAACAAGCCTTGGACACTGAATGTCATACAATTATCCAGAGTTCATCTACGCTAATAAAAGACAAACATGCAAATTGACCTACCTTCGCTACACCTTAAGCCATGCCCACCAGCCAATCAGAGCAACTATATGCAAATTAACCCAACCAAGATGGCGGCCAGCAGCCACAGAGCTGGAGCAAGCAGGAGGCTTGGTTGCCCCAATGATGGAGGAAGCCAAGCTTCCCATCTGCCGCGGCCAGCTCTGAGCTCCACTCAAAGCAACAAAGTTTCAATTATAGAAGATAAATAAACCCCAGATACTTGCTTTCAGCTGGCCATGGCCATGGAGCTGGAGCAAGCAGGAGGCTTGGTTGCCCCTGGTGATGGAGGAAGCCAAGCTTCCCTCCCGCCCACCCCGGCTGGCTCTGAGCTCCACTCAAGGCTACAAAGTTTCAATTATAGAAGGTAAATAAATCCCAGAATTTAAAAAAAAAAAAAAAAAAAAACTAAGAAAAAAAGGAGAGGCTGGGAGCTTCTGTCGCTGGAGGGGCTTGGCCAGCCTGAAAATGGCCCTCAGCCCCTCACCCAGACTGGCCAGGCACCCCAGTGGGGACCCCCACTCCGAAGGGGGTGTGACCAGCTGCAAACAGCCATCATTCCCTCACCCAGGCTGGCCAGGCACCCCAGTGGGGACCCCCACCCTGAAGGGGGTATGACCAGCCTGCAAACAGCCATCAGCCCCTCATCCAGGCTGGCCAGGCACCCCAGCAGGACCCCCACCCTGATCCAGGACACCCCTTGGGGCAAACCAGCCAGCCACCAACCATGCACCAGGCCTCTATCCTATATAATAAAAGGGTAATATGCAAACTGACCCTAACAGCAGAAAGACTGGGAATGACTGGTCACTATGACACACACTGACCACCAGGGGGCAGATGCTCAATGCAGGAACTGCCCCCTGGTGGTCAGTGCGCTCCCACATGGGGAGCTCTGCTCAGCGACAAGCCAGGCTGATGGCTGCCAGTATAGCAGTGGTGGTGGAAGCCTCTCCCGCCTCCTCAGCAGCACTAAGGATGTCCAACTGCAGCTTAGGCCTGCTCCCCGCTGGCAAGTGGACCTCCCCTGAGGGCTCCCGGGCTGCCAGAGGGATGTCTGATTGCCAGCTTAGGCCCAATCTCCTGGGGAGCAGGCCTAAGCCAGCAGGTGTTCATCCCCCAAGGGGTCCCAGACTGCGAGAGGGCACAGGCTGGGCTGAGGGATCCCCACCCCCAAGTGCACAAATTTTTGTGTACCAGGCCTCTAGTATAAAATATAAAAAGGTTCTCATTTTACTTTTATGATTGCAAAGTATTCTATTATGTTGATATGTTATCTTTTATATATCATGTCCTGATACATGGACACTTGAGGATTTCCCAGTCTCTTTCATAGAAAACAAGGAGACACCTTGTGCACATATCATTTTGTATAAAAATATTACTGGCCTCATAAAATTAGGTGTGACATATTTTCTTCTCTTCTATTAACTATATTTTTCTTATTTACTCAAAGAATTTGATTAGACTTGGTTTATTTCTTTATAGTTCTTAGATATTCACCTGGTAATTATTTGGGACTGAAGTTTTTTTTGTGAGAATTTTATCTATTATTATTTTTTCTATTACTAAATATAGGTCTCTTCAGTATATCTAATTATAATTAACTTAGCTGTGGCATTTTGTATCTTTTGAGCTATTTATTCATTTCATTGATCTTTTTGAAAGTTTGGCTTAAAGTTTTACATAATGAATTCTTAAAATCATTTTAATATTAAAGATCTCTCTTACCCCTGTTTTATTCTTAATGTAAGTGTTTTATCTGTTATATTTATTCCTTTCTCTTATTTTGTCTCTCTCCATTTCTCTACTATGATTTTTCTGTTCTATCTATTCTAATGTCTTGTCATTTAAATTTTTAAAAGTGGTAGCACTAATTTCTGTCTTCACTTTATCCACATCAAGCAAAAATAAATAAATTGTAAATATAATGCCAGATATTTTCCACAAACAAGTCATTGTGATAACAAATGCATCCTGACTAACTTGACAGTTTGATAAGTAAATTTCTAAAAATCAGATTTACTTGATATTAGATGATTTCTAAAAATGGTCTAGAAATATCACTTTGTAGGATTAATCTGTTCAATGTGTCAAATAAATATTTAACTAAGTATCCAAATCATTATTTTAGAAACTCTAATTTTCAATTCTCTACTATGGTACACCTTCCTGTACTTCAGTTCCTGTTTCTCTTGTTATTTTCCAGCTCTTTGATTGAAGGACTAGAAGAGACTATGGCTATTATTTCCTTTGGATACTAGATGTAATGCTAATAGCCAGGTTATATAGAATGGCTCTGACAAATAAAGTAGAATCAAGGGCATATCTGAAAGGATGAGAAGACAGTGAGGTCTTATTGCAAATCCTGAAGTCACAAAATGTTACAGACTTTTCTAAGTCTTTGTAACATTCCCAGAAATGTATCTTCATTATGAAAAATACATAAATACATATTTTCAATTTTATAAAATATTTTCATATCTGGTTTCTTCTGAAAAGAAATTATTGTACTAGGGGCCCGGTGCATGAAGTTCATGCACTGTGAGGGAGTCCCTTAGCCCAGCCTGCGCCATCTCATAGTCTGGAACCCTTCACTCCTTACATCCCTCCTGCTTGCTGCTCCTTACTGCTCAGCTCACTGCTCCTTAGGACTGCCACGGAGGCAGGAGAATCTCTCGCCACTGCTGTTGTGCTCGACAGCCGTGAGCCAGGGTTCTGACTGAGTGGTGCTCCCTCTGTGGGAGAGCACTAACCACCAGAGGGCATTTCCTCCATTGAGTGTCTGCCCTCTGGTGGTCTGTGCACATCATAGTGACTGGTCGTTCCAATGGTCATTCCGCCTTTTGGTTGATTTGCATATTAGGCTTTTATTATATTGGATTGGCCCAATTAGAAGCTCTGCTTGTTACTTTATTTGCATTGCTCTAATTACCCATTGATAAAAGTCTGCCAGTGGATAATGCCTAAGAACATTATTAAATAGTTTGGAAATGATTCATGCAGAGCAGTGATACCTTTCTTTATTTGCCTACTCAGTATCACACTTTTCAGTTTGCCCAGATCATTACCTCTGCCATGTCTCACAATACTTCCAGGGCCCCAAAATTTAGCAAAAATTCTAAAATATAAGCCTCAGTTGCTGTCAAATTATTTTTATATAAACTACTGAAAATGTTCCTTGAAGTATAGGCAATGCATATTGGATGAATTTCTACCAAGAAATTTAATATCTTCTGCAAATATTAAATGCTTTAGAAAATGTTTCATGGAGAATGTTGCTACACTGAAGATATATTTACATACAGGTAGAATAACTGTCAAAAGTCAATATCTTTATTTACTTGAATCTTTAATGCTAAATCCCCAACAGCAATAGTTTCATTTATTTATTTATGGGACTATTGTAATGTGGTAGTGTGGCTATGAAAAACAAGATAGTAATATGTCATAATAGGTCATGCATTTAATAAAATGATGTTCAGTTTTTATTATTTTTTATTTCTGTAATTCTCTTATTTATACTTTTAAAAATTAGTCTAATAAAATTAAATAGATTATTGGGTACCTACTATCTGATATATACTGGCTTTTATGATATTAAGCACACCTAGTTTTTATCAAGCACTGCTATATCTCAGGTACTGTGCTAATCATTTTAAAAGAATTGTCTAAATATATTACAATCCTATGATTCAGGCCTATTTTTAGCTCCACTTTATAGATGAAGAAGCAGAGATTTGTCCAGAATGAATGAGTTACCCTGAAGAAATAATTCTAGGAAGTGCCAGAGTTAGGGTTTGAATCTAGTCATTTGTATCACAGCATTCAAGAGCTGAACCACTGCATTTGCTACTGAAATCCCACAGCAAACTCTTGAGAAATGTTTTTCTAAAAGCCACTATTTCATAGACACGGAAAAGTTCAATCTGGTGATTCCATATTCTTCTGTTAATATATACCCCTGGCCACATCTGACAGCGGAGGGAGGGCATTTGTCTTTGGACCCAGGGAGTACTGCTGGCAGCAATTCTATTGATTTCAAGCCAAAAGAATCCCATTGTCCTGCCCTATTACTCTTTATTTAATACTTGATAAAAAGCACAGGAAGGAACACATTTTCAGTGTCATCATTACTGCCATAGCTTCCCCTCCCAGTCTGTCTCCTTATCAGTTTTCTAGACCCACACTTTTGCCTTTCCCAAAATGGCTTATGATGGAATCATACATATGTAGCTTTTTGGATCTGGCTCCTTTTACTTATCAAAATGCATTTAAAATTGATTCCTATCATTGTTACTATTGCTTCACATCCTTGCTAACATTTGGTATCATTAGGCTTTTTAAAAATATTAGCCAATCACATAGGTGTGTACTGTTATCCCATCCTGGCTGTAATTTGCACCTCCCTCGTTAATAAGGAAGTAAACCTCCTTCCACATTTTATTTGCCATTCATATATATTTTAGTAACTAGTTCCTTGAGATCTTTTAACTATTTTAAATTGATTTTTTAAAATCTGTTCTTTAATGGTTCTTTATATATTCTAGGAATAAGTTTGTTATCACATATGTGGTATGTAAGGCTTTTCTCTAAGTTGTGGCTTTTCATTTGCACAAGTTTCACAGAGCAAAGTATATTGAATTTTGCTAAAGACAAATCTGTTAATGTTAAGCCTGTGTGGCAAGGAGCCAGGCCAAGAGACCTTGGGAGAGTTTAAGAAATTTTTTTACATTCTCTCACAGCGGGCTGAGACCAGTGTGTCAGTTTCAGTGTCAGTCAGAGTAACCAGTCAGACTAGGTGCTGCTGGGGGCCAGGTGTAGGCTGTCCCCTGGAAACTGGGTGAGAAGGTTTACTGGAAGCCAAAGACTGTTAATCATGAAACTTACAATGAGAATAACAGCAACATTGCAGGGAGGGGCAAGTGTCCCTGGCAGGACATAATGGAACATAAGAATGTACCTAAGATCCCAGGGAGGGGTAAGAGCCCAAAGCAGAGCATAATGGAGTGCAAGAAAATGCCAAACAGTTAATATTTCCAACCAAATAATATAATCTTAAAATGCATAGATATCTTGTATTTTCTTTCACAAATGTTATAATTTATAAATTTGCATTTAGGTCAATGATGGATTTTGATTTAATTTGTATTTAAGTTGTGAGATATGTGCAATGGTTCTTGTTTCAAATCAATTTTTAAACATATTTTCAAAGAAACAATTTTTGCTTTCTCCATTCTAATATGTTGCCATTTTCAACTTTATTTTCTCCTCTTTCATTATTTTAATTCTTCCTTTGCCTTTTAAGTTTTAATATGCATATTTTCCTTTAAGTATCCTAAAGGTGGGAGATTTTTCATTTTGGGTCTGTATTCTTTTCTATTGAGTCAATATGTGAAAACTAGTTCCCTTTTTAACCATGCTTCATTCAGCTGCATCCTATAAAATTTTATAAATTATCATTTTATTTAATCCAAAAGATTTTTTTTTAATTTACCTGGGACTTCCCCTTTATCTCAGTTGTTTCTAAGTGTATTTTTAAATTTCCAAATATAGGCAGATTTTCCAGGTGTCTTTAATTATTAACATCTCATTTAATCCCATTGTGATAATGTACATTGTATCATTTTCTTTATTTAAATGCACTGCCTCTTTTTCCAATGGCCTTAGGATATAGGGTAAATAGGCCTGGGTGATTTTACAAGTGACTGCTCTTCCAATTCACCAGCTTGAACCATAAGGAGTGTGGGGGTGACTGACTTCTGAACCTAGGATCTCCCACTGAGAGTCTGATGAGGTTCTGGAGGAAAAAACAGAATGGGGGGATGGGAACTTCTCTGTGCCTGTGGCCCCTAGGAAACCACACTCTCAGGCTTGTTCACAC
The DNA here is from genome assembly GCF_964212035.1 of Myotis nattereri. Taxonomy (NCBI): domain Eukaryota; kingdom Metazoa; phylum Chordata; class Mammalia; order Chiroptera; family Vespertilionidae; genus Myotis; species Myotis nattereri. The sequence continues at coordinate 47,895,737 of NC_138083.1, forward strand.
TCCGCCTGCAGCAGTTTATCACAACTTCTTGTCAAATTTTCATGCTCCCTGCAGGCTTATTTGGCCTTTTCTGCTTTTATCCAGGTAAGCAAATGCTCAATTTTTGTGTCTCACTTCAGTCTCCAAATGTTGACATGGTCATTTGTCCTTAGATCTCAGTTTTTTCCTGGATTTACAACAAATCTATTTTTGTCAGTCTTTCCTAGCTTTTTCTCTTGTGAGGGTGGGGGTGGCTTCTTTCCAACTTGCTGTCTTTGAAATGAAACAGAAATCTGCTTGTAATTTTTAATATCCTTTTGTATTTTAATAGTGTCCTCTAGGAGTTTTTCATTCATTCTCCATAGTAATTGAGAAAAATGGACAGGAAAACGTTGTCATAAAGGTTGAAATGAGATTATTTTCTTTAGTCACCCAGCCTTTAAATCTACACTTTTGGGGAAAGTGGATCAGACTATCAATTTTATTTCTATAAAGATGCTTAAGCAAAAAAGGATGACACCAATAAAATGAATTTACTTGTCTGTATTACTAATATGAATTGATAAAGTAATATTTTTTCTAAGTGAAAATGTTAAAATGAGCCATAATTTCAATCAGAAAAATGTTTTGGAGAACCGATGGAAATGTTTTCTTGAATTACATAAATTGGTTTGTTTGAAGGGTCGGGAATTGGGTGGAGGGGGTCCATAGGGGGGAAAAGGGACATCTATAATATTTTTAATAATAAAGGTAAATTAAAAAAAAAAACAAGAAACAAAAAAATGCTCTTACCACTCCCAAACTAAGACACTGAACAGAAGAGATACAATATTCATTGTTCCTAAATAAATGAATATTATATCTCTTCTGATTATTCAAATATTCGGGCTTTCAAAAACAACAGTAATGGAAAATATATTTAAGACTTCATTAGTGAGCCTCATGTTGGCTGCTGATTTAAAAATGGGTATTTAGTAAAATTTTATAAAAACATTTCTGTATCTCCTCTGAATTAGGAACTTTATTCTGACACAGGCAAGTATCTTTCCATTGATTCAGAGCTGCTATTTGGTGCTTAGTAATCATTGGTCCAATAGGGATGTTGAACACTTCTGACACACTCTGGACATACGTGCTTTCAAACATCTGTGGATGCTATTATTTCTCTAAGAATATGTTCTACATTTTCAACATCTGATTATCAGCAAATATTGGAACACAGAATATTCATATATTTTATTCCCCCCTCCCCCCCTGGAAGTAACCTTCAGTTGTCTAGGAGAATTCATCAAAACACAAATGTATCTTCAGGGCATCACATATATTAGAGTTGCTTTTTTTTTTTTTTTAGCAACAAATTTATCTTAGGATACTAGCCAATTGGTTCACACTGCAGTATCATATTTTTCAATTAATAAATGCTTAGTTAAAGCAGCACCAGAGATTAGATGTCTTAAAGGGAGTACATAAAGTACAAAAATTAGGGATTAGTGAGGGCAGATAGAGGGGGGCAAACAAAAGGAAATTCAAACAATGTCCATATAGGTGCAATTCCTCTTGCAAGTGACCTTCACCTTACTTTTCTTGGTTAAGTACTATCTCTGGAAGAATTGCAAAAGTGCTGCCTCCATTTGTCAAATGCCTCCCAAATTATGGGCGAAAACTTAGTTTTTATTGTTCCTACTTACTAAAGCAAAGAGCCTTCTTAAAAACTATAGAAAGGAGAGATTTTATAGACTATATGGGCTGTAGAAATAGCTTTTTTTTCACAAAATATTATTCTGAATATGTAGTGCTTCCTTATCCTCAAGGGTTATATTCTAAGACCCCCATGGGATATCTGAAACTACAGATAGTGGTAAACCCTATATATGTTATCTAATTTTCCCTACACAGACATACCTTTATACTTAAAGGAAGCACTTTACAGCTTCTCTCTGGCACATCTGCCTTGCCAGCATCACCATTCCTGTGCTTTGGGACCGTTATTCAGTAAAATAAGAACACGAACACTATAATACTTAATAGTTGACCCGATAACCAAGATAAAACAAGATGGCTACTAATTGCCTTAAGGCAGCGGTTCTCAACCTGTGGGTCGCGAACCCTTTGGGGGCCGAATGACCCTTTCACAGGGGTCGCCTAAGACCATTGGAAAACACATATATAATTACATATTGTTTTGTGATTAATCACTATGCTTTAATTATGTTCAATTTGTAACAATGAAAATACATCCTGCATATCAGATATTTACATTACGATTCATAACAGTAGCAAAATTAGTTATGAAGTAGCAAAGAAAATAATTTTATGGTTGGGGGTCACCACAACATGCGGAACTGTATTAAAGGGTCGCAGCATTAGGAAGGTTGAGAACCACTGCTTAAGGGCAGGGAGCACATGGTGTGGGGATGCTAGACAAAGGGGTGACTCATGTCCCAGGCAGGATGGGGCAGGACTTCCAGAGATTTCATCATGCCACTCAGAGCAGCATGTAATTTAAGATGTATGAATTGTTTACTTCTGGAATTTTCCATTTAATATTTTCTGACCGCAGTTGACTGGGGGTAAGTGAAACCACAGAAAGCCACACTGGGACTAAGGAGAGACTACGGTATTGCTACCATGAGGTTCTGGGACTTAAATCTGTCAGCCTTACTTCCTATAACCTTCCCTCATTGCTGCCCAAGTGACAACTGAGGTTTTCATACTTTGTATAATTACCAACATTTCTGGTGAGAAGCATTTATAGCAAACAGGTTCACTTGTTCCATTAAAGTTTACACCACCATGAGTCTGATGTACTATTGATCGGTTTTTACTGTGGTTGCCAAAAATCTTTCTGCTAGAGCAATTTCCTGTAATTGCACTGTACAAAAAAGCTAGTGACATTTGGGGGAAAGAGTGAGAATTAAATAGATAAAACATATTGGAGGCTCTAAGTATGCCTGGTGACTTGATTATTAGGCTGATAACAGTAACATAAGACACTGTATGTTTGTTAAAAAAAAACACAAAACAAAAACACACCTCTTTAGAGGCAGGATTTATTTCTATTTTCAGTGAAATCAAGATTCGTTTGTCTTTACCTCTCTATGCTCATGACACTGCCCTCCCCCCTTATTGAATCAGCATATTTTTGTATATACTGTTGAGTAAAGACTGATATAATTGAAAACAAAGAATCTATTTCTTAATTCTGGATTATAGGAGAGGTTCTTGCAGTGTATAAAAAGTACTATAACTAGAGATGAGTTTCAATTGTAAGATCTACTGTTATCAAATAATGTTTAATCCCATGGGCTGGTAATTCTGAAAACAATTACATCAAGAAATTCATAGTGTAGAAAAGAGGATAAAGCAGAATGAAGTAAGAAAAGAAAGCCCATCCTAAAAATGCTTAAATTTCATCCAATCTATGAGAATTGGATGGGGCTTAACCTGAACTTAAACATATGTATTAAATTTTTAGTTCCCAAGTTGATGAAGGAAAAAAAAAATGAAACATCCATTTTTTTGAGTCGGGGGGTGGGGGGGCGGGGGAGGTGGACAGGGAATCCCAGAGTAGATGAGCTATTGACTACTTACAAAGATAGTCTGCAGGAAGATTGTCAGAATCCTAGAGGGATCTACACTGAGCTGAGATGCTGCATAATGGACCTGAGGGTTCACAGAATTCCTTGGACTCTCAATAGCTATATAGACATATTGGCAAATGTGCCAGGAAGCCTAGATTAGCTTTGAAGACCAGATTAGGAGAAGATCAAGTGAATGCTCGGGTTATGTGGCCCTGGAATGTGATGATACATGCATATTTGAGTGTGGACGCAGCATGTTCTAATTATCTATTATGTTTAGCAAATTTATAAGTTGAAATAACACTAATTATGTATTCTTCCCACAAACTCATAACTTGGGAAAGGCTTGAGTGACAGCTCTTCTCATGTCCACATAGTGACAATAGAATTGGCTCAAATGGGGCAGCAGGGTCCATTGTTTGTATGGCTCACACATGGTGCATCCATGCTGGTTGTTGGTGGATGGTTTAACTGGGGCTATCAGCTGGAAGATTCATTTCCTGTCCTTCTGGAACTTTCCACTGAGCTTCTTGGGCTTGGGCTTGGGCTTCCTCCAATGGATTGATAATTGGCTTCTGATAATGAACATTCCAAGAGGTCTGGGTAAAAGCTAAATCTTGTAACTGAGGCTCAGAAGTCACATACTTCACTCTACCATGCTATTGGTCATTCAGAATTTGATTCCAGTACTCAATGAGAAGAGAAGCCAAAAAATTGTGCCTATCTTTAATCTGCCACAGTCTACTCCTTGCCCACAAATTAATTAAGTTAATTCCACACGTAAAATACACTTATCCTCTCCAAAGCCTTGTACAAGGCTTGCCCTGTTATTGCATTGGTATAATTTTGTCATGCAAATCAAGTTTACATGAAGATGAGAATGCACAGTTACTGATCTTCAAGTAAAAATGCCCTTGAGTCACCTATTACATTAAATAAAAAATAAACTTTATTTTAGAAACTTCTAAATTGTTAATCTTCAATTGGATACCATATACTTCTTTCAAAAGTCACTTTGGTTTGGCAAAGTTTAGAAATATGTGTATATATACACTAAGTGGCTAGATTATTATAACCACCTGACATTTGTAGGCAAATTAGCTATAATTTTGTGCTGAAGTTGCTAGAGGGCCAGACCATTATAAATAGGGAAGCAGGTTGTTTACCACGACAGTAGAAGTGATTTTTTTCTGAAGATATGGGTAAACAACACGATTTAACAGCCTTTGAACGTGGGATATATATATTTACACTGAGTGGCCAGATTATTATGACCACCCCATCAGTACTTTGTTGGGCCACCTTTTGCCTTCAATACTGCGGCGATTCTTCTTGGCATTGACTCCACAAGATGTTGAAAGGTGATGCGAGGAATCTGATACCATGCCTGATGAATAGCACTGTCCAGTTCTGTGAGATTTGATGGTTGTGGAACCAGCTGCCTGATGGCTCTTTTAACTTCGCCCCACAAATGCTCAATTGGATTGAGATCTGGTGATTGTGGGGGCCACCTAAGCAAGGTAAAGTCTCCCTCATGTTCTTGAAACCACTCCTGCACAATACAAGCACTGTGGCATGGCACCTTGTCTTGTTGGAAGAAGCCATCTCCATTGGGATACACCACCAACATGATAGGATGAACTTGATCAGCAATGATACTTAGGTATGTTGTGCTATTCGAATGTTGTTCCACACGAATTAAAGGGCCCAAATCATGCCAGAAAAACATTTCCCAAACCATAACACTGCCCCCACCAGCTTGAAGGATTATATTCATGCATGTGAAGTGCATGCTTTCATGCTGTTTCCGCCAAATTCTCACTCTGCCATCTGCATGATGAAACAGGAAATGTGATTCATCAGACCACATGACTTGTTTCCAATGCTCAACTGTCCAACCCTTGTGTTCCTGTGTGAATTGGAGATGTTTTATCTTGGTAACTGCAGACAGCAAAGGTGTTCGATCAGGCCTTCGGCTTCCATATCCCATACGATGCAGTGTACGGCTAATTTGCCTACAAACGTCAGGTGGTCATAATAATCTGGCCACTCAGTATATAAATACATGTTATTAGAATCTGTCAAATCAAATATTTCTGTTAGATTTTAATAGTGAATATTTGATTAATTTTATTTTATTATTTCCATATAAAAATTAAGTCCTCTTCTTTAAGCACCATGAAGGTTGTGAGTGGTATATGTGTGGTATGAGTTTATTAGATGAGGTTTGTTATGTGTGTGATGGGTGTATGTATGCATGTGCCATATTGCTCCTCATAAGGATCAGAATTTGTATATCCACTCATGCATTTCAAACATGTATGATTAGTAAATATTTTCTTAGCTTAACTTAGGAAACTTTCTCACCATAAATGTCCCAATTAACAAGGGTAGATTTTTAAACCAACAAATCTGATCTAGTTTTATTGTCACTTGTTAAAATAGACCATTTGCATACTTTTTACTTTTGAATAAATCTTTATTGTTCAGATTACTGCAGTTGTTCCTCTTTTTCCCCCCCATAGCTCCCCTTAACCTGGTTCCCACCCCACCCCATACCCTTACCCCCTCCCCATTTTCCTCATCCATAGGTGTAAGATTTTTGTCCAATCTCTTCCCACACCCCCTCTCCCTCAGGAACTGTCAGTCCACTCCCTTTCTATGCCTCTGATTCTATTATATTCACCAGTTCATTCTGTTCAGATTTTTTATTCACTTGATTTTTAGATTCACTTGTTGATAAATATGTATTTGTTGTCACTTTGTTGTCTTGCATTGTCATGTGAATAAGTTTATAGAACATCCTGAGCACACTTTCCAATCATGCTTTTATGCACTCACTGTCTTCTTCCACACATCTGTCTCTGGTCCTTTAATTCTCTTGCACTTTGCATTTGCCAAAATCATGGGTTATGTAATCTTTCACCCAGCTGGACACTCTGACCTTTGTATTTGCATCTGTTGGAATACAACTTTTGTTAATTAAGAGATTTCTACCAATTAGTTACAATCATATTTAGTCTATCACTGTATAATGACCACAGAATTTGGAATGTTTAATGAATGCATGCAAATTAAACCTAAGGTTTACCTGGCTTTTCTCAAATTTGTTTAGCCAATTAAATTCTTTCAGGGAAGGTATTCACATTTGACATTTATTTTTTTTAAAAAAAAAATAAGATCTAATATTTTAGGATTATTACACAGACTTTAGAATTTTATATTTAAATTTTTTTAAACGATTAGCTAAGTTGTAGTACAATTCGTGATATAGTAACATAGCACAGAACTAAAATTTTGCTTCTAAATTCAGATATCTTAAAACTTTGAACAATAAGTTATTCCATTGGGTGCCATAGTCACTGTTTCAGATACCGTGAGATCAGTTTTAGTACTATTGTGCCACACCTCAATTTTGGATATAGAAAGAAAATTTCTAATACACATGGTGCACAAATAGGCGAATATAATGTTTTTAAAATTAATGCCTGGATAGATGCTGTTTTAAGGACTTAGAAGTGAATAAGAAAGTTATTTTTATAAATTTATAGAATTTCCTTGTGTTATCAAGTGAAAGGAAATTAAACAAATGTAGATATTTAATATGTTCATAAGTAAAATTATGATAAAATATTTTATGGATTGAATTGAATATCTTAGTGGAAGAAGTTAAATATTACATACAGGGTGAGAAAAAAGTAGGTTTACAGTGGTTCATATGTAAAATAATACAATAATTGATTTATATATATAAAAGCCTAAGTGACCATTACAATGGAAGCAACCGGTCACTATGACACACACTGACCATCAGGGGACAGATGCTCAATGCAGAGCTGCCCCCAGCCTGCAGGCCCTGGTTGCCAATGGGGCCTTCAGGCCAACCTCCTGGTCCCTCCCCCTGGTCGGCAGGCCCTGATCGCCCTATTGGGGCCGGGTCCCCAGGCTGGGACGGGGAACCAGACGTGGGTGGTGGCAGACGTGGCCACTTTCCCGGGGGTGGGGGGGCAAGGGCCAGCTCCCTCCTCAGGGCCAGTGGCCAGCAACCTGGGTCCCTCCCCTCATCCCTCCCCCCAGCTGGCAGGCTCCAATCAGCCTGCTGCCCACCCACCGGGGTGGTGGTTGGCCCCTCCCTGCAGCTGGCAGGGGCAGGGCCTGGGCTGGGATGGGGCACCTGGAGTGGGTGGTGGCAGACATGGGCTGCAAGGGAAAGGGGAGGGGGAAGATGGGGAGGTCAGGCTTAGAGACCCCACCTGTGCATGAATTTGTGCACTGTACCTCTAGTAAATAATAATATAAGAGTAAACTGTTTTATATACTCATAACTGTAAATCTACTTTTTCCAAACCTGTATATAAATAACAATTTAGTTTACTAAAGTACTTTATTATAATCTACACTAATAAAAGAGAAACATGCAAATTGGTGTCACTCTGCTACACCCACCAGCCATTCAGATGAGTATGCAAATTAACCCAACAAAGATGGCTGTTAATTTGCATACACAGGCCTGGAGCAAAGACTGAAGACAACGTAGAAGGAAGCCAATCGCTGCAGAAGGGAGTGAAGCTGCGGAGAAGCAAGCAGGGCGGTGGAGGCGGGAGGGAAGCAAGCGGGGTGGTGGAGGCTGGAGCAAAGCCTGCCTCAGCGGGTTGCGCTCCCTTCTCTGCTTCGCTCCGGCCACAGGAAGCCCTATTCTTGCAGGAATCTTCCTGCAATGGGCCTCTAATTATTAATAATGTATTTGGTAAACTCACCTAATACCTAATACTTGTCTCTAAAACAAATTGAAGCCAATTGCTCTGTAAATACATGTTACCTAAATCAATGTGTTTAAATAATGAAAAACTATATAACATTATACCTTTAAAAGGGCCTAGAGCTTTAGAGAATCTTTCTCATATTTTTTCCATTAAAATGATCCCTCTTCTCAAATATATTTATAGATATTTAACATTTAATTTGTTCATTTGTTAATTTTAAAGTTTGAGAATACATTTATAGCAGTCAAAATGAAGGAAAGTAATAGTGATACAATTTTGATAGGCTTAATATACTAACTTTAAGAAGACATACTAAAAATATAAAAACTTATTTGGTAAACAGTATAATGATGTATGAACAAACTATTGACTCATCTGAAATAAACAACTGGTTACTTCTTCTAACCCTGACTTTTAAAGTCCAATTTCATACAGTCTTAACTACATCACACCCCACTCATTTTCCTCCCCCTCTCCTTCTCTCCCTGAAATTGTTCTTCCATCCAAGTTCCCTGGGATAATAAAATGATTTATTGTCAGATCTTCTGTAAATAATTTAAATACTTACAGTCAATACCTCTGTTTATGGGGGAAGAAAAATATTACAATCTGTAGCTATGTGTCCACGTATGGCCACAATTTTAATGAAGCATACATGCAAAAAGATAAAATTAAACACTATGCATTACTAATTTTCACCTAAACATTCATTAATATTGCTTATCAACCTAAATCAGCTACTTTTAGTCATAAGACACAGCTTCTAATTTATTTCACTAAACCTCTCTACTGGTACACTTACATTACTCTTTAAAACTTATGAAGTATATACAGATGCATTTTTCATCTTGCCTTAACTATGATTATTCTTCTATTTTTAAAAAACTAATGAAATATTTTATATGGTTAAATATCTATACCCATTGTAATGCATCTATTATAATTCACCACTGGTGATTTATAATCATTATTGATGTCATTTCCATGTAAATACCATATATCTGAATATACTGAAGATCATAGGTTATGTGTGATTATATATACTTTTTCATTTACATAAATGAGTATCAGGATGATTTTCTAGAAAATAATTCATTACTATAATTTTTGCTAACATTATACTTTTTGAAATATGAATAAGTTACTGAGGCAGGTCAATGACTTGTCCAAGAGCATATGGTAGGACATAGTAGAATAAGTATTAATGCTTGTTTCTTTTTATTTCACAACGTGGTTTTATTTTCAGCAAAAGCACAGTCACTTCCAGAGTCATAAAACTGTAGTGAAAACTAAACATATAAATGAGAGAAAGAGAGAGAGAGAATTACATGAGCAAGTGTGACATCAAACTCATTAAATATATCAATATGAATAAATTATGTAATATTTAGTAAAATCTAAAATGTATTTTGAGACATGGCCAGTGTTTTTCAGTGGTTAGAGCATCAGCCCATGCATCAAAGGGTCACAGGTTTGATTTCTGGTCAAGGGCAGGTACCTGGGTTGCAGGTTTTATCCCGGTCTAGTTGGGGCACATGCCAGTGATTGATGTGTCTTTCTCACATTGATGTTTCTCTCTCTCTCTAAAAATCAATGGAAAAAATGCCCTTCCCTGAGGATTAACCAAAAAGAAAAAGTATTTTCATTTAAAAATATGTAAGAAATGCTTGCCTGAGAAAAATTTCATCATGGATGTTTTCATGTGCAATAAATAATACCTCCTCATGTGCAATGTCTAATTGAAGAGGAAAAAAACTCGTAATCTCAAATTTCTAGATGTTAATATAAATTGTCATAAACAAAGTGATTGCCAAGGTAGATTTTAGTGACAACCCTTCTTGATGAAGTTTTAGTCATATAATCATAAATCAGGAAAATACTTTTATAAAAAGCATAGTCTTAGTACTGTGAATTATATAGAGAAGGATGGTAAGGTAAGTATTGAGTTTTGGCAGCATAACATTCAAAATATTAATTAATGTGTTCTTTCCTGTCACACCATTTGAACAACCTTCCATTAAATGCCTCATTTTAATTCTATGTTCATTTGGTTGTCAAACAGGATAGATCTGAAATGAGGACACCTGGAGAATAAGTCTTTTTCTCACCCTTGCTTCTTTCTTTACTCTAGAATGAATAAATAAATACATACATACATACATACATACATACATAATAAAATAAGAAATATAGTGGTGAAGAGTCTAGACATCAAGATGTGAGGATTACTTGCTGAGGTTCCTAGTGAGTGCTGGCAGATAACAAACACCTCAGAAGTAGGGAGGAAACAGGCTGACATTAGTCAACATTCAAAGCAAGGCTAGTGACATCTTGGGGAAAATAAAACAGCAAATAATATCTCTATATAAAAGCCTAAGCGACCGAATGACCAAATGACCAAATGACCAGTAGACTGTTCACTATGACACACACTGACCACCAGGGGAAGACGCTCAATGCAGGAGCTGCCCCCTGGTGGTCAGTGTGCTCCCACAGTGGGAGCTCTGCTCAGGTGACTGATGGGCGCAAAAGGTGGGGCTCACGGCTGGTGAGCACCACTGTGTCAGCATGAGCATTTCCCTATTGGGACTGACTGGGTGCAAGCCTGAGGCAGGCACAGCAGGGCCAGGATGAGCCAGAGTGGCAGGCAGGAGTGGCAGGTGGCATTGGACTGCAGATTTTGGACCCATTCCCGCAGGCCACGCTGAGGGACCCCACCAGTGCACAAATCCGTGCATCAGGCCTCTAGTAAGCAATAAAATTGAAAACAAGAATTAGCTTTTTCTGTGTTCACCGGTCACCTAGCAATTGCTTTCCAGTAAAGAACATGTTATGGAGACAAATAGAAAAGAATATTTATGTGTGTGGGGGGTGAGGGCGTAGGGGGAGGGCAGGGGCTTAATTCAGTGATTGGTCTGAATTTCATGAAAAAATACTGCATACAATAATATAAGACATGTAAAACTGTGTCCAAAATTTATCTCACAATCAATGGATGGCTCTGGTCGGCGAATATAGCCAATAATTATATTATGGTGTTTGGAAGCACAATTGAAGTAGAATTCAGCAATTTGTTGAACAGGTGAAGTTCTCTTCCTTTGTCACTAAATAAGGGACTTAATGTTAGAAAAGTTCAAGTAGAAGTTTTTGTAATTCTCCTTTCCTAGTAAAATAAAAAGCTAAGTGGTATCCATGAGGAAATGCTGCAGATTAGTTTTGCTATTAAAGTTTCTAAAGGTTAGAGGTATATAGTTCTATTTTTATCACCATAAGTAGCTTGCTATTCAATGAAAATCCATCTAAGCGTATGACAATGGTGTCCCTGATCACACATGTTCTTCTTAAGATACTCCATTAGAGCAAATCAACACAACTTTTGGCCACTGATAATTATTCATTGTTATGGAAAATTCCAAATCTTTGTCAGGCATTAGGTCAAGCTTTGAAAATTACTGAAACAAAACACCCAGGAAGCTCAGAGAACCCCAAACAAGAGGAATCCAAAGAGGATTCCAAGACACATCATAATTAAAATGCCAAGAGCAAAAGACAAAGAGAGAATCTTAAAAGCAGCAAGAGAAAAACAGTCAGTTACCTACAAGGGAGTACCCATACGACTGTCAGCTGATTTCTCAAAAGAAACTATGCAGGCCAGAAGGGAGTGGCAAGAAGTATTCAAAGTGATGAATAGCAAGAACCTACAACCAAGATTACTCTACCCAGTAAAACTATCATTTAGAATTGAAGGTTAGATAAAGAGCTTCACAGACAAGAAAAAGCTAAAGGAGTTCATCACCACCAAACCAGTATCATATGAAATGCTGAAGGGTATTCTTTAAGAAGAGGAAGAAGAAGAAAAAATTAAAGATAAAAATTGTGAACAACAAAGTGACAACAAATACATATCTATCAACAAGTGAATCTAAAACCCAAGTGAATAACAAATCTGATGAACAGAATAAACTGGTGAATGTAATACAATCAGGGGCATAGAAAGGGAGTAGACTGACAATTCTTGGGGGGGAGGGGGTGTGGGGGGTGTGGGAAGAGACTGGACAAAAATCTTACACCTATGGACGAGAACAGTTGTGGGGGGGGGAGGTAAGGGCATGGGGTGGGAACTGGGTGGAGGGGAGCTATGGGGGGAAAAAAGAGGAACAACTGTAATAATCTGAACAATAAAGATTTAATAATAAAAAAAGTTAAAATACTGAAACAACTAAGGGTACTTTTCTATAAAGAACCAGTTAAACTGAGAGTTTATCACTTGATTAATTGCTATGCCACATAGTTAATATAATAATTTAATCCATACAACATAACCTTTAAATTAATCCATAAGTAAACTGTATCTCAATGAAAGTAAGTCATTTAAAATGTGATACAGACAATAGGTAGATGAATTTTCAACTCCAAGTCTCTGGCCATGGGGTCTTCTCTACCATGATATGATAGTAAAAGAAAAGTCATTGTAAGGATATTCAACCTAGAAAGACAAATTTAAATGTGAGCTAAATGTTAAACACATGTAGATAAAAATAATTACACAGCAAATCATTAAGGTAGGAATTAACACATTTAGGAAATCTATTCAGGCAATATTAAAAATGAGTAAAGCAAGTTGAATTATTTTGTAAAAATAAAATCCTCTAGACTAAATCTTGGGATTCTTGGTGAAGAGTCAAAAGTTTGGAAGGTTGTCATAAAGAAAGAAAATAAGACTATCTGCCCTCTCGTGATGTGCTTTAAACTTCTGCTGTCATGTTCTTCAATAATTTCTGTGAAACCAGGCAGCCTCTATCTGAAATATGCCTCCAATACAGAAAACAAGTTGAAAGTTAATCACTATGTTTTGAATTCTCAAATTTAGTCTGAACTATCACATAAATTTAGCTCAAAATTTAATAATAGACTATTTTATTATTTAATAATACATTATTAAATTAAATTGTTTATCATGTAATGGTCTAAGACTATATTCTTTCTATACAGGAAAAAAATCAATCCTTTTTTTGCTTATAAACAATCACTTTAAAGTTTTTTTCTTTCAGTTTTTAGTTAGGCAATTTTCTTTGAATTTATGTAATTTCCTTTTTCTGTCTTTAAGCTTAAAAATTCACAATAATACATGTGTTCTTAATTGGCAGCCTGCAGTTTAATTATATCAATATAATAAACCATTCCCCAAGGTGTCTTTTTGTTTTCATTTGTTCTAAAATATGTATGAGCTCTCAAAGTTTATATGTGGATTAAACATAACTGATAATTAAATGATCAAAATTAGTAATACTACATGCAATAACATAAACACTTTGTTCTCTAACTGCAAAGAGATTATGAGACCAATTCAAGCTGCATAGATTTTATGAACTACTCAGTGTTTTCATCAAGCATTATAGCTTCTTTTATAACAAACACATTGTTAACTGATGGATACACCATTACTAAGTCAGGGTTTTATATATGTTATAAAAATCAAATTTATAATCATTCATAAAGTGAAGAATTATAATACCTATCTTCTAAGAATTAGTTGACCTCCTAAGTAAATTATTTCAGAAAGTGTCATTTTTCAAACATTAAATTACATGACCACATCTAACATTTTTTATGTACATTTGAGTGTAAGGGAATTTTTATTTAATCCTTGAATTGGGGTATTATTTCAAAAAGCACAGAATGTGGTAATATAAACTTTCTGACTTTTATCATTGAACTAAGTAGTGAAAAACGTTTTTGAAATGCAAAATAATTTTGAAAAAGCTGTTATACAAAATGAGAACATTTACTTAACACTTTAAAGTAAAATCTACAAGGTTAAACATAAAACAGTTGAAGCCACATACATATTTTAGAACCACTTGGAGAAAGAACCTTAAAATTTACTGAAAGCCAATAGTGTGCCCAGCACACTCTATGATCTGATTTAATTCACATAAACACCCTTCAAAGTAGATTCCACATTCTACTATTATAGGAAATGAGGCTTAGAGGCTTATGCGATTTGATCCACAAAGAGAATAGTGGCAGAATCATATATTAACACAGGTATGTCTGTTTCCAGCATTCACAATCTTTTTATTTTACAAAACAAACAAAAAAGCATTGGTTAAAAGTATAGCTCTGGAGCTGACTTCCTCAACCCAATCTTTTATCTGCTCCACATTAGCCCTGTACACTCAAGTGAACTGGTTAGCATTCTCTGCCTCAGTTTCTACACCTTTCATGTGGGTAGTATACATGAGACTGAAATTATACATTAACTTAGCAGATGTTCAATGAATAATAACTACATTTCCTTTTACTTGAGGTCTAACAGCTAATCATTGGCCAAGCAGGAACAAGAATTCTGTTTTCTTCACCCACAGTCCAACATTTTGTCCAGTCGCCAGATATTATGCTACAAAGCAAAGATTACTTTTGCAAAAACATTTTGTAACAATGGTATCTATATGGCCTGCTATGGGGATGTTTATGTTTACCTAACTTATATAAATTGGACACTGAAGACGATCCCTAAATCAACAAACACTCAACAAAATAACCATAAATTCTAGTAAATTAATCTGCCACAGATCCATGGATGCTGACAAAGACCAGAGATTCCTGTGTTTGAGATTAAAACCGTATTAGTCCCAGCATAGCTGGCAGCAGAAGCGGCAGGATACTGGTATTTGTATTTGATTTCCCGGCCCCATGGAGCAATGTGATGAATCTAGATAGATGCTCCATATGCAGTAGGCAGCATTGCAGCTGAGGAACCTGAAGCTTAAGGAGTTTGCTTTCTATAGTAAGTATAAGAACAACTTTTTTGTTACGAGTGGGCAACCAAGTGGAACAGGAAGACCTACTCGATTTCTGCATTATCTTTTTTTTTAAAGTATATTTTACTGATTTTTTACAGAGAGGAAGGGAGAGGGATAGAGAGTCAGAAACATTGATGAGAGAGAAACATCGATCAGCCACCTCCTGTACACCTTCCCCCGGGGATGTGCCCGCAACCAAGGTATATGCCCTTGACTGGAATCGAATCTGGGACCTTTCAGTCTGCAAGTCGGCGCTCTATTCACTGAGCCAAAACGGTTAGGGCTGCATTATCTTATTTTCAAAATTTCTAGCAGCATAAAATGATCCTAAGAACTATCTGGATGAAAACAATAATGAAGCCCTTGTTATTTGAGTGCACTAAGCCAGGTCTATAGGAGTGCAAAGGGCACACTGTGGGAAGTCTCCTAACAGCAGGGTCAAGCACATACCAATTTATGCTTGACATTAAACCTCCACGTTTTGCTAGGTACCTGTGAGTTGTTTCCAAGACTAAATTTGGTTTGAGTTACCTCAGTTACTCTATATAGAATAAAGTATTATTCAATAAGTAATTAATATCAACTGTATAGAAACAATTACATCCTTGAAATAACTTTAGAGTGATAAAGGTGAAATGGGTGTCTTGTTATTCTTATCAGATTTCCTTCAAACACACCTGAGTTTATGTTAAGGAGGTACTTTTTAGAAAGCCCCTAGATAAGTACAGAATGGGGGCTGTTTGCCAAGGGAACTAACCATATAATTATAGAGGATTGGGACTTTTAGGCCCACCCTCCTACCTCTGGGAAGGAAGAGGGCTGGAGGTTGTATTAATCACCACTTGCCAATAATTTAATCATACATTTTTATTTAGTGGAGCCTCCATCAAATCCCAAAAAAGAATAAGGTTTGGAGAGCTTCTGAGTTGGTGAGCAAGAACAAATCCTTGTGCTGGGAGGGGAGCAATCCTTCAACTCTGTGGGGACAGAGGGTCCTGTACTCAAACCCTTCTGAACCTCAACCTTTATCTCTTCATCTGGCTTGATTCATATCCTTTGTAACAAACCTGTAAGTTAGCAAGTAAACATGTTTCCTTAGTTCTGTGAGCTGTTCTCACAAATGATCAAACCTGACGAAGGGGTTGTAGGAAGCTCTGGCTTATAACTGGTCAGTCAGAAACAAAGGTGACAATATGGATTTGGGATTAGCACCTTAACTGAGGGATGTCTTGTAGAACCCAGCTTTAACCTATAGAATCCGATGGTTGCTCAGGTAGATAGTGTCGGAATTGTGTTAAATTATAGGACACCCAGCTGGTGTCAGAGAATTGCTTGTTGTGGATAAACCCCCACACAACTGGTGTCAGAAGTGCCTCATTGGATGTTAGAAGAGAAATAGAATATTTTTAAAAATAATTTGTCTGTAGCCGAAACTGGTTTGGCTCAGTGGATAGAGCGTCGGCCTGCGGACTGAAGGGTCCCGGGTTCGATTCCGGTCGAGGGCATGTACCTGGGTTGCGGGCATATCCCCAGTGGGGGATGTGCAGGAGGCAGCTGATCGATGTTTCTCTCTCATCGATGTTTCTAGCTCTCTATCTCTCTCCCTTCCTCTCTGTGAAAAATCAATAAAATATATTTTAAAAAAATAATTTGTCTGTAATTTACATACATCCCATTGATTTTATGTCTCTGGAGAACTCTGACTGGTGCACTATATATCAGGGAAAATGCTAAACCCTTAACACAGATTATCTGCTGAATATTTCAAACAGTATGATAGAATATATAATTGGTTAGCAAATACCCACTGTCTTCCCGAAGAGCGTATACTGCTTCTCTCCATTGACATGGGGCTTGAAATGGCCGTCAGCTCATAGTCATGAAGAAAATGGGCATCTCAGTCCTACAACTACAAGTAACTAAATTCTGCCAGCAGTCAGAAGGATCAACAGTGATATTCTCCTCTGGAGACACACAGAGCCTGCCAACACCTCTTTAGCCCAGGGGGACAAGACTTCTAATCTACAGAACTGTAAGGTAAAAACTTTGTGTTATTTTTAAGCCTCTAAATTTGTTGAAATTATTGGCAGCAGTAGAAAACAAAAGACACATGTGGAGCAGGTCTGGGCCAAATATGTAGTTTGCAGACACTCCAGTCTAATATAACTAAATTGTTGCTGTTCTGGAAACACCTGCGTTAAGAAATAGTGCATGAAAAGTATTGTACTGAGTGTTTATGTCTGGTGTTATGGAGCATTTGTATGACAGTCTGATGCTGACTGATATAAAGATAAACTAATCTACTAGGTCATTGTTGTAGTTATAAAGTAGCAGAACTTGAAGTTGGAGCTAGGTTGCTTTCTCTGGTACCTAAGTTTATGGGTGTCAATTACAATGTGGCACTGACACCCACTTCCCCCTCAACACAAACATATTGACCTAGCATTGGAAGATTGATATGGTAACATTGAGTGAGATGTATTTTTATAGAAGTAGAGCAAAGAGATAGGAAAACTATTAAACTCCTGAGGATATGAATTAGGGTACTTGCATTGGAATGAAGGAAAAGAAAGACATTGTATTTGTGAGACATTTTTAAAGAAAAATAGATTGAACTTTGCAATAAATGACTAAGATTACGTGAATGGGAGGGGCAGATGAAAGGATGATTATATGGTTTTATGATCTAAAGTACTTGGTTTAATTAAATAAAAGAGGTAATTACAATTCTGAGAATATTGATTTTAAGTAATAAGGGGAATGACTCAAAGATGAATGGAACCCATTCTTACAGTGAGTCATAGAGATAAAAGAAGATAAACTTCATTCAGGAAAAAAAGCATTTTCTTAGTATTCCTGTACCACTTTTGGTTAAATGGGGTATTTATGGTTTATATAGATACTTCTGAGCAATCATTAACATTGTCATTTACACACACACACACACACAAACTCTCTCTTTCTCCCTTTCTCTCTCACACATGCACACACACACCAATAAGTGGAAAGCATATAATGCATATGCATTCCTACTGTTATCACTATTTTAGTTCAGACTTTTATTTAACTCACTAGTACAGTGGTTCTCAACCTTGGCTGCACATTAGAATCACCTGGGAGTCTTTTTAAAATCCTGATTTCTGGGCCTCATCCTCCAGAAATTCTGTTTCTTTGTTATGGGGTGGGGCCACAACATTAGTAACAAAGAAACAGAATTTCCGGAGGATGAGGCCCAGAAATCAGGATTTTAAAAAGATTCCCAGGTGATTCTAATGTGCAGCCAAGGTTGAGAACCACTGATCTAGTACTAAGGTCTTCCTGGTTCCTATAACTTCTTTATAGATTTCTTCTCTCACCTACTGAAAGATTTCTTCTCACATCTTTATTTTAATATTTAAAATAAAGGTTGGATAATCACAGTAACCTGTGGTGTTTACCAACTTTCAACAAAATACAGGTGTCTCTTTATGTGGTTTTCACATTCCCATTATCCAACAAAATAATTTATTCAAAAATTTTCACAACATTGTCCCCCAATTTTCACTTCTACATGTAGATGAAAGTTACTTTCTAAACTCATTTTTTTCTAAACCTATTTCTACACCACTTTTGTGTTCTAAAATTTAGGTATCTATTTCTTATAATCTAACTAAAATACTTCTGATTACATGTCAACTGAAATACACTCTCCTCTATGAGAAGTTTCCTTTGATTATCTGTGTATCTACAAAGCCACTTTTTCTCTAGAATATAGCAATAACTTAATATTTTTGACTATGTCAGTTAGGGCATTCTCCTTCCTTGTTGATTACAATCATGCCACTCCACGATATTTGCTTTGCAAGTTTCTTTAATAAAGATCCAAGTCTTATTTGTCCTTTTTTTTAACCTCTCATACGATAGCAGAGTTCTTCACACATAGTAGCATCTCAATATTTGCTCAATATAACTAAATTGGTAATTAGCAATTTTTTCAGACATGAAGATACGGTATATTTATCATAGAAGCTGCTCAACTGAGGAAGTGAGATTGAATGAGCTTGCAATTATGGAAAACATATTTTGAAATTGTTTCCAAAGTGGCTACTAAATGTTAATGATTAGGACCCTTTTTAACAAACAGATGGTGTGAAACAATCATCCGAGCCAGAGGGAACCAGCTCCGCTAAGATGTTTTGAAAGGATGGCAGATAGTCTCAAATAGTAATAACATTTTGCTTTTTACATTTTAGAAAAGACTACTTTATGGACTAGTTTCTTATTTGGCTTTCCAAGATGCTGCATTGGAATGAGGCTGCAATGCAACACTGTGTAGATTATTGGTTTGACAGCTACTGGAGACGAGTTGTTGGAGGAACTACTATATGAAATGGGATGTCCTCTAGGTTCAGAGCAGTTTCCAGAACTGCAGTTTAAGTTTAATACACTTTTGTATAAACGAGTTGAATAAGTAAGTAATTTAAATGCAGATGTTACCATTTTCTATGCTAGTGGGGATTGGTGAAAGTTGCAATCTGTCTGGGGAAAGATCTTTGCTGCTTCTAGACAAGTTTATTTTGGGAACAGGACTTTATAGAAAAGAACAGTGTAACAGCTGTATTTCTTTTGGGTTAGAAAAACAAGAACACACGGACATGTAATTCAAATATAAATGTTTATCTCTTCAGAAGTTATATGTAAAACTGATATTTGGGAATTTATGCATCTCACAATAGTATGATGATTTGTTGGGTAATTTTAGAAAAATGGCTTCATGTTTATCATTAGTAACCAGAAATAAATAGTTTTGCTATGTGTTTTATAATGTAGTTGTCAAAAAACCCACCTGATAAACAAGACATTGTAAGTTAATTGTTTCAATAGATATAGAAAGAAATGGTCTTAGCAAAGTTTTGTAATATAAAAACTAACCTAAAACTGCAAAAAAAATCATCTTTGGTATCTTTTATAATTTTCCCATTTTGACTTATTCATTTAAGAAACAAAGAGAGCCCTACCTGGTTTGACTCAATGAATAAAGCGTAGGCCCTGAAGGGTCCCAGGTTCCATTCCAGTCAGAGGTACATGCCTGGGATTGCGTCTCAATCCCCAGTAGGGAGCATGAAGGAGGCAGCCAATAAATGAAATATTACAATACTCTGAAACACTGCATATTATGTAAAATTGTTGATGAACAAAGAATCAAATTTAGTATTTGTAATGTGGTCATTACTTTTGTACTGAATTTCCTTTTTTAAAATACTTAGATAAGAATTATGCAACTTTAGTTTTTTATGGAAGACTTTGAAATATTTGGCTTTTAAAAAGAGTCTATACAAAGTCTGTTATTGTATGTATTACATATTTCTTACCTATTTTAATAGATTTTTATTTTAACTATGTACCTGTTAAAAGGGAGCATAGTCAAAATAAAATGAAAGTTAAAATAATTTTTTATTGTGGAACATTCTCAGACTAGCATATGGTAGGTACTCATAAATAATTTGTAGAACTAAACAAATTATTTATAATAGAGCTAAAGATATAATCCTATATAATAAAAGCCTAATATGCTAAGTGTCTGGTTGTCTGGTGACCAGTTGACTATTCAACCAATCAAAGAGTGACATGCTAATGATATGCTAAGGCTGCTCAACTGCTTGCTATGTTGTGCACAGACCACCAGGAGGCAGACAGTCGACTATTTGACCAGTCGCTATGATGTGCACTGACCACCAGGGGGCAAGACAGTTGACCAGTTGCTATGATGTGTACTGACCACCAGGGGGCAGATGCTCTGACCGGTAGGTTAGCTTGCTGCTGGGGTCCGGCCGATCTGGATTGAGCAAGATGGGCCAGACACACCCTGGAGCCTTCCCCTGGTCTCTCCCTGGCCCAAAATGTACTGGTGGTGTCCTTTGGCCTGTCCTGCACCCTCTCACAATCTGGGACCCCTCGGGGGATGTCGGAGAGCTGGTTTTAGCCTGATCCCACAGGCCACTCCCCTGGAGGGCGCCAGAAGCAGGGCTCACTGCTGGTGAGCGCTGCTGCAGCAGTGCGAACCTCTCCAGATCAGGACTGATTGGGTGCGAGCCTGTGGCAGGTGCAGTGGGGCCAGGATGAGTGGGAACAGCAGGTAGAAGCTTCAGGTGGCGATGGACTGAGGGTTTCAGCCCAGTCCCCACAGGCCACCCAGAGGGGCCCCACCCGTACATGAATTTGTCTATATATATAAAAGGCTAAGTGACCAGCTGACCAGCCGGTAGCAATGATGTGCAATGACCACCAGGGGCAGATGCTCAATGCAGGAGCTGCCGAGCTGGGGTGACTTGGCAGCTGCGGTTCTCAGGTTTCACATGCAGAACCAGAGAGGAGGGAACCCAATTCTGGGGTGCGTCACCTGAGAACCACCCTCTTGCAATCCAGGACTCCTCGGGAGATGTCAGAGAGCCGATTTCAGCCCGATTCCCACAGGCCAGGCTGAGGGACCCGTGCACTGGGCCTCTAGTAGCAAATAAGTTTCTATCTTCCAGTATTTTAAAATAAGGTAGAAGACATAGTCACAGTTACTTGATACAGTATAATTTAAATTTTAATAATTTATTGGGTTATTTGTAATCTTTAGGCATACAGATGAAAATTGAATGTACTAAGTAAATTTTTATTATTTTTGGTCACAAAGCCTGCAGCATATTAAGAATTCCAACTCTATCTCAATTATTTAATATATATTATTTTCATTCCAAGTGGGTTGAACTCACTGTAATTATTCCATCCTTAGTCCTTAAAAACTTTTTCCCTTAAAATGAAATCATTATTCACCACTGTTGCTTCTTGGGGGGAAATAAAGGCAATTTATATTTTGGGCAAAGGTATATCTATAGAAAGGACATTTTAGCCTTTAACTGATGGACTTATTTCAAGTCATTGATTTCTGGATGTTAAAGAAAGCAGCAGAAAAGTCTCCTTGGTAGTTTTTATTGAATAGATTCCTATTAAAGATGGAAGGCATAGCAATAAATAACAGTAACCTTTGGGTAGCACAGCTTTAGGCAGTATGAAGGCCAAAAACCTCTCCTGGGATTCAAGACAATTTTGGTGCTAATTACCCTTTTTTATATACGAAATGTTAACTGTCTAAGAATTAATGGAACAAATCCTTTCAACTAATCTAATGTTTCAGAATTATGTCAGCCTTAAATGTCTCAGTGGGTCAATGATGATAGGTGCATTTGCACTGCCTTTGCAGGCATGGCCCAGGCCTGTTTTTTTTACTCAGAATCCTGAAGGCTGCACGCAGAACTGCATTCTTCTCTCTATTGTATTTGATAGGGGGCACCCATCCAAGGGCAAAATCTCCCATTAAAATGTTACTAAAGTTTGAGAATTGACTGACATAGCATTATAAAGCAGCTTGATCTTTCCACTCCCTTGCAGAGCCATCAATCCTGGTACAAGTGGACACTGTGATGCAACATCCAGACAAGCGTGGAAAATGCTACCTTGTCCCTGTCTTAGCTGCAGTGAGTGAACAGGCCTGGGAAAGCTTGGAGTCATAGGTTATCCCCCTGAGCACAAGTACCTACATCAGCTGCAGGCCGAGCCACAGCGTCGTCTAGAATCAGACAGATCAGGTCATTTTCTAGCTTTTCCTTGGGAGGCTGTTATTTGCCATCATGATGAATGCTATCATTTGTCAAAAAATTAGTTTAAGCAGTAGGACTAAGTTTGAGATCCCTTTTGTAATCTAAACTTCCCTGAACAAAGCACATTAGATAATTCCAGAGGATAACGGAACAATTCCATGTTGTTACTAGATTTAGGGTAAGCAAGCAATCTCTAAATTTATCAGATTATTTGAAATGTGCCTAAATGTTTATTCTGATTTAAAGAGAACATATTTTTTTATCATTATGAAACACAGATATAAGTCAAATGATAGGAAAATAAGCTATTTGGAAATACATAAATGAGAATTTTAAATCTTAAATATTACATTGATAATATGAGCTGGAAAATGTAGCTTGAGAAATTTGGGGGCATTTTTAGGGTCATGAAAATTCGGAGGCTGGTTCAAAGATTTGCAGGAACAGGAAGTAAAGTTTGGTATTTTACTCATTGCTGATTTAGTTTACATGCTTAACTAACTGCATTGGTATTCAAAAGAGACTGATATGGAAATCAAAATGTTAATAACAACTGAATTTGAAAACTAGACAAACTATTAAAGTTCATTGTCACTAAACAGAAAAATCTAGATGGAAGTATTTATAAAGTACTTATTTGGGGGAATAAATAATACAGGTAGGGAGAATTAGATGCTTTTAATGACCATTCTCATCTCTTTTTTAAAATATATATTTTATTGAACTTGTTGGTGTTATATTGGTTAATTATATAATTTCAGGTGTACTATTCTATAATACATGATCTTTAGATTATATTGTGTAATCACCACCCATAGTCTAGTCTCCTATCATTACAGTTTACTCCCCTGCCCCCCTTTACCCTCACCAACCTGCTCCCACTCCCTTCCCTCTGGTAATCATCATACTGATGTCTTGTCTATTTGTTTTTTTTGTTTTTCATAATTACTTTACCTATTTCATCCATTCCCCCAACCCCCCACACCATAGTCATTGTCTGTTCTATATAGACTTTAGTCTGTTTCTATTTTATTTGTTTGTTTATTTTGTTCATAGGATTCCACATATAAGTGAATCATATGGTATTTATTTTTCTCTGACTGGCTTATTTCACTCAGCATAATGCTCTTTAGGACTATCCATGCTGTCACAAAAGGTAAGATTTCCTTCTTGTTTATGGCTGAGTATTATTCCATTGTGTATACGTAACACCAATTTTTTATCCATTCATCTACTAATGGCACTTGGGCAGCTTCCAAATCTTGGTCATTGTCATCTCTTGAAATACTTTTCCACTTGAGGGGATGTGCTTCGTCATCATATCAAAAATGTATGAAAAACCTTCATTCTCAACAATGATGCAAACTATTTTCCCCATCTCATACTTTTAGCTACATACAAAATACTCCTTTCTCTATCTAGATTTTTATTAAATGTGATATCATATGAAATTACAGTCCAATTTTAAATATTGATAAAATACCATCAGATTCTAAGTTTTGTTCTTTCTGCTTTTGATCTTGGAAATAACTCCCTACCTGAGATCCTCTGATAACCTGCCTAATCCTTTCACATTCCATGTAATTGACTACAAACAATTTTCAAAACCTGGTAAATGGACTGACTGCTCAAAATGACATGAAGGTTTCTTTAAGATTCCCCACCTTCCCTTAGTTGTCTTATCTCTGGGAGCAGCACCAGGATAATGGTTTTTCATGAGCTCATTAAGCGATCAATGTAGTCTATTGTTTTAGAGCCCCTGGACTAGAGTATATTTGTAGCCTAAACTTTAAAGAAAGTGAAATATGGTTAAACAATGTTAAGTCTCAAAACATATATAAATATATGTCTATTGATCTCAGAGAGGAAATGAGAGGGAGAGAGAGACAGAAACATCAATGATGAGAAAGAATCATTGATCAGCTGCCTCCTGCAGACCTCCAACTGGGGACCAAGCCCACAACCTGGACATGTGCCCTGACTGGAAATGGAACAGTGCCCTCCTGGTTCACAGGTCAGCGCTCAATCACTTAGCCACACCGGCTCAAAACGTATATAATACATGTATATAAAATGTGTACAACACATCTATAATAATGAAAGTGTAATATACTAATTAGACCAGACAACCTTCCAGATGAAGCCACAGTGGCAGGGGCCAAGGCAGAGGCAGCTGCCGCAGCAGTGAGGGCCCAGCCCCTTGAAGGAATTTTATGCATTGGGCCTCTAGTATAATATAACACGTATCTAATATATGTAGGAACTTGCTACCCAATGTTTACCATAGAGACTTTTTTAAATGCTATGTTTTATATAGTTTAAATTGTTATGCACAGAATTACTACCAAACTTCTTTGTCATTAAGTTCTTTTCAATATGAGATGCATCAACATGATGACATTAGCATAATGAAAGGCTCAGGGAAATCTTGGCAGATTGCTACAGATGTTAGTGAAGAGAAAGGCCCTTTAAATATGTTTTCAAGGATAGAGTAGATGAAGTCTTCTTGGCACTCGTTGACAAATGATGCATCACCTCCATTGCCCTATCAGCTACATATCACCTGGGGTTTCATGTTTTACTTTTTGATTTCATTCTTTGGATGTATTTCACTTTTACATCTAGAGTGAGGAATTCATAGGAAATATATCAAAGGGAAAAAAAGTAGAGAAATGATTTATTAGGGATCTTCAGATAGCAAATTGCATGTGATTGATATTCAACAAATATCTATTATTGAGAAAGAAAATACAATGTCTTGGCTTTTAGTATAAAGCTAAATTTAAGCTTAAACACTTATCTCAATGTTTATTCTCCTTGGTTTCATTTACCCTGAACTCGATACAGGGGTGTGTTTCTGCTACCCTAAGAAAATTTTAGATTTTTTTTCTTATTATTAGTCCTCCCCTTCCAAGTGCCAGAGTTGAATGTTCCTCTTTTCCACAGGCTTCTGGGATATTTTTTATGTGTATTCCCTACATTTTTAGGCACTATACTTTTCTATGACACTAGCATTTTCTGTATCATATAACAGAAATTTTGCTAATAACTCCCTCTGTTGAATACCAACTCCTTTAGGCAATGGGAAGGAGTTCATTCACACTCACTTCCCCACAATAGCGATGGAATACCTAATACAGTGCCTTAACCTCTACAGAACTCTCTCTTAAAAACCAATGTTTATCTCCCATCCTCATAAACAATGTGACTTCAAAAATTTAAATAGAACTAAGTGTTTTGATGAGTATGTACAGAGGCACTCTAAGTTTACACACCACTTCTGCCTATATAGGTTGATCTTCCTCACATATGTGGGTATATGAAACTTACATAGAGTAGTTATGGTTTTTTTAGACAAAGCAACATATACTGCTAAATCTTATATTCTACTTGCCTCAACTTCCCTTTAAAGGAGATATTTATAAAATTTAATATAAACAAGATCTTCAATGGGTAACATATCAGCAATATAATCAGGAAATATAATTTCCACATGACTGACATAAGGACTGTGTGTATGTGTAATCTGTACACCACATCAGGGCACAAGGACCTAATGATGCACCTAATGACATTATTTTTACACACTTTATGCTTTAATAAAAGTTTGGTAGTGAATGAAAGTGATTGTTGAGTAAGTGTGATTTGTAATTTACTACAAAAGGAAAGGTATTTTGCTTTCTAGACTGGTTCTGTGAGTAGGTTTTGGACCTAGTTGTGTTCTATTTCTCACATTGTGGTGTAAACACTTCTTTCTGCAGAATTTCACTTTCTTATTAATTTCCAGTATTGGTGTCACCTGAGCTTATTCATCATATCTTAGTTTTTCTCTGTTATCTGTGCCTTGTTTGGGCCACTAGCCTGCTACTTCACTGCTGCTTTGGGTCATGTTATGTTATATGTATCCCCAATCCATTCTGGTCTCAAACTGAGGACCAGTCCTATATTTGGAAACTCTTTCCCCATTATCCAGAGCCCTGTCACCATAAAGCAAGTGTAACATTCCAAGTCTAGTCCCATCTAAAGAATATGAGTAATCACCCTCCACTGAATGCCAACTATGTCTCAGAACTGCCACAGGGACCAGGGATACAAAATGAGCAAAGCTCACAGAAAGACCACTCTCTTATTATTTGAAGTCTAGTTTGGGGAAAGCAGACAAGAGAACTAATACCTAAATAGACAAATATTATTTTTTATAACTTATATGGAGGGCACATAGAAAACATAGTGCTTAGTTTGGGGAGGAGACATGATATAGATGAAATTTTTGAAAGGCCTTATTGATAAAACATGATTTGAGTACTGAGGGCCAAGTCATGTTGATCTCTGATGAAACAGGTTCCAGGTAAGTGAGCTAGGAAATTCCAAAGGCACGAGGCTGAAACAAAGTAGGCATCATCTAGAAAAGGAAAAAAAAAATGCAAGGGTAGTTTAATAGACAAATCCATGCTTTGTCTCAGAGAATCCAGCATGAAGCCTGAGCCCTTGCTGTATTGTTGGCTTCCTGATCTTCACTAAGACTCTCTCACGAACTTTATACGTATCTTGTCTATAAAATCTATACTTACTATAGTGAATGCTATAGATTCACTGTGACTTGAATTATTATTACTCTTGAGTGCATCAAAGTTTGACTCTAACTTTGGTGATCTTTTGGAAGCTAGAGTTTTCTGACTTGTAAGGATCCCATTTGTTTCCATTTCTGAGTGCTGTACAATTATAGTCTGCACAGAAGCTGTTCTTTATTATCTAGGTGTTCTTCAACATATTCAACAAGTGCGTGCTTAAATTCCCTATGTCAGTACAATATTATTGGGCAATAACAGTGCTAAATACTAACTAACAGAATAAAATACTAAAAAGTTTAAAAAATAAATTCCTTATGTAGACTTCTAGGTGGCTATTGTTATAGATGCATAGCCACTGCTCTGGAAATGTTCACCTCTGTTTGCATAATCCAAGTGCCCATGTTTTATATAAATCTTGAACTTTGTCTGTTCAGCCTGAGGCCTTGTGGTCTCTAGTATCTACACTAACAACAGCCAGAGGAAATCCAGAATGCCATAGGCACCAATATACATTCAATTTTATACTCCTGTTCATATATTTATATTTCTGTGCATACATAACTTACAAATTTAACAAATTAAAGGCTACTTTCAATAGTCCATATTGCTAAACTCTCTCTTGATTTTAGAGGTTATATAATTATAATACATCTATATAAATGAATCTGAATATGTCAATGGGTGTAATCAGATTGAACTATACAGGGGTGAGTTGAGTTCTGATTTACAAATTATTAATTATATCTTATACTCATGTTAATTAAGTCTTGGGCTTTCATTTCCTAGTAATTAAAACTAAGATAATGTTGTTTAACTCACAAGGTAGTAGGAATAAAGCCTATACATTTGAGGAAATGTGATATTGCTGTTAGCAAAATTAAGACTCCTTTATTTATGGCATATCAGGTATTATCTATAGAAAATACCCAAAGTTTTGTGATCTGATTCTCTGAGACAATGTATATGGAAAGAATTCCCTGTAGTTGTGACTATATGTTGATAATAAATAGGCAGATCAAGCCTTTTTGGTTACTTTACTTAAGTAAGACACATATCTTATTCATTTCTAGTTGTTACTCAATTCATTAGAAAATAACCATAATTATATAGTATGCATATCATGAAAAAGTGATGGTATTTTAAAAATGTTTCCTAAAATTATCTTAATTTAACAAAGAAAACCAGGGATCAAAACCAGGTTTAAAGAATATATCAAGATTTTCTTGTGACTTAAGAATGCTTTAATTGGATAGCATTATCTAAGTCTTCAAATATGGTTGATAGCAAAATTAAAGGAGTCTTTCATCTTGAACTTTAAATAAATATGGCATATCGAAAAGAAGGAAGTGCATGAAGCCATGCCTAGAGAATCAGAAATTCTCCACATTCTGAGATCTTAACTTCACAAATGATTTTCTGAAATCTGTGGCACAATACTCCTAATGTTTGTGTAATTGCATCATATTGGTAAGGGGTTTTCTCTCCAGGAATGTAATGTTCAGATTTACATAACTTTAAACATGTCCTAGTTTTGAATTCACAATCCTAATGGAACATGGCCTCAGTAAGGCAATGGTTTTTCTGCCTGTCTAGAAGCCTTTATTAATCCTGTCAGGAAAGGCAGTAATTAATGGAGCACCCAAGGGATGCAATCTGTATTTTGGGGTAATCTGTGTTTGCTTTGCCTTTGAAAGACTCACCAAATGAAACATGCTCATCGATAATGTTAAATGTATTCTTCCTCCTCACAGCATTTCCTCTCAAATGTACCCTCTGAGAAGTCTATCCATGTTGCCCCACTATATAAAATATTTTAATAACTTCTTAACCATAACTGAAACGGTTTGAAGGACACTTCATCTGGCCCCTTTATTCCCGAGGATCTGCTCAGTCACTGTCTAGTTTCTGCTTTGCACTCCAACAACATTTATCTTTAGGTTGTTCTTTATTTATTATTATTATTTTGTTCTTCACATTCTTTTTGTTTCTCTCTTCAGTAATGAGCAGTCTTCTACCATATTTCAGGCCTCCAAAGTCTTCATTTGACCTAACTCCTATTTATTCCAGCTATAAGCTATAATTTGCCTCTCGGGGGAAGCTTTTCCTTATTCTACCCAGTAGTTGTGGGAAGGATATACCTTCTCTCATGTATCTGGGTACAGGACTCTTCCCTTGTGTTCACCATGATGTTTAGTAATTATCAAAATCACCAAACGGGCTGTGTCACTGAATTAGCTTTAGAATGACTTGATCAAGTTACAAAATGTTATGACTCGGTATTCTCTTCTTCAAATAGATATGGTAAAAAATATCACTGAACGTGGTTATTTTAAGGATGAAATAAGCTAATATATGTGAGGTATCACAAAGTCTCGCTTACATTAATGAATCAATAAAGGCTTTGTCATGAATATGTGGTAAATGAATGAATTCTGAGTGAGTGTATTCACCATTCTTCATAATTGGGCTAAATTCCTGCCTTGTCCCATTGTGGTGATTAAGAAACCTATTCAGTTCCTGCCCCCAGAGAATCAGTTCTGCTTTTCATTGAGCAGTCTGAGTCCCAGAACAGTATTTCCAAATTAGCTCCACATGCTTTACTGGTGACACACAATGCGCAGAAAATTCCTCTTCCCAACATTCATTAGCTATTTTTAACCAGAAATGATCACCATGGGACTATGGCTTGAATTCTTCAATTATTTGGCATTTCTGTGTTTCGGGTACTGTTGATGTATTTTATAAACATCATCTCATTCAGTCCTCACAACAATCATATGGTATGTATTTATGGACAAAATATTAAAATGAATTGAGGCTCAGAGAGATATAATGATTTTTCTCAATTAGAGGCAGAGTGGCAATTTGAAGCCAGTTTGCATGCTGAAGCCCATTAAACACACATTTCACTCTCCTCTTTGTGCTTCCTTTTCTACTTTCCCACTCAGGGAGGTTTGAAAAGACTGTGGGGAATATGGGCTGGGCATTTTGAAAAAAACTCACTAAATGATTGAAATAGTGCCTGAAAACATCCTCCCAACCCACTGAGACCATAGTGAGCAATATTAGAGGGGGTTATTTCTTTTTAATTAGAAAAATAAGATTTTGTTAATCATGTTGGAATTTGTGTGAATAGGGCATTCAGTTTGTTTCTCTCCTATACAGATAATTGTCAATATATTATTTAAGTAAGGCTCAAAATGAGCAAACCTGAAATGTTTCCTCTTCCTACTGCTAGGGCTTACGTATATAAATGACAGGACTGGTCAGCCAGCCTTTTCAAGCCAAATACATAATGCTTAGTGACGTCTATGTCACTGTGACTTCTTTACTACACACCTTTTTGTTTGCCATAAATTGTAGACAAACTTACAATTTCTGTGAAGCATGCAGTTCTATATGTAAAACTATCTTTGTTGATAATGCTCAATCAGCATATGTTATGTATCAACCTCTCAGGTATAAAAGGCCTAGATAGATAGATAGATAGATAGATAGATAGATAGATAGATAGATACTTCTATCTATCTACCTATCTATCTACCTACCTTTCTATCATCTGCATATTTATCCATCTATATTAGATGCATTTCTATATATCTGGAAAATTTACATATATATATATATATATATATATATGTAATTCAAAATGCTTTTAAAATTTATTCCACTTTATAAATCTATAAATAATGGCAAAGAAATTATTACCCCTCCGTCAGATATACTTTATAGATGGGCATAAGGACAAAATCATCATGACTGTATTCCTGAAGTAATATAGCTATGGGTGAAGTGATAAGTGGCTGATGACAAGCAAAATTTACAAGAAATAGGATTAGATATTCATTTACAGGACTCTCATTTCCTTTTCTCATTCATTATGGGATATTCAGGGAAGCTTGTTCCATTTACAAAGAATGTATTGGCATGGAATATACAGACCCAATCACATTAAAAGTAATGGAATGGGATTCCTTATACCATTATTTTCAATGGGATCATTCAATTTTACCTGATAAATAGTTATACCATTTTTATAGTTTCTGCTACATATTTAAAAAAATAATTTACTGTACACAGAGCAGAAATATATGCTGTGTATGGTAAGATACATGCTTTTTCATCCCTATTTTACAAGTTTAGATCTACAGCTTTTATTTATGTCTTCCTTGCCGCTTTAAATGGGAGGGTAGCAACTCTGTTTACCTCAGATAAAGTTTTTTAAATTACTATTTGAAGATATTTCTTACTGTATGATTGAGCTACGACATTTTATTCTCCTTATACTCTGCAGTGATTTCTTATGATAGGCTCTGTTCTCCTTCTAGCTGACCTTTGAAGGCAAGCTGTCAAACAGCGATAGTCTTGCCTGTGCTTCGAAGCTCTCCTTGAGTATGCAGAAGAGTCGTGCCCCAGAGTTGCACATTGACTGCCATCTAGTGATTAAATAATATATATATTCCATGTACTTGAAATGGCTATTATGTTTCATTTTTACCATAGTGACACTGAATGATAACAAATGTGAACTTAGATGGCATGTCCACTAATACAAGAAAAAGCATGGGACCTTGGAGGGTAATATCCCATCTACACTATAGGCTTGAATCAAGCTTATCTTGGCTCTTATTATTTATCCTTATCCTTTTTTAATTTTCCTACTTATCTCATCTTCTAGCTTGAATAACTGTCATTTTTCTTAACCATTTATTTCTAAGGATTTAGCATGAAAATATCATATCCTATATTGCTGTTCTATATAGTATCCAGGAAACTATGAAAAAATCTCAGTAATCAAGCAACAACCCAAATCAAAAGATTTTATTAAGTTTATATATTGAAAATAACCTCAGAAAATATTTTAATATATGTTTTATTAAAATATATATTACAGTGACAGAATTATTCATGTTGACCCTCATCACTAAAAAATCTTCAGCTACTTGTCCAATATGATTTTATTTGATACATATGCTATTTTTGTAATTTTTTACTGCCACCTGAAAAATTATGATTGAAATGTACAGCTTGCAGCAGACAACCTTAATAAACATATAAAAAATAAGCATGTGTAAAATATGTTTAACTCATCTATAAAAGGATATTGACTATAGGTGCAAAATCAAATCATATTGTTTAGACAGATTAATGTAGAACTTTAATATTTCATTGTCTTTCAGAATTTTATAAACATGTCTGCTCCTGTTTGTAAGTTCTCAAGTGTCTTAATTTTCTTCATCCCTTTCCATATACTTGAAGATACATCTAATAAAATAATACATGATACATCTAATAAAAAATGTCTACTCATACAATTTATCTAATTGTTTATGCCCAGCCTTTATCATCTAACAACTGTACTCAGTTTGAAAGTGCTTACAAGGGCTAGTATTGCAAGTTATATTAAACTGATTAAACTGATTCTCCATAAATATATTTGATAATTTACTTTAAAAATGACTAGGTGCGTGCGAATATTTGGAAGTTATGTTTTTATTTATCTAAGTTGTGTGTGTGTGTGTGTGTGTGTGTGTGTGTATAGCATACATGTAACATATGCCTACATTAAAAGGAAAATAATGACTTTAAGAGGCTTACCCAAATATTCTGGATAATTCAAGATCACAAAGACATCCAATTACTTTAAGCTCGAACGTCATGTATTACCAAGGTAATCAGAGCATATTCCTTGACTTTAGTTCTGAACACTCAGCCTTAGTCAAAGCCATATCCAAATAATTGGGATGTTTTGCCAATAATCCATTTGTTTTAAAGAGTGTAAACTTTATGTTACAAGTGCAAAAATCAATATGCTCCTGTATCTGTTTTGCTATTTTGAAAACAAGTTTTTTCTTCAGAAAAGCACCATGCTATTTAGGCCATATAATCTATGAAAGCACCAGTAACTCATGTCTGTCAGTCACTAATACACATTAGATTGAAGTTTAAACACGTATTTAATAAACATACGAAGGACGACTAGACATAGTACTGTGATTTTACAAATATTAAATATAATACATATTTATGACATAAATATAAATGAATATATATTATGCATAATATCAAATACGTATATTTCATATGTATGCTGTATATAATATTTATAAAATATATATTGATAATATTCATTATATATATATATATATATATATATATATTTAGCAAATGTGCATTACTTAATCCTATGGGACTAACATAAGATTTGATCAGTCTTAAGGGTCAGATTTTGATAAATTAAATGCTACAACTCCAAATTTTGAATTTAATTATTTGATTGTGCTCAGAGCAAATCATCTGAAAACTAGTATTTGTCACTACCTTTACCCAATTCTTTTCTTTTTCCCCCAATTATTTTCTATTTCAGAGGATAGCTGAACTTTATAATAGCTGATTGGCATTTATTTCGGGGGCATAAAAAAAAAGAGCCATGAGGATTACTTTAGTTGGTACTGTAATGGAAAATATGAAAACTCATCACAATCAAACATTCCCATGTGGTAGGAAAAATTGGACACCCCAAAGATGTCCATGTTTTAACCTCCAGGGGAATATGTTAGGTTACAGGGGAAAAGAGAACTAAGGTAGTTGATGGAGTTACGATTATAAATAGCTGATCTTAAAATGAAACATTGTCTGGATGATCTGGTGAACCTATTGTAGTCACAAGGTTCCTTATACGTGAAAAAGGGGGAAGAAGAGGAAGAAATGACAGTGTGAAAAGGATTGACTTTGGAGAGATGGAGGTAGGTAGCCAGCAGCCAAGGATAGCAGGCAGCCTCCAGAACTGGAAAAGGCAAGGAAATGGTTTCTCCTCTGAACACTTGAGAAGAAATACAGCCCACCAGCACCTTGATTTAAACCCAGTGAGATCTGTGCTGAACTCCTGACCTCTAGAACTATAAGATACTGTGCTTATATTGTTTAAGCCAATACATTAGTGGTCACTTATTTATAAATGTGACTCAGTCAAATCTGCACCTATTTGGTGCGGAAATTATTATGGTAGTAGCCATGATGTTTATAAGATACCTTTTCAAATTTTAGTATATAAGATTTACATTGGAGAAACTAAGATGGCGGCATAGATAAACACCGGGAAATAGTCGCCTCCCACAACAATTGAAAATTAGCCCAAAGGACGGAGCAAACATCGTCCAAAACAACAGAAAGGCTGGCTGAGTGTAATTTCTACAACTAGAAGAAAAGAAAAGCACGCTGAGAGCCAGAAGAGCTGCGGAGGCTGAGTGCAGAGGTACGCGGCGGCTCGCGCGCGCGCGCGGAAAGGGGGTGGCACCTGAGGACGCTGCTGTCTTTTTGAATCACAAGCTCCCGACTGCTCTGATCTCCGGTTCCGGGAAGTCTCTGGGGACCCAGGTCTCATACGGGGAGAGGCTGCTCTCTCAGGCGGCAGCGGGCGAACTTGGGGGCAGATTTCCCTCGGAGGTGCTTGCAGCCGTTACCGGGACACTGAGACACGCGACTCCGGGCGCGGAGAATCAGCCATAGCTTCTTTCTGCGCCCTTTGACTCCCTGAGACCCCACCCCACCCAGGCTGCGGCAGAGGCTTTTGCATGTGAATGCCCCGGCCCTTTGCAACCTGATAATTACCTAACTGCAGCCTGGCCAGCCAGACCCGGAACTTCCAAGAGAAGGCCCAAGGCCCCGCAGCGGCTTGCATTGCTTCACAGCTGAGCCTCTTAGTGGCGGCTCCGGCTGTGTGGCCTCAGGCAGGGGCTGAATTAGCACCTCCTTAGATCCAGGAGCCACTGTACCCAGTGGTCAGAGGGGGTCCATTCTCCCACTTCAGACACAGCTGCTTCCCACAGCCAATTGGCCTGGAGGTCAATTCCTCCCAGTGATCCTACAACAAGCGAGGCACCAAGAGTGCACCAAGAGTGTCCACCCCAGGTAACTGGGGAGGCTGAGCCACTGGGCCCTACAGGACACCTGGCACGCAGGGCCACTCTATCAACACAGGGAAGCAGCCAAAATGCGGAGACAAAGAAACAGGTCACAATTGGCAGAAACGGAGGAGGCCAGACGACTGGATATAGAGTTCAAGGCCACGTTTATAAGGTTTGTCAAGAATTTTATGGAAACTGCCGATAAATTTAATGAATCCCTCAAGGAGTATGGTGAGACCATGGAGGTCATGAAAAAGGACCAATTAGAAATTATGCATACACTGACTGAAATAAAGAATACTTTACAGAGCTCCAACAGCAGACAAGAGGATCCCAAGAATCAAGTCAAAGATTTGAAATGCAAAGAAACAAAAAATACCCAACCGAAAAAGAAAAAAGAAAAGAGATTCAAAAAATATGAAGATAGTGTAAGGAACCTCTGGGACAACTTCAAGCGTACCAACATCAGAATTATAGGGGTACCAGAAGGAGAGAGAGGGCAAGATATTGAAAACCTTTTTGAAGAAATAATGACAGAAAACTTCCCCCACCTGGTGAAAGAAATGGACTTACAAGTCCAGGAAGCGCAGAGAACCCCAAACAAAAGGAATCCAAAGAGGACCACACCAAGACACATCATAATTAAAATGCCAAGAGCAAAAGATAAAGAGAGAATCTTAAAAGCAGCAAGAGAAAGACAGTCAGTTACCTACAAGGGAGTACCCATCCGACTGTCAGCTGATTTCTCAACAGAAACCATGCAGGCCAGAAGAGAGTGGCAAGAAATATTCAAAGAGATGAATAGCAAGAACCTGCAACCAAGATTACTTTATCCAGCAAAGCTATCATTCAGAATGGAAGGTCAGATAAAGAGCTTCACGGATAAGAATAAGCTAAAGGAGTTCATCACCACCAAACCAGCATTATATGAAAAGCTGAAAGGTATTCTTTAAGAAGAGGAAGAAGAAAAAGGAACTCTTACCATTTGCCACAGCATGGATGGAACTGGAGAGCAGATAAATACCACAAGATCTCACTTATTTGTGGAATATAATGAACAACATAAACTGATGAACAAAGACTGATCCAGAGATGGAGAGGCATTGATTGGACTGTCGGGCCTTGGAGGGAAGGTAGGGGAGGGTGGGGGCAAGGGGGAAAGATCAACCAAAGGACTTATATGCAAGCATATAGGCCTAACCAATGGACACGGACAACGGGGGGGTGAGGGGATGAGCGGGGGGCGGGGGGTAGAGGGTACACATATGTAATATCTTAATCAATAAAAAATATTAAAAAAAAAATTTAGTATATAATATATTTCAATGATTTGAAAGATTGAAATTATATACCAAGTTGTGAAAGCAGAAGCTGTTTTATTAAAAAAAAAGAAATTAGAGAAAGTAGCTTTAGATTAGATTTAAAAAAATAGATTTAAAAAAAAGTAAATAGGAAATAATTGCTTATGATGGTAATATGCAGTATAATTAATCTGTAATAGTGTTCTTATAAAGATTCACTTCTTCAAAAGTACCTAGAATCACCAATATTTCAATTTTTAGTTTTACTTTGTATAAAAAATAGTTTTTCTTATGTTATTTTTTCATATATGTAATTTTGTAAGTACTTTAAAAAAAACATATGTCTAGCGTGTAGTTTTCTCAATATAGAATGTAACTCATTTCATTTAAAAAAAATACACACTCTCTGTCATAATAGTTGTTGATAGCCTTTTTCTTGGGTAAGATACTAGAATTCTCTGTTAGTAATCAATAAATATGTCTATTAACATGCATACTTCCCCCAAATATTCACATTGTAATTAGTGTTCAGCTTGTGTAGAAAATAAGTCATTTCATTTCTGTGACTATTAAGCATGAGGACATTGATATGATAATATTTACAGCTATAAAGCATACGAATAATTTTCTTTAGAAGAATAGAGAAAAAACAAAACACACTTAAAGTGTAGCTTGTGTAATTTTAAAAATAGCTCTTGAATTCCATTTATGAAATTAAAATACTGACCCCTATAATAAGTTAATCACTATGCATTAATCTTTTCTGTTCTGTTGGTTGCTGAAAGTAATCTTGAATATATAAAATCTTCACTAGTTTGCCAAACCTGACAAATGTTTTAACAGTTTTAGCATTCCTGACCTTAATGGTACAAGGGCAATCTCATTAAGATTAGCAATATGTTTGTGATTAGCAACATTCAGTGACCATTGCCATGCTTTTCTCTGAGAAGCTATAGAGATTAATCGTCTACTTGATGGCTGGTAAGTAATGATAGATATGAAGTCATTTGGAAAGAATTTAGGGGAAAATTTTAGGGAATCTCAGGTCTACTCAATGTGTACAAGATCATTCATTACTGTTTCCTAGCTTGGCCCCATGTAATTAAGAATCCATTGATATCTCTCCTATTGAATGAGTGCATTTAAAAGCTCAACTGCAGATTTCATATTATTTAATTAATTTGCCATAAAATTAATTTGACATCTTTAAAGAACACACTACAGTCCTAACCAAACATAAACCTGGGTTAAGTAAGCAAGAAAAATAGCTAATAAAAACTAATAAAGAGTTTGGAAATTATTAGAGGAATAACAACACAACCTCCAGTTGATTTAGAAACCTCGAGCTAGTTGGAAGGTGATACAGGTAAAGAAGAGCATCAGGCTTATATCTTTTGCACAGATATCACAGGTGCTCATCTTTAGACTCCTGGTCCACAACATGGAGATAATTCAAACATGATGAACTAAACTAAAGTTTATTAAAATGAATACTGTACTTTTGCCAATAAGTATCCTTCTTTAAGGATAATAGTGTTGTATTTTTCAACTAGATTTTTAACCACTCCTCCTCCAGGCAAAGTTTCCTATTTTAATCAATGGATATCATGGCAAAATTGAAGAAATAAAGACATTTACCCATACTACAACTTATATAGGAGTTTCAACCCTTGACTCCAAAACTAATGTTCTCAATTTTTTTTCCTCAAAGTATACTTTTTCAACCATTATTCATAAATCATTCAGTAACTTTAGTGAAGCAAACACCTTCCTTGAAATTTTAAAATAGTATCAGGTTAATAAGCTTATGCTTATTATATTATGCCAGAAATTAATAAGAATTTAATATAAACTGGATTACAGTTAGCTTTTATGAATATATATTTATCTCTTTATTTGTCTGTTTCCAAAATAATAACAAAATCCTTTGCATTATGCATTTTCTGTAAGTGCTTTTGTTTTAAACGTGTAATTTTGGCATTTTTGTAAGAAACCTGATTTCTGTTCTGATTAGTTAAAAATTTTGTTGCAAGCCTTTCTGCCCTGGCATTGCAGATGAAGCATCTATCTTCACTGTCTCACTGATTTTAAATGATATGCTGTCACTGAGATAGTTGATGATTGCCTCAGCTCTGTAATCTACTACACATGGCATTCAACATTATCGCATACTTTGTAAGAAAATAAAAGAGTTGTCACAGACATTTTAAAATGAAAATATGTTTGCAGATTTACTTTTATTTTTGTGTGAGATAAAGAAAATAAATGTTGCCAAGAGTTACTCACAATAGGGATCTGGCCCAGCCTAATGCCTGCCTTCCATGTATGGTATTTTCATTGCTCTTTGATTCTCCCCTTTTGACCTAAGCTCCGATTTCTGTTCCATCGTTTCCTTGATGCATTCACTTTGTAGTCTAAACAGGAGGTTATCTAACTTGCACAAGACATGAGCTCTCACCAGTGGGAGCAGACATAGCTGCAAACAGCCTCGGTGGTCATACAATTGCTCAGCAGCCTTGGAGGTGTAGCAGTTCCTTCCTGTGTGTACTGGGCAGCGTGCATGCCCTGCTCAGGTCCACTCCACAGGCCGGTGTCCCCTCCCCTACCTGCTGTCAGTGGTGACTGACAGTGACTCGCACGGCTATCCACTTCTCTAGAGAACTGAAATGGTTGCATTATTATTTATACTTCTCTGATACACATAGAGGAGAAATAGATAATATGAAAGACAGCTTTTGGTAGTTATTATCTTTTAAGGAATTGGCCCATTTTACCTAAATAGCAAATGTGTAAGGCATATAGGTTTTGTTATTCTATTTCATTCATCTTTTAATGTTCATGGGATTTGTCATGATGGTTCCTCTTTCTGATTTTGGTAATAAAAAAAAAAAAACTCTTGGTTAGAGTTTAATCAATTTTATTGATACTTTTAATGAATCAGTTTTGATTTCAGTCATTTTTCTCTATTGCTTCTTTGGTTTTTTTTTTAAAGTAAAGAAATGATAACTTTATTTTAGGCTCTATAGAATCATGATTGACAATTAAACTTGTAATACTTTAAAAGTGTGGTGTGTACGACATGATGATTTGATATGCAGCTACATCGTGAAATAATTCCCACCAGCAGGTTAATTAGCACATCCATCCCCTCACATAGTCACCTTGGTGCACATGTGTGAGAATGTTTAAGATTGAATCTCTTGGCAAATTTCAAGTAGAGTAACTGTGCTGTGCATTAGGTTCTCAGAACTTACCTATAGTATAACTGAAAGTTTGCATCCTTTGACCATCATCTCCCTGTTTCCCCCACTGCTCAGGCCCCTGGCAATCACCTGCTTCTATAAGTTTGACCCCTTTTCCCCCAATTCCGCATATAAGTGACACTATCCATTATAAGCCTTTCCCTGCCTGCCTTATCTCTGATATCTGCTCGAATGTTTATTGCTTCCTCTTTTCTGCTTCCTTTATGTCTAATTGTTCTTTAGTTTCATAAGATGGGAGCTTGGGTTGTGGCTTTTACTTCATTCTTTTTTTTTCTTATAATGCACTTAATGCTCTTTTCTCTCTAAGCACTGCTTTATCAGCATCTCGCACATCTCGGTAAGTTGTACTTTTTATTTAATTAAGTTCATTTTGGTAAACTGCCATTGGAGACCATGTGTTTTTAAAAGTGCATTGTTTAATTTCCAAGTATATAAGGTTCCTTTTTCCCAAATACATGAGGTTTCTAATTTCCAAAGACATGAGCTATCTTTTTGTTACTGATTTCTAGCGTAATTTCACTGTGGTATAAGAATATATTTCTTATGTTTTAAAAATGTTAAGATGTGTTTTCTGAGCCAGAATATGTCCTATCCCCTTGAATGTTCCATGTATGCCTGATAATAATGTTTTTTATGCTGTCGTTGGATTATTATATAAATGTCAATTTCTGTGTATATGTTTGTGTGTGGGGTGGTGAGTGGGTGGGTGAGTGTGTGACATTTGTTCTGCTTAATGTTCTCAATGATTTCTAAATGCATATTTCAGTAAATTTTGCAGTGTTCTTGGCATTATATACCTTAAATATTGATTCTGCTCCATTATCTCTCTCTTATCCTTTTACTATTCCTTCTTTGTATGTTATGACTTTTGTAATTTCCCAGAATTTGAACACTCTGCTCTTTTTTTTTTCCTTTTGAACCTCAGTTTAGAATATTGACACGTCTTCAAGCTCATTGCTTCTTTGCTCGGTCACGTCCTGTCTACTCATAAGCCAACTGAAAGCAGCCTTCATTTTAGTTATCAGGTCTTTGATGCCTTGTAGATCCTTCTGATTTTTTCCTGAGTTTCTATCTTTCTGCATATATTACCTATACCAGAGGCCCAGTGCACGAATTAATGCACAGGGGGAGAGGGGAGCAGGGGGAGGGACCATGGGAAGTTGGCCAGCAGGCCCCGATCTAGTTGTGTAGTTATGCTGAGGTAGCGGCAAGCAAAAACCACAGACAGAGTGCCCCAAAATGGCCTGAACACCAGCTACACTCTGAGGTGGAAATATAGCTCTACTTCGCTACCCATGCTCAGGCCACCTCACTGTGTTGCTGACAGACAAGCAGGTCATCTCTCCTACCTCAGCCACACATTTTCTTGGGGCTCCACCCCCAAGCATGATAGGTAGCTGACTTTGGCCGATGGTGGTTGGAAGCCTGAAAAGGCAGGGTGCTGAGCTAGAAGTGGCTGATGGGGGCAGAAGGGCAAAAGGCAAGCGGTGGCAGAGGTAAGATGGCAGTGGTGCTTACTTTATGTCTTTGCAGTTAGGCTGCTGCCTTGTCCCTTATGCCCCCTCTGAGCAGCTACTCTTTCTCAATCAGCATCAGGGTCACTCTCCTCCTACATGCTTCCCAGACCCAGATTCTCTGGTGCCGCCTTAGCCAGGGAGAGGGACCAGCCAGGGAAGGTAACCGCAGGCGGTTGGCTGTGGGAGCACACTGACCACCAGGGGGCAGCTCCTGCATTGAGCATCAGCTTCCTGGTGGTCCGTGCATGTCATAGTGACTGATAGTTCTGGTCGTTCAGTCATGACAGTCGCTTAGGCTTTTATATCTATAGATTTTCTTGTATGTTTCTTACTTTTTTCTTTAGAGTACTTAACATATTAAAAATAGTTATTTTAAGTTTCCTGACTATTTTAGGATCTGTGTCATATGTGGGTCTAGCTCTGAGGTTTACTTTGCATCCTCATACAAATTTTTTCCTTGTCTTCTGTTATGCCTTGTAAGGTGTTGCATCAACTAATAGAAACTGAGTAAATAGAGCTTTAGTGTCAGGATTTAGGAGTTTGTTTGTGTTTAATGTCTGCCCTAGGCTCCACATTCCTCTGATGTCCTGTGTCCTGGCCTCTCTTGACTTGGGCCTTCTTTTGTGCTGCTTCTAGACAGAAATATGTGTGTTCCTGCTCTTTTCTCTGTAACCTGCTGCTATTAAACCGGAGTTTGGTGAGAGGTAGTAAGGAAAGGGAGTTAAAGTATTCTGTAATATACTGATTGACTCTCACTCTTTTAGTGGGTGAATGTCTCGGTACAAAGGACTGGATGTTTTTCTGTCCTTTCTTCACTCATACAGGGTTGTGTCACTGCCTTGCACTTTTAGCTGACTGCAGCATTCCTCATTTATTTTTTTAGTCTCATTCCCTGTTGATTATGTTGCTATTGCTGCCCTTTTACTTAGAGGAAACAGGATGCCTGGAAGAGGCTGAAGTGCGGAGACATACCCTTCAGGCACCTCGAATGAGGTTTCAGAAATACACTTCGGTGAATTTGGGGAATTCCTTTTCCCTAGAGTATACATTTTTGCTTTGGAGAAGGGTCTGGGCATGATTTATAATTCTTTTTCCCTCTTCCCCTGAAGGCCACTAAAAGAACTTTCTCATATCATCACCATAGAACCTGGCAGGGGTTCCCCTAAGACTGACCTATGGGAGTTTCTTACTTCCCTACCCATTTATTGCTTCTAGTTCAGGTAAACAGAGTTCAGTTACTGGGTCTCTATGGCTATACCTGCCTCTCTGGGTTTCAGAGTGGCAGTTCGCCTTGCAAACTCATTTCTCTGGTGGGTATAAGAAAAGTCATGATTTTTCAGTTTGTCCAGCTGTTTCTTGTTGTAATAATGGGAAGGACAGCTTTCCAGAGCTTCGCATGTTGCTGAAACCCGAAGTCTCGAACTTTCAAGCAGACCAATTATCTCTTTGGAAGACAAAAAGCAGTATGCCAGTTGTCTAAAGTCAGACTTATCTGCTCTGATCAGCATAAAACATCCAGGACAGCAACTGTGATTGAGATATGGCCCATTTATAGTAGTCATTGCCCACAACCATTGACCATGACCCCTCTGTTTTCTGGTGTCTCCAGAGAGGTAAATAAAAGCAGGCTCTGAGAGAAATCTCTATCACTGAATTTTGTAGATACTGGAAGGTGCACTAATTTCTTGACATTATTTTTGATTTGCTGTCACTGGTGTTCATGTGTGTGTTTGGGATTGAGGTGCACAATCTCATGGGCTTTCACTTGCTGTTTTGTAAGATAAGGGTCCTTATTTCACAGGCCAGACCCTGTGAGGGTTTTGTAGCTGCTGAGTATATATGTATTCCATTATACCTTAAAAATAGAAGGCCTGCAAGGTTGTTCCATTAGTTTCTTATTGCTGCTGTAATATAATAGGTGGCTTAATGTAACAACAAAAATTATCTTACCTCTCCGGAGGTTAGAAATTCAAAATGGATCTTATGGGACTAGAATGAAGGTGTTGACATCAAGGTGTATTACCTTTTGAGGCATTAGGGGGAAAATCTCTTTCCTTGCCTTTGCACTTCTAGAAGCTTCCTTCATTCCTTGACATTCCTATGGTCCTGTCTCAGTTTACCTGTTCCTTCCTGTTCACATCTGTTTCTCTAATTCTGACTCTCTTCCTTCTTCTTTCACTTATAAAACCCTTGGGCCTGCACTGATCTTCAGGATAATCTCCCATGTCAAACTCTTTATTCACATTTGATGAATCCCATTTGCTACATATGGTAACATATACACAGGTCTGAGAGGTTAGGACATGAATTTTGGGAAGGAAGACATGGAATTGGGAGTCAGGATAATTCTGCCTACCACTGTAGTCATTAAATCCATCAGATTCACAGGTATGTGCCCAAACTGCACTTGTCACCTGGCTCCTTCACTTCTACTCATTGTAAAACTACCTGGGATTCCAGGTCTCCTGTTATCTGCTCCACATTCATCTTTTAGTCAACAGACCTTGAAAATATGGATATTCTCCTTCCCTCAGGGATATTTACCTTGGTGAGTAGCTTCAGAATATCTATGTAAAGCATGTATACTGGTATATTTGTGATGGATTTGCAACATCTTACTTCAAAGTGATCTGGCCTTTTCTTTATTCTGGGTCAGTGAACTGACTTCAATCTGGAACGTGGGTAAGAGTTCGTAATTTTTCATGGTAGTGACTGACTCATTAACCTTCTTTCTGCCAACCTTCATTTTTGTTTTCTTATATAAATCAAGTGACACTGTTATTAGCTATTTATATATCTCAACACTAGTGACTTCAAGATCTATTAGCTCCAACCATAAATCATTGCAGGTCAAGAGATCCTGCTTCCCACTCAGCCCTGCTGGTCATTTTGAAATTATGTACACCCGGTCCCTCATGTTAAATGTTGCCACTTCCCCGTTATTTTGGGACAGTGTGGATGGCATCGTAATTTGAGAGCTTACCTTTGTGACAGACTATCTCGCCTACAGATCGCAGTCATTCCTGATCTCAAGAATCCCAGTGCATCCTCAACAATGTGTTGTTTTCTGCCTTAGTAAAAAGAGAATCCTTTGAATGAATACATCAGATGGTGGGTTCTCAGGCCACATGTAATAAATCTACCCTGACATTCCTACTTCCTGGAATTGTATGTTGTATTCAACACTGTTAAAAGGAAGTTCTGCTTTCTCTGATGAGTTTTAAAAGGATCTTCATTGAGCCCATGTTTTAAGTAGCCATCCAGCAAAGTTTGGTGCCAGCTGCAGGTATCTTTGCCAAAACACAAGGGAGTGGCTTATTTTTTTAAGAGTGTATTCC
Organism: Myotis nattereri; assembly: GCF_964212035.1. Taxonomy (NCBI): domain Eukaryota; kingdom Metazoa; phylum Chordata; class Mammalia; order Chiroptera; family Vespertilionidae; genus Myotis; species Myotis nattereri. The sequence goes on from NC_138083.1 coordinate 47,940,388, forward strand.
TGTGCGGTCCCTATTTGGATTCTAAACTTCCTCTCCCCACTTGTGTTTCTCCAGACCCTGCCTATTATGCTAGCTAGGTCTGGAAATTTCTTGGTTGACTAGGTCATTTCTTCCCACAGCAGGATTAATTTTTCTTCTTGCTCTGGCTGAAGTGAGGTACAAATGTTGGCTTATAGCAGCAAGGGAAGAAAGTGATGAATTTTGATGAACAAAGATCACTTACAGGGTACCTACTTCAAGTGAGATTATTATGTGGTCCATAGGAAAGGAGTGACTATTCTCCACTGACAAGAGTAAAGGGACTATTTCAGGGAAATTCGGGGATTCAATATTTTCAGGCATCAAAGTATTCTGTAGGCTGTAGACTTGGGGGAACACTATATAATCTTCCAAGTAGACCATGTATAGAAGCAAGAGAAAACCAGAACCTTATTCTTCTATAAAATAGATTTTTTATAACTATACATATCTAAGAATTAATATAAGTAGTATTATATAAATAGCATTTTGAGAAACAGTACTCTAAAGAAAAAAGATTTTTCCAGTGATTAAGAAGATGTATACTTTTGATTATTAGTAATGATCAAATAATTTAGAATCATTTCTTCAGTCTTAACAATGAACTTGAGCACTCCAGCAACTACTTACTAAAAATAGAAATTATTTTTTACATAAATCATAACATGAAAGATATCTTGTGTCTAAGGAAAATAAGAGACATTAGTGAGATGAAAAACAGAATGAGGTATGAAGGCAAATCTAAAGAAGTTCAGATAAAATAAATTTAAAATGAGAAAAATTGTAACAGCAAAGTTGTCCAACATATTGGATAGCATAAAGAACAAAATTGACAATGGGAGAATTCAGAAGAGTGAAATGAAGAAAAAGTTGAAAATCTCTCACAGAATAAAGAGAAAGGGGTAAGAGAACAAAAAGTGAAAAAAGAAATTGAGAGAGGTAGAGAAAACTGATAGGTAGCAAGCTTAATTCTAAGTGTTCTACAATGACGACAAGATGAATTGGACCTGATATTTAAAGGTTGACATCATGGAAGAACACCTCTTTGGAATGGAAATAAGAAGACTATATTGACTGGAAGAATCACCCTTCTCTTTAAAAAATGTTATTTAGAAATATTTCAATTTAAAATACTTTGTATGGTTAGTTCAACCACCACAGAGAGAAATACAGAATGCACAAGATCCTCCACCCATCAAGCCAGAAAAGTACACCAGTGCTCTTGTGAGCTATGTGTTACTTTTCTGTTATTCTTTCTGTTGTTATGCAAATTAACTATATATGTTAAGATTTCTCACTTTACCAAATATTTAAAATTAAAACTTTATCTATTGTTTTTTTCACAAATTTTACATTTTAATCTCTCCATTCATTATAAATTAGAAGTCGTATTATTCAGGTCTCTGTATTTTGAATTATATTCTAAATTAGTGACATAGAAAATTATTCTAAAGCAGTAGAATAAATAACTACCATTTCTGCATTATTTTTTATTTATAGATTATGTGGTTACAATTTAAAATTACTTGTTTGCATTATGGTAAGCCATTTCTAAAATTTTCTGATGTATGTATTTATCAATCTACCCACCTTCATAGTTTCCTCTGATTTTTGAAGTATAAACCAAATAAAACAAAAATCCATTTTTAAAGTATACAATTTGATAACTTTGGGCATACATATTTACTTGTGAAAGCTGGTTTTGAAATCTTTAGCATGTGTGTGAGTGTGAGCACTAAATGGTTATTGTTGTGAAAAACAGAAGCGGGGCCAAACACCAAATACATCAGCACTTGTCCACTGCAGGGAGGAAGAGCACAGGGTGTGCCAATTAGGTTCCTTGCTGTTCTTGAACATCTTTTCTGTTTGCTCACAGCCAAACTTTTCTTTATCCTGTACCCCCTGTCAGAATCCCCTGACTACACTATCTAGTTATCAAAAGGTTCTCTATTTGTCAATGTCTACATCAAATCCCAGCTAGTCCTTGGAGTCCTTTTTAATATACTGATCAAAAAGTTCTAACAGCCTTCTTTAAATTTCCGTAGTGTGCTAGCTCATGTTGTTATTTATTTATTTATTTATTTGTTTGTTTGTGTGTTTATGTTTAAATCTTCACCCAAGGAGTGAGAATGTTTTTTCAGGGCTTGTTATTATTCTTGAAGAGTTACCAAATACTATTTTCCAAGGCAACAGTGAACCCATGGCATCCTTTTCAACAGAACACATTTAGTAATTCGATAAAAAGAACGATGAATTATATTTACGTGAAATATTATTTATTTAAATAAATGCATGGACCAATGTATCAGTCAACTTGGGCTTTCATAACAAAATGCCAATGGCTGGTTGGTTTAAGCAGCAAACATCTATTTTCTCAAAGTTCTGGAGGCTAGAAGTTCATGACAAAGTTGCCAGCAAATTTGGTTTCTTGCAGTTGCTCTCTTTCTGGTTTGTAGATGGCTGCCTTCTTGCTGTGACTTCATAAGGCCTCTTCTCTGTACACAGAGGGAAGAGAACTCTGATGTCTCTTCCTCTTCTTAAAAGGAGCCCAGTTCTATAGGATTAGGGCTTCACACCAATGATCTCACTTGACTTTTATTAGCTCCATAGAGGCCCTATTTCCAAATATAGTCATATTGGGCATTGGAAGTTCAACATTTGAGTTTTGGGTAGAGATACAATTCAGTCTATAATAAGCAGGGAAAGATTTACCTCACCATGTACTTTATTTTTGCTTCATGGACACATATTTTTAACAATCCAACCCTTTCCAGATTATCATCAAATCAGAACAGTCTACCCTTTGCTTATTTCATGGTCTATCACTGAATGTAGCACATATTGGTTAATATACTTTGCCGTAGATCCCGCTGAACCACATGTCACCTCTCTTTAATATTGTAACTGAGATCACCAGTGATTACATGTCCTATGGAATCTAGAAAAGCAGAGATAGTAGGTAATACTTGTATTCAGGAAATAATAAAGGAAATTAGTAAATCTTAATTCCCATAGCTTGACGTGATAGTATAAGAATCCAAGAATGACACTATGATAGCCTGAAGGAAGCTGATGTTATCTTTTATTTCCACTAAGTATACTTGCTACTTATTTAATTTCATTAGGTTTTTCTGAGGTTCCTTGCTTATTCACACACACACACACACACACACACACACACACACACACACAAACACACACACCACAACAAACAAACAAACAAAAACACCTCGTTTTTGTTTTTTTTAATTTTAACAAAAATTTTGGGAAATGGGAAATTTCTGCCTCAAATAATTACCTGGAATAAATGTTATAAATACAGATACATCCTAAGGAGTCAGTGATTATTTGCCAAATGAAAAACATCAATCAATAACTGGATTTCTGTAATCAGTTTAAAAACAGATACAGACTGGTCAAGTGATTTTCATACTATTCTGAGTCAATTCTAAATAGTGTATAGGATTGAAAAACTAGAATTTTTGCCTGAATCATGAGAACAGCTTTTATAAAGCAAACCCCAGGTCAGAAAACAACTGTCTATTTATTTGATTCTGAATATAATAAAACACTGAACAAAAGGATGAATAAAACACTCATTCAAATGAGCAATAAACACAATATTATAAAAGTATACCTATTATGAAGAAAACACTGTTTCTCCTGTGATGCCAGAGTTCATCATAAACTTCCATCTGCATCACCCACCAATTCTTAAGAAAGTGACTCCTGGGAAAACCATTCAGAGTTTCTCTTAAGTATCCTTTATAGATATGGTCCTATAATCATTTTAATGTAGTGTATATGGCATACAACCAGAGAAACAAGTATCTTGTCTCTTTCCCTTTGATCTCCCAGACTGCTAATCTCACCTCCTTTGAAAAAGAACCAAAAATTAAACGCTCACATGACCACTACATTTTATACAACTAGAATGCAATTTAGACTTATTATTCATTAAAAATTAATATGGGACTAATATTTATACAACTGCACACAATCCCAGATAAATGACATTCTTTATTAAAATTTTGTGTATCAATCAAAATCCTTTTGGTGAAGTTTTCAGCTTTCATTGCTTCTTCATGTTATAGTCAATTAAGCACTGATGCTAGTGTAAATATTTTATGATGCTATAGAAAGAACTCTATTTTGTTAGATTGCTGGGACATTGAGTGTTGAATTTTACTGAAAGCTTTCTCCACATATATTGAAGTGGCCATGCCATTTTTTCTTTATCCAATAATGCAGAATGTTGAATTAGTAAGTATGTTCATGTTTAATCTCTTTGAATTTCCTCAGTTGAAATATATGTCCAATATATTCATTTCATAAAAAGTAAGGGTAGACTGTGAGGATTTTATTTAAAGAACTTTATGCAGGTTTATAAATGAAATGAGTACATACACAGGCACACACACACACACACACACACTATCCTATCTAATAAAAGAGAAACATGGTAATTGGCATATGACCGCTACCCTTCCCATTGGCTAATCAGGGCAATATGCAAATTAACTGCCAGCCAAGATGGCAGCCGACAGCCAGGCAGCTTGAAACTAACATGAGGCTTGCTTGCTTCAGTGACGGAGGACTCCAACGTTCCCCGCCTGCCGCTGCAGGCCTCTGAGCTGCAAGCAACTATGTAACAAACATAGAAGCTAAACAAAACCCCAGAAACCTGCCGGGCTTCAGCCAGCAGGATCGCAATATTGTAAACCAAGGCCAGAAACCTACTTTCAGCAGCAGAGGCCTAAGAGCTGGAGCCTAGCCTCAAAGCTAAAGCTGGCCCAGAATAAAAAAAAAAAAAAGAAAAGAAAAAAGGAGTGGTTGGGAGTTTCAGTCACCCCCAGCCTGAAAACAGCCCTCAGCTCCTCACCCAGACTGGCCAGGCACTCCAGTGGGGACCCCCACCCTGAAGGGTGTGTGACCAGCTGCAAACAGCCATCATCCCCTTACCCAGGCTGGCCAGGCACCCCAGTGGGGACCCGCACCCTGATCAAGGACACCCTTCAGGGCAAACCAATCGGCACCCACCCATGCACCAGGCCTCTACCCTATATAGTAAAAGGGTAATATGCCTCCCAGCACCGGGATCAGCGTGACAGGGGGCAGCGCCCAAACCCCCTGATCACCCTGCGGCTCTGTGTGTGACAGGGTGCAGCGCCCCAACCCCCCCCCCCGCCCCCACGGGCCCTGCTCCGTGTGTGACGAAGTAGAGCCATAACCTCCCCATCAGCCCTGCCCTGAGTGTGAGAGTGGCAGCGCCCCAACCCCCTGATCGGCCCTGCTCTGTGGGTGATAGAGGCCGGTGCCCCAACCCCCTGATGGGCCCTGCTCTGTGTGTGACAGGGGGAAATGCCCCAACCCCCTGATTGGCCCTGCTCTGTGCATGACAGGGGGTGGCGCTGCAACCTCCCCATCCACCCTGCCTTGAGTGTGACAGGGGATGGTGCCCCAACCCCAAAATCGGCCCTACCCTGAGCATGACTGAGGGTGGCATTTCAACCTCCCGATCGCCCTGCTCTGTGCATGACAGAGGGCGGCGCCCCAACTCCCCAATTGGCCCTGCTCTGAGCCCGACCAGGGGCTGCACCTAGGGATTGGGCCTGCCCTCTTCCATGCGGGAGCAGGCATAAGCCAGCAAGTCGTTATCTCCCGAGGGGGTCCCAGGATGTGAGAGGGCACAGGCCGGGCTGAGGGACCCCCCTCCCCCCCGAGTGCACAAATTTTTGTGCACCGGGCCTCTAGTATATATATATATATATATATATATATATATATATATATATATATGTGCGCACACACACACACACACACACACACACATATTTCTTAAATGCATGTCATATATATGTGAATATATGCATGGGAATGAGACCTCTGTTTTTTCTACAGGGGCAAGAGCTCTGTTTCAATAAGGCATGTTTTCTAATAATGCAATTATTGATCATCAGTACTATTTTAAACCCTTTTACCTGAAACTCTTACAAGCCAATACCCTGATTTGATGTATTTAGTAAAATGAAACATTGTGCCTCTATAATCAATAAATAAATTTCTCTGGTGTAAAAGAATCAGGTAAATTGCTAAGCTTAAAAGCTATAAAAGACCACAGGTTTTTATGCTCTTATAAGGACAGAACAGAAAGTCTGAGGCAAAAGCAATAATAATTAAAAAGCAATATTCAGAAAATAAATTTTAGAGAATAATTATGATTTCATGTAAGAAAATACAAATATCTTATTTCCTAACCTTTAATATATTTTAAAGCAAAAAATACAGACTGCTGTTTCGATAACATTGTATAAACATAAATAGTCATTTCGGATTTTTTTCTACCCAATGTAAAATAAAAATTCTATGATGTAGTAACTTGCCAGATAATATATGTTTATTCAGGTGTTTTTTTATATATTTTGTCAAACAATTTTCTAAAGTGATACCAGTTTACAATCTCATCAGCTGTATAATCATGCCAACCCTTGGCATTTTTTAAAATATATTTTATTGATTTTTTACAGAGAGGAAGGGAGAGGGATAGAGAGTTAGAAACATCGATGAGAGAGAAATATCGATCAGCTGCCTCCTGCACACTCCCCACTGGGGATGTGCCTGCAACCAAGGTACATGCCCTTGACCGGAATCGAACCTGGGACCCTTGAGTCCGCAGGCCGATGCTCTATCCACTGAGCCAAACCGGTTAGGGCCTTTGGCATTTTTTAATGTCGTTAGGAAAAAAAGAAAAGAATAGTCATTGTGATGTGTGTGAAATATAGCTCTATCTATCATATGGTGGTTTTGATTATAATTTCCCTGATCACTAATGAAGTTGAGCACATTTTCATATGTTCATAGTAAAGACAATGAGTCTCTACCTCCCAAACAAATCTGTGCTTATCCTGAAACTAGGAAACACTTCTTATTTATGTTTTATGACCAGTGCCTGCTAAAGTGCTGGCTCAGAATCCATACTTAATAAGAGTTATTTGACTCAATACTCATAGAGGATGAAAAATAATTTGTGTCAGAGTAAGCAATATGTATGGACACTAGGTAAGTGGGATGTCTAGATATCTGTTAAGAGGTGCTTCTGAAACTTGAGAGAGTGTTTGTCTTATATCAAAGATGCCTTATTCAGCCACATCTTGTTAAGATAATTGCCTTTCACTGGTATTGGTAGCCCTACATTTTTAACTACAATGTCTTCATGCATCATATCTTGGCAAGAAAATTGCTTTTCTGAAGATTTCCTGTTAATAATACCAATATCTTCTCTTATTTTTTATTATAGGTGAATATGCTAAATTTGGAAGTTTCTATCCATAATACAAAATACTATTATTCATCCCTTAGTCTGCTTCTTCATTTTGTTTAACAAAATTTTCCATCAACTTCATGAAAAATGTCACTTAATATTACATTCACCTCTGCAATGTGAATATCAAAGCTACCACTTTGATTCTCAGATAAAACTTAGGACTTCTGCTAGTCCTCAAAGTCTCTATCCTATCCCTGTTCATGGTTACCTATAATATTTATGAATAATTTTTATCTATCTATTATCTATCCATACATTAGTCATCTGTCTCATCCTTGTTTAATAAAGTTAATACATGTTAATTACTATTTTTAAATCTTTTTGTACCATCATTTTTAGAATTTGGTCATTATTTAGAATTTGCATATTATTCTTCTTTCTGTTTCTTTGTGGCATCTAGATTTTTGATTATTTATTAAAGCTGAGATGTTGTTAAAGTAACATGAAACTATCAGGAATGACTTGGAAGGTAGCTGAGGGCATATTTTCTGATTATATCTGGAACAATACACTTAAAATAGAACTATTAATCTGTATCTAATAATGTATAAAGCAATGTTAGCTATATTATATATTCCATCTTTGTTTTTCTGAAAATGGCCTTAAATATTCCCTAATAACAATCCTGAATAGATAGTTAGAGGACACATTACCAAATGTACTGCACTTTGCCACGCACCATAGACACAGATCTGAAAAATACCACTACACTCCTCTTTAAGGTAAATTTGTGTTGACTTTGTAATGTGAACAAAAGAACATCAAAAAATCATGTGTGACAATATCTCCTCTTCGTAATAGAATGACTTAATATTAAGATGTCAATACTTCCCAATTTGACAATAGATTTAATATAATCCTAATTTTTTAAAAAATCCCAGCATGTTTGTCAATATGAAATAATGGATTCTCAAGTTTAAATGAAGAGGCAAAAGACCCAGAGTAGCCAATGTAACATAGAAGAAGAAGAACGAGATGGGAGGACTGATGCTACCCAACTTCAGGAATCACTATAAAGATACAGTAATCAATGTTTGGGATAGAAAATAGGCAGACAAATCAGTGGAACAGAACAGAGAGCATAGAAAAGCCTAAGTCATTTATTAAAAATTAGGAAATTGTATATATACTGTAATTCAATATTCTTTTCATTAAGAGAAGTGCTGATGCACATTCAGATATCCAGAGTTGGGCAGGCTTCAAAGTTTTCTAGTCTAGTGACTCACTAGCCAGTGGTTCTCAACCTTCTGGCCCTTTAAATACAGTTCCTCATGTTGTGACCCAACCATAAAATTATTTTCTTTGCTACTTCATAACTGTAATGTTGCTACTGTTATGAATCATAATGTAAATATCTGATATGCAGGAGGGTCTTAGGCGACCCCTGTGAAAGGGTCGTTAGACCGCCAAAGGGGTCGCGACCCACAAGTTGAGAACCACTGGATCACTAGACTCATGTTGTGGTCCTTTTAGAAATCCTTTTTGTTTATTTTAGCTTCATTTTAAGATCCTTGCTATATCTAGTCTTTCATACTCAGACCTCATATCCACACGTGATGATAACTGAGGGAAAGAAGACTTTTATTTCTATAGCCTTATTAAGAGAAGCAAAGAAAAATTTTCCACAAACCCTCATCTAAACCCTCCCTTGATCTAAATAGAATCATGTCTACTCCTGAGGTAACAGTGCAAGTAGCCAAAAATTAAGCATGACATTCTGATCTGATCAAGTGTAGAAGATATATTATTATGATGATATGCTTATGACAAATAGGCCCACAATTGGAAAGGGGATGGATGGATGCATATGTGTATAAACTAGAGGCCCGCTGCATGAATTCATGCACTCGGGGTGGGGGTGGTCCCCAGTCTGGATTGCAAGAGTGCACAGGCCAGGCCAAGGGACCCCACCCCCGACTGGTGCATGATCGGGGCCGAGGAGGGATGCGGGAGGGCTCCAGGATGTGTCCAGCCCATCTTGCTTAGTCCTGATCAGCCAGACCCCAGCAGCAAGCTAACCTACCAGTCAAAGCATCTGCCCCCTGGTGGTCAGTGTACGTCATAGTGAGTGGGTGAGCGGCCTTACAATACTATTAGCATATTATGCTTTGATTAGTTGAATGGCCAACCGGACGACCAGACACTTAGTATATTAGGCTTTTATTATATAGGATATCTATATGTACATACACATACTTATATATTTGTAAATATAATTGCATTTTTCTAGTTTTTTCTAGTTTTTTCATACATTTTTCTAGTTTTTTCTTTATTTGCAATGAGGGAGATATAGTAAGATATTTGAAATATGTTTTCAAAATTGTTAGGAGGTAGAATGATACTTAATTATCTTCTGCTGCTTCTACCATAAAACCAGAAGAAAACATTAACATTTAAATAAAACATGGGAAACATTTTTCATTAGTAAGGTTGACATATTTATACAGATTTTTTAAAAATGTTAGCCTACTTGTATCTTTAATGACTTGAATACATGATATAGAACCAGAAACCACTATTGTCCGAGTTAAATAAATGAAACTTTTGACATATTTGTCATCATCAGAACCACTCCTAATGTTAACAAGTGTTAAAAGCTTCCTGAATGTTGGACTGCCATATACTACCAAAGAAAATAAATATTTTATCTTAGGTCTCCCCTGGACATATTTAAATATGATCAACAAAAAGAGACTCATGTTAAAATATGTAACCTTTCAAATTTCAAAAGATTTTCATCTCAAGTAGCAACCACGCAAAAAAAAATTATGTAATGTGAGTTGTAAAGGCATCCTCTTCTACCCACTAGAGATCAAAGAATCAAGAACTAGAAATTCATAAGTAGGTTTTCCATATAATATAACAAACTGCTATATCTTTTATTTTTCAGTTTTAGATTACATCAAAACCAAACTGGAATGGAGTGAAGGATTGTGTATTGATGATAATGTTCTCTTTAATAAAAGAATAGCAATAAATTTGAACCAGTAATCAGAAGCTAGGGAAGAGTATAAAAAACATGTTACATTGGCATATTCATGACCATTTTATAAATTCAAACAATCTAAGTTAGAAGATAGCCTTTAATATCAACAGCAAGAAAACAATTAGCTCTGGCTGGGTGGCTCAGTTGGTTCATCCCGTGAACCAAAAGGCATGGGCTCAATTCCCCCTTAGGGCAGAGACCTAGGTTTCAGGTTCCATCCCCAGTTGGGGTGCAAACGGGAGGCAACCAATTGATGTTTGTCTCTCACATTGATGTTTCTCTCACTCTCTCTCTCTCCCCTTCCTCCCTCTTAAATAAATAATAATAATTATAAAAACATATCCTTGTGTGAGGATTTTTAAAGAAAGAAGAAAAAATAAGTAAACTGACATATATCTTTTTCTGAAGTTTACCCTGGTTTTCCTGAGACTACAGCTTAATTTTGCTCTTGAACTTAGAGCTGTTTCTATGTAAATGCATTTGCGCTGGCTCTAATTTATGAGTCACTGATGAGAGCTATGCACTGTAACATACAACATCAAAGTAATATATTTTGCCCATTTAATCCATGCAGGAATTTTGATACATAACCTGTGAACTTCAGATCCAAGAGCAGGACAGGCAGGGAGGTCAAATAGGAGCCCTGTGGACTCATTTTCTAGTTTCCGTTTCATCCTGGACACCACTGTTTTTCCCTAGGAAGAATTTATGCATAATTGAATTCTTTTTCATTTTCATTATCATAATAGTTACTTCATTTCTTCCTTCTAATAATAACTAAAATGTTCATCAGATTTTTATGTTTCTCACTCCTTGCTAATACTCCGGTGTTCGCTTTAGAATGGCTATACACTCTCTGCAAGTCTCATTCATTTTTTTCTTTTTAATGGTATTGATTATCTTTAGTAATTAGAAATACAATCTTGATTCAAAGAGCTTTTTATGGATCCAAAATTTCTAACTACATTAGGATCAGCACTTTAAGCTTTAGCAAATACCCCCAAAAAATTTCACTATGATTACATATACGATGAATATATGTACTTATAAATATGAATTTAATTTGCAGAGTTATCTTTTATCACTATTTTGCCAATTTCAAAGTAATGGAACTTTTCTATTAACCTTGGTATTATTATTTTTTATTTGATTTTTAGGAGGCAATGTTCAGAGCCTGGCTTTAGTAAAATGAAAGGTCATATATTTCTCTGGGCTCTGCTAAGATTTGTTTGGGTTCTAAAAACAATGTGATGTCTTGTGGGTAACACTTGAGAAGAATAAATATCCCTTTGAGTGTCAACTCCCTAAAGTAATCAAAATGTGTTTGTCTTTTTTTTTTCTTTTTCTTTTTTTTTTCTCCCCATGAACATGATAGCTTCCTAAGTTTGGAGGAAGGCTTGCTTTGGCAGACACTAAATGAACATTTTATTGCTGGTTTTGGTGTGTATTCTTTTTTTTCCTTTGCTTGTTGCTTACTCTCTGCTGCCTTCCTGTGAGCTACTGAACATTTTTAGAATGCCATGTTGAAGTGAATGGAGAGGTTTCATGTTTGGGGTTGGATGTGGGTGTCAGGCTCCTTAAATACTCTTCAGTGACAGGGTCTGTGAAGGGGGAGAGGGGGTCCTTTATACCACTGGCAGGCAATAAATTTCCAGCTGTCATTTGGACTTCTCTGACACCACACCAGCGAGGTATGCCTCATTGGGCCTGGGAGATGAGATGGCAGAAGTCTAGGTTCCCCACCCAGTCTTTGCTGGCAGAGGTAGAGGTGTGGCACATATTGTCATGGTTTGGCTAAAGTAAGGCGGTTGTTGTCTACAGGTTTCCTGCCTTATTAGACTTCTTCTTTCCTGGTCCATTGCCTAGAAAGGGCAGGTTTTTGTTATTTTTAAATTTTAATTATTTTTGTCTGTGCTCACTGACATTTCTGGGTTGCTGGCTTCTTTAGCTCTAAGTCTGGGATGTGTGAAGCACACAGAGAGCCCAGAGGACTGCCCTGCTGTTTTTTGGTTGTCAATTTTCCAATCCAGGGTGGCTTTATTTTTTTCCAATTTATAGAGTGTTTTATGTTTCTATGTTATAGAGTGTATCCTATCTAATAAAAGAGAAACATGGTAATTAGTGTACGACCACTACCCTTCCCATTGGCTAATCAGGGTGATATGCAAATTAACTGCCAGCCAAGATGGCGGACGGCAGCCAGGCAGCTTAAAGCGAACATGAGGCTTGCTTGCTTCAGTGATGGAGGACTCCAACGTTCCCCACCTGCTGCTGCTGGCCTCTGAGCTGCAACTCTAAGCAACTATGTTACAAATATAGAAGCTAAACAAAACCCCAGAAACCTGTTTTAGTCGCCGGGCTTCAGCCAGCAGGATCACCACATTGTTTCAAATACAGAAGGTAAGTAAACAAAGGCCAGAAACCTGCTTTCAGCAGCGGAGGCCTAAGAGCTGGAGCCAAGCCTCAGACTAAAGCTGGCCCAGAATAAAAAAAAGAAAAAGAAAAAAAGGAGCAGTTGGGAGCTTCAGTCACCCGCCAGCCTGAAAACAGCCCTCAGCCCCTCACCCAGACTGGCCAGGCACCCCATTGGGGACCCCACCCTGAAGGGTGTGTGACCAGCTGAAAACAGCCATCATCCCCTCATCCAGGCTGGCCAGGCACCCCAGTGGGGACCCCCACCCGGATCCAGGACACCCTTCAGGGCAAACCAGCCATCCCCAACCCATGCACCAGGCCTCTACCCTATATAGTAAAAGGGTAATATGCCTCCCAGCACCGGGATCAGTGGAGCCGCGAGGCCACCCTGCACCGGGATCAGCGTGACAGGGGGCAGCGCCCAAACCCCCTGATTGCCCTGTGGCTCTGTGTGTGACAGGGGGTGGGGCCACAACCTCCCTATTGCCCTGCTCTGTTCGTGACAGGGGAAGGCGCCCCTACCCCCTGATCAGCCCTGCTCTGTGACTGATAGAAGGGAGCTCACCAACCCCCTGATCGCCCTGCGGCTCTGTGTGTGACAGGGTGCGGGGCCCCAAACTTCCCACTCCCCCATGGGCCCTGCTCTGTGTGTGACGGGGTAGAGCCATAACCTCCCCATTGGCCCTGCCATGAGTGTGACAGGGTGTGGTGCCCCAACCCCCCGATCCGCCCTGCTCTGTGTGTGTGACAGGGGGCGGTGCCCCAACTCCCCTCTATTGGCCCTACTCTGTGAGTGACAGGAGGGAGCTCCTCAACCCCCTGATGGGCCCTGCTCTGCGTGACAGGGGGGAGCTCCCCAACCCCCTGATCGACCCTGCTCTGTGCGTGACAGGGTATGGAGCCCCAACCCCCCGATGGACCTTGCTCTGTGCGTGACAGGGGGTGGCACTGCAACCTCCCAATCGACCCTGCCTTGAGTGTGACAGGGGGCGGTGCCCCAAACCCCCAATGGCCCTACCTTGAGCATGACTGAGGGTGGCATTGCAACCTCCCGATCGGCCCTGCTCTGTCCTAGACAGGGGAAGGTGCCCCAACTCCCCAATCAGCCCTGCTCTGAGCCCGACTAGTGGCTGCAACTAGGGATTGGGCCTGCCCTCTGCCACCCGGGAGTGGGCCTAAGCCAGCAGGTCGTTATCTCCCGAGGGGTTCCAGACTGCGAGAGGGCACAGGCTGGGCTGAGGGACCCCTCCCCCCCCCCCCGAGTGCACAAATTTTTGTGCACCGGGCCTCTAGTATATATATAATATAATATAATGATACAATACAATACAATATAATATAATTTAATATAATCTATAATAATGACAGCATAATATTCTAATTAGATCAGACAGCCTAATGACCTTCCGGACAACAATCCTGACATCCTTCTGGACGAAGCCGTGGTGGTGGGGACTGAGGCAGAGGCGGTTAGGGGTGGTCAGGCGGGCAGGAGAGCAGTGAGGGGCAATCAGGCAGGAAGGCAAAGTGGTTACGGGCAAGCCTGCAGACAGAGGGGTTAAGGGCGATCAAGCAGGCAGGCATGCAGAGTGGTTAGGGGCGATCAGGCAGGCGAGCGGTTAGGAGCCAGCTGATTGCGAGAGAGATGTCCGATGCCAATTTAGGCCCCATCCCACAAGGAACCTGCAAGATCGGGCCTAAACTAGTAGTTGGATAACCCCCGAGGGGTCGTGGATTGCAAGAGGGTGCAGCCGGGCTGAGGCACTCCCCATCCCCATACAAAATTTCGTGCACCAGACCTCTAGTATAATATTATATAATCTAATGTAATAATATAATATAATGCATATAATTAATATAATGTAATATAATATAATATAATGAATATATAATATGCAGGTCATTTAACTGTACTTAGCAGGAAGAATAGGAAGAAATATATCTAATGTCTACTTTCTTGCATTGCACTAGAAACAGCAATTTAATTTTGCTATTTGAAAGGCTTAATCCTTCTAATTGGTATGAATTGAATCTCTTGTAACTGTGGATTCTAGTTTATACCCAACTGGAATAAGTTTGAAATGGTTTTAAAAAAATATTTTCCCTTCTTTTGTCTCATCCTGGAATTCTAAATACACATATGTTAAATTGATATTGCTTACAAATCCTGAGGTGCTAGTTCTTTTTTTAAAAAAAATGTATCTCTTATTAATAGAACAGTGAGCATTTTTCTCTTTTGTGCATTTTTGTATTTTTATTTCTCACATGGATATTTATATATAGAAATGGTAATTGGCTGAAATGACCATGTTCCACAACAAAATTTTGAGAAATAAATAGTTAGAAAAATGGGGAGAAAAAAGGGTACCTTCTATCCAATAATATGGTAAACTATTTTGGCCTATTTCTGTGAGATAAAATAGTAGATAAACAATAAAAGATAATACATAGCTCAGAAAAAAAAATTGTCTTTACATTTAAAATACATAAATTTAGTAGTAGATAATTGGATAAAAATCAGTGTTCAGTTAATTGTCTTAAATCACCTTATTGCTTCTTTAGAAAAAGTATGTAAACATTAGCTTTTGCTTCAGAGCTAAATACTTTTGATGTAAATAATTTAAATCATGAATGTGAAAAACTGGTAAAAAATTAAGGAAAGACTTGTAAGATCTTGAGGATAATTGGTAATTTTTCCAAAAATATAAAATGTTCTTATGTGAAAAACATACCATAATAAATTGTATATTTAAAGGACATACTGAGATTAAATGCCTACAAGTATTGTAGGAAAAAAATAAGAATATCTTTATTATGTAAGTAACTTCTAAAAGTCAAGAAAGATCTACATAGGTGGTGTATAGTAATTCAATAAGTAGTAAGTAATTTTTTCCCTCTAAAGCAAGTATAAAAACAGCTGGTTGAACTAAAAAGTATTAAACTCCTTCCAAAATTTAAAAATATTTTTTAACTTTCTTTCTATTGGTTACACAAAATGTACAGTTATACAATCTCTTTGGAAACTAGTTCAGCAGTTTTATATTGCTTGACCTAGTTACTCAACTTTATTCAAGGTATATTGTAGGATAGTTATTGAGAAAATTAGCTCTGAATAGAGTCTCCCACGATCTTTCTATGTGACATTGTGTAAGTTATTTTTTCTGGTTTTGTCACCTAAAAGTACAGATAATAATTTTAGGATATTACAATGCTGTACTACCAAAAATATAATATTTAACTATTAAATTACATTTTCAAACACTATGTGATATGATTTAGCAAAAATTTACAGTATAAAACTCTGTATTCTTTAAATTTTAAATTTATGATAAATATATACAAATGAGTACAGAACCACACACAAACACAGACACATGCAAGCTCTCCCAATACATTCTATATGGTATGGTTAGAGGTCATTTTTATTTTCTCTTTTGTGTCAACTATATTTCCAAGAACTCCAAATATTTTCATTTTCTAAAATATTTCACATGAACATGTGTTACTTATTGAGTCAGGAGCAATCACTAAGAGCAACCAATTAACTTTCCAAAAATGTCTCCTTGTTCTCATCTGTGTTTGCTGTTTAGCAATTATGTAGTATGCCAAAACTAAAATTGCCTACTGTTGTTTTTTTTTTTATCATGGGGAGTCCATATTTACTTCTGCCATCTGGAAATGTGGTTTACCTACACCATAGAGAGCAGCAGATCATGATACAATGAACTACCATATGTGACAGAATTCAATTTTGTTTCAAAATGTTGTATAGTAAAAATGTGATCGTGTTCAGCATTATGCCATCTGCATTGTCACAAAGAGGTATTTCCTTAGGTTTTTCAACAATGAGACTGTTCATTCTTTACTTTTTCATTCCCCAGGGATACCAACGCTGTCATTCAGATGTCCTCTGGCTAATCAAACCAACATGCACTAAAATTAGTCCAAGATAATTACTCCTCCCACCTCTTACACAAAGGAACAATGTCATTACATGCCATAGAAATTGCATTCCTTAAAGCAATGCAATCCATTTCAGATTTGACTTTCTAGTAATTGCCCTATCACCAGAGGAAATAGAAACATTTAGGGGTGTGTGCATTTTTTCAGATATCTGATTAGAATGTTTATTGGGAAAAAATTATCAGACTCTGTCAACGTTTTTAAGTTATATTGAATTCAGAAAACCTTAATGTCTACTTTCTCTTTTGATCCAACTATTAAAATATATTTCTTTATTTTAAGGTGTGTGGTAAGTTAAGACAAAAAGCTCTCTTTTCTGGCAATATAGATTGAATGATCCCTGCCCTTCCACAGCAGAATTAAGCTTCCTCTCTTTGCACCACTTCTGTCTCTCCTGATGTGAGTGTGTCAGCTTCCCATCATCTCCACCAGGCTAGTGGAAGGCATGCTCAAAGAATACCTTAAGCAGACAAAAATGAAGACCTCTTTGACCCTACATCACAGGTGTAAATAAGGGGAACTTGCCACAGTGCTGACAACAACAAAAAACTTTAATAGAGTAGGTGCTGGAACTGCTAGAAGAGCATAGTTATTTCTCCTACTTTAGTTTAGGTGCATTGTATTGGCCCTCTGTTAATAAGAAAATTTGGGAAGCCTATCTTCTACACACCTGCATTTTTACATTACATATATTTTGCATTGATTATTAGCAGTTTCGGGGGGCGGGGGGTGAGTGAAAGCAATCTCAAAGCTAGACCAAATTCTGGCCCTGAGATGTCAATAACTACAGTCATTCATAACCAATGAATGTAAAAATTGTAAAAATGTAAGACCTATTCATAACCAATCTTCACTTGCATTTGGGGTATTTTGCGGTTTGTTTATTTGCTCTGTTTCCATCTCTTGATTAGGTCACATTTATCAGGTTATATAATGTGATAGTTTCAAAGGTGTTTCATGGAGTAATTAAATCTGTTGAGTATGTATTAATTCTTCAGGTAGGACAATAAAATTATCATAACTATATACACATTTTGGCTTTATGGGTCTTCTTAGATCCATGTCTTTTCTAGAGGATATTTAGCTTGACTTTTTATTACTTTTAACAAACAGTGCTCTCTTTATATTTACTAACTCGTTTGTAATTCATTTTAAGCCCTAAAGAGCAAGCTAGGAAAGAGTCTAATAATTAACATAAAGGCAGAACCCTATTCCAGATTTTAAAAAAATGGTAATCAATTGTGTCACTTTGTGTGTGTGTAATGTAGTTATTTGCTTATGTTATCTGTTACCTTTGCATGATATTTTAAGTCGATATGAAAAACACAACTTCATTAATTTTTCTCTCTGTGCAAAAAATAAATTCTACGCTCTAGCACATTGTAGTGTTTCTTACTTTGAATTATAGTTTCAGAGCCATATTCCTTCCTTGGCATTCCCATGAGAGACTTAATGAATTGCCAGTAAGTCTGAAATCCACACAATACATTATTTCCAATGTATTATGACTGATTTCCAGTGAAGTTGGCCTTTTAGCTAGAGCAAATGAGAGCTTTCTTTGGGCCAACTATGTTGACCTATGCATGAGGTCCAGAAATAGAGACAGACATATGTGGCCCATTGATTTTTTACCGCAGTGTCAAGAAAAGTCAATGGGAGAAGTGTGCTTTTCTTCAACAAATGGTTCTGGAGTATTTTGACAATGTTTTTTGGGAAAACAAAAACGAACCTAAACCTTCACAGATACTTTGCAACATAAACTATTGCCCTAAATATACAAGTGCAATCTATAAAATCTAGTAGCAAGTATAGGCTGCATCCCTTATGAATTTGGGTTATGCAACAATTATTTAGGGACTAAAAATTATGATATGGAAACATTTTAATAAATTAAACTGCCTACAAATTAAAAACTTACGTTCTTTGAAAGAAATTTTTTTTTGAAAGAAAATTTTGATTTAAAAAATGCTAGTCACAGCCTAGAACAGTGGTCGGCGAACTGGCCCCTTGAGTGTGGCTCTTCCACAAAATAACCCATGTGGGCGTGCATGTACAGTGCAATTGAAATTTCGTGGCCCATGCCACAGGGCCAAAGAGCTGCATGTGGCTCGCGAGCCGCGGTTTGCCGACCACTGGCCTAGAAGATAGCATGTACAAAACACAAAGGTGATATGAACTTTTAAAACTCAACAATTAGACAAAAATTGGGCAACTTCACTAAAGATGATATATCGGAGAAAAATAACCATGACAAAAATTGCTCCATATAATTAGTCATTTGGGGAAATCAATTTAAAGCAACACTGAGATACCACTATGTAACCTAGTAAAATGTCCAAATATTTTAAAGCACAAAGGAATGCAAAATTAAAAGTTATGGTAAGAGTGTATCAAATAAAACTCATACTTTACTCATCAGATTGCACAATGTAACTGTAACTTCAATTAAAATTGACCACATTTTATAAAGTTAACCATATACTTACCATAAAAATAGCTATTCCATTCCTAAGTATTTATACAAAAATAAATAAAACATGTTTGTCAGAAAACCCTTTATCTGAAAAGTTCATAGTAACTTTACTCATTAGAGCCAAAACATGGAAAAAAACAAAAATGCCCATCAACTGATGAATAGATAATTAGATTGAGGACATTCATACTAGACACACTGGCATGTGTGACAATGTGTGTGTGTGTGTGTGCACCTTCCCTTTATATATTGACTATAGTCACTCTGAAAGCTCATATTCTCAGTGAGGGATATTTGACATTTTTCTATTTAAAAATGATTTGCACATTGATTATAATTTGAGAATGACTAGGTCCTATTTGAGAGATCAGAGAAATAATAACTTACCATTATATAACTTTTATTATATAACTCATATTATTCTAAATACCTAATATTATATATAATATATAATATATAGTAAATAGAATATTTATATATGGAGCTGCTGTTACATTATAATCATATTGCAATAAATAAACCATCATGTCAGCACATGGTGTACCTTAAACATACACAATGTTACATATCAACAATATCTCAATAAAAGTAAACTTTTCAAATGCTGATATAATGCTGAAAATAGCCTGTAGTGTGCTCCTCTGGGGTGCTCCAGGATTTCCTCATTTGTTTAGTCATGAGGATCATGAACACTCTGTCCTGCAGCCTCCCCTTGGCCTAGGCTTTTTACTTATTTCCTTTTCTCTATGAAAATAGAAACATTAAGCTGAAGAGGTATCATGCTAAATATACTATGGATGAAAAATGAAGCATTATGATAGAAATTTTTCTCTCTAGTGAAAAATTGGCCTTAAATATGACCCTACCCAACTCAGAAAGACACTTTTTCTTCTAAAGGGAATGGAGTATAAAATATGCCTGCCATCACCACTACATAATTTAACACCAAGTCAGTTGGCCAAGAACATGGAGTCCACTGCTTATTGTACCAAGAACACTTGCGAGGTGAGGTGCAACTCTACACAAATGGTGAACCATCTCAGCAACTTAAATGTTCAATGACAAACATTTTACAGAGCAAATAAGAGGCAAATTTTAGGTATCTATAATAATAAAAAGGTAATATGCTAATTAGACTGGATGTCTTCTGTACATCATTCTGCATGTCTTTCCTGACGAAG
Source organism: Myotis nattereri (assembly GCF_964212035.1). Taxonomy (NCBI): domain Eukaryota; kingdom Metazoa; phylum Chordata; class Mammalia; order Chiroptera; family Vespertilionidae; genus Myotis; species Myotis nattereri. The sequence goes on from NC_138083.1 coordinate 47,960,748, forward strand.
CCAGGGCTGGAGGGAAGCCAGCTGGGTCCCGGGTGCCTGCCGACGACTGGAAGAGTGAAGCTCGGGTCCCGGGTGCCGGAGGGAAGCCAGTGCCAGCAGCCGGGGGAAGGAAGGCCTACTCTTGCATGTATTTTTGTGCATTGGGCCTCTAGAATAGTTAATAAAGATTTGGCACTTAAAGTGAATATGAACCAACTCAAGGGAAAATAGTGAGGGTCACCCTGTGGTGTATATAGACACAGGACAAAAACAGTTCAGTATGTGTAAGAGTGAATTAGTATCTAATGTTCTGGTAATGCATATGAAGTCATACTAGACAAAAACAAAGACTTAAAAAACACACAAACACACACACACACAAAAACAAACAAACACAAAGACTATTACCTTTGCCACATATGGCTAAGTATTTTTGCCAATTACTCAGCATTGAATGGATGTGACTATTATGTATTTGCCAAAATTCAGCAACAGAATCTACTTTATCTAGTTTAAGTAGAAAGGGTCGTCCTATAGGCTATTTGTTGGCTGACAGTTTTTGGAAGGGTCAGGAAATCAAACTTCATGATACACAGCCAGGATTTACTTGTGTCCAAACTTAGCACAGTCTTTTAACAGAAATAATTTGATCCACTGCATACCCCTAGATACTCATAAAGCCAGGGGCCAGAAACCAGACAGCCAACATCTCTGCCAAGGACGCTAGAAAGAGCCATACCCTCCAATGAAAATGGCCAAGAAAGCCAAGAGAAGTCTTTCTTCACTCCAACTTTTAAATTTTTGGAAGTGGATGCTGATATTAAGTCTTTTCTTGTGGCAATACATATCGCTCTTTGATTCTACTTAGGGAGTCCATGATTAAAATGTTGAGAAATATCAAAATGAGGTTTTGGGCAGGCGCATTTAACAGATGGTGATTATAATACAATTTCTCATTTGTTGCATTTGATTATGCCTACCCTTGTGTTAGAAATAAATATATATTGTTTTCATTCTAGATGGCAAATCTTTCTTTCTTAATTTAAATGTAATCTTCATGAAATTCAAATTTCTTGGCATATATCATGCAGATAAATGGACTTGGTATACATGACCTTAATTGTGCCTTCAAATTTAACCACACTGACTGGGAAAAACAAAATAAACAATGCCTATCAGAGAAGGTACAGTTAACTAGGCCGTTTCTCTCTAGGTGAGCTAAGTTTCATGGTAGCAGAATTTCATCTTACAGAATTTCGAAAGGAGGACTTCTATTTGAAAGTGGAAACAAGCAAGTATTAAGAAGTAGATTTAATTTATATGACATGGAAATTAAATTTTGGGGTCAATAGTACTTAAATGAAGAATTGTGAATGACAATATTAATGTGCTTCATTGTCCTCTATTGTTTGAGCTTCCCTGTTATTTTTTTTTTAAATACTCACAGAATTAGAGTCTAACTATTGTTTGAGGTTTCTGGCTGTTTCTTTTTAAGGACCCACATAATTAGAATCTCAGATATCCAGGATATGTGAGAAGCAAGTAAAGGAAATTAGTAGCAGAGTTGTTATTGCTTGATATTGTTTTGCCATCTCATCCACCAAAAAATAAAATAAATAAATAAAATATATAGTTTTTTCTTTCCTTTCTACTCACCTTGCAAATCCCCAAGTCCTGTTGAATCCAATGCTTTCTGCACTGTGAACCTGGATAAGAGTAGCTGAAGTGAATGAAACATTACGGAGTCCATCCTATGCCATTGCTTCAAATATCATCTGCATGCTGATGACTCCAGGGAGGAAAGAGTTAGCAACAGGTCTCCAGGGTGTGCAAGAGGCCATGTTGATCTCAATGAAATCTACTTGTACATCCCAATGGGATTTACAGCAGCAAGATATCTGAGGCAGTTCTTACCTAAGAATGCTCTTTTTAAAGGCAGGATATACCCTTTGTTCACTTTGCTTATAAAGATAAACCTATAATGCATAGATTTATAGTATGTGACAAAGCAAATGGGGGAATGAAGGTTAGTTGCATAGACCACCTATGTGACTGATAAAGTATAATAACCAAGAAACCTTGGACTAAAAGAGCTTCCTCTGAGCTGGACTGTCCCATACACATAGGTAGTATCTGTCTTTTTCTCCCAAATCAAAACTCATGCCAAGATGGGAAACATGTTTGGCTTGTTTTTGTTTTTATTTTCTTTGTGTTTTGTTTGTCTGGGAAACTGCATCTGTTGGGTTTGTGATGCTCTGAGAGACTAATATGGTAAGGCTGCAATTGTCAGTACCTTTTTACTTGTCGCTCACTAATCTTTGGGGAAGTTTGACGCTGAGTTAGACGTATTCTCCGTGTGCATCTGCTTTGACAATCTAGCCATCTGTGATACCACAGCTACCAATTAACCCTACCCCAGACCTCATTCCTAGATTCTAGCCTTCATATCCAATTTATCACCTCTATGCGATGTATTAGAAGCCACTGAAACTCACACTCCTAACATCTAACATGTTTCCACACATTTCAGCATGTCCCTCCTCTAAACTTTTCTGTGTCTAGAGCTGTCAACACTCAGGCCAGCTGTCCAAGGCAAGACCCTGGAGACATTCTTGACACTTCTCTCTCCAGACCCAAATTATTTGCAAGCGGTTGACTGTACTATAGAAATAAACCGGGTATCTATTGTGCTTGCTCCATTTCCTCCAATACAATCCTGGTCCAAGCCATCATTACTTTTTAACACATTATAGTAATTGCCTCTGAAGGGGCCTCCTATTTTAAATGACAGCCATAAAATCTCTTTTAAGAAAATCAGAGTATAACAGATTTTTATTCATTAATTCAGTCAAACTTGAAAGAAACTGAAGAGTACACTACTTTTTTGCTTATTTACAAAAGGAAAAGTATTTTAAAATTAGTTAAAATTTCCATATTGCGTGAAAATAATGTTTACAAGTTTAGTATTACAAAGTTTCAGTAATACAAAACCAAAGACTAAGCCATATGTTGGGGGAATTATGTTAGGCTCAAAGTTTTATCACTTCTAAGATGGTATTTTAAATAGAGAGCTTTTCCGTTTTTATTTTATTTTTGAGGTGCCTTTGGTGATGTTCAGTAAGATGAAAGAATTTAAATAGGTCCTTAGAGTTTTACTGTGCTGTCTGGGCTTATTATAGCATAAAGAATAGACATGTTTTTTAAGTCTGAATGACAAATGTAGTCACTAAACTACTTGATATATTTTAATATACATTTTAAAACACCCACTAAGATTTTAAGAAATCCTCTGATAACTAGTGAAATTCAAATTGGCTGAATAATTTATTTAGCCACTACATTAAAATGAATATTTAACAATAAAACAGTGAGTTCTTGGAGTTTGGTAGTGATGCGATTTTTAAACAAACACACAAAAGTGAATTATTCTGTTTTCTCCAAGCTTTTGCATCAATTTCTAATAAAATTTATGAGACTTTAAAGAAGCCATTATCAGCTTTTCCTATTTTCAAATATTTATATGAATAAATTCTTATGTTGTGATACTTCTTAACTGAAAGGAAACCAGAAATAAATTAATTATGATATAAGTCAAGTCATTCATCAGGCCTTATTTCAAATAATACATTTGCTGCAATGCTCTCGTGGTGTTTCAAATGTATGATTTACAGGAGGCAAATACTGTCCTCTTACACTTATAAACTTATAAAGCATTTAAGAAAATGTCATTCATATACAGAATGCAAGTTTTGATTTTTTAAAATGTAATCCTGCTAAATAGTTTTGATAACTAGTGCCCAGATGGAAGATAGCTTTCATATTTTATAAGCATATGATAAGCTGAAGGTAGTGATTAAAACATTAACATTTTCAGAATTACAAAATAAATATGAGTTGAGTAAATATTAGAATGAAAAATAAAAAAAACCTCTCTGTATCATGACAGGTGGCAAAGGCCACCTGTTAGCAACCATTGCCAAAATTATATATGTAGACATTATGCTAATGTTGTGTAGATACATATATAAAACACATTGTCTTTGGCTTAAAAACCTTATAACTTGTTAGTAAGTGTGTTTAAGTGAGTTTAAGAACTATATGACTGATTGATACAGACCAATAAGAATTAAAGCATACATCTGATTATTGTTTGTGTGTTTGTTGTTTTTCCATCACCATTTATCCCCTCTGCTCAGGGAAGAGAACCATGTAACATGTTTGAGTTCATTGAATATGAAGATTGAGGACAGAAAGCTTGGGTTTAACCTGACTTTGGCTTCCCTCCATCTTCCTTTGGATCTTGGATTCATTATCTGAATAACGGAGATGACTGGAATACTTAAGAAAGCATTAAGTTCATTTGTCCTTGGTCACTTTCTGGTAACAGAACACAAACTTGAATGAATTAGAAGTCAAACAAAGAATGGTAATTTTTATGTTATAAGATACTAAAAAAAAAAAATCGATTATACAGCGCTTTTCAAATTTAGACACACAATTAAGATTATTGACAAAAATCAATAAGAAAGAAACATCTATTTCTAAAATGAGCTATGTCATCACTACTAACTGTATGATTAATAAGAAATGCTGTACTTTACCTATCTAATTTTTAAGGAAATATAACTTGGGTATGGCTTTTGGCTTAAAATCTGAATGGTAGGTATCACTTTTATTTCCCTGTCCATGTTAATTGTCTGTATTTGTCAATAAGAAATTTAGTTTGATCAATTTATGAGTTTACAGTAGAACTTAACCTGGTTTTGGAATAACTGGAAAATGCCTGCTTCATACTTTAGAAAATTACATATTTCAGGAGGCCCTGGCTGGTATAGGTGAAGAATACATTTGAACCTTTGAATACAGTGAACTCAAAACTTTTGAAAGGAAACACTTACATCACTCTTCTGTGTGATGTGCTTCCAGTATTTACAGCCAACTCCAGTTATTGATGTTGCAAATTGGTTCTTTAAGTGTCTCTTCACTCTTTCAAATTGATGAAGCACTCAAGCCCCAGGTTCTTGAAAATTATTTGAAGGAAAACTCAGCTCTCATCCATTTTGTCTGCAGGATGAATTAAGGCAATGTTTTCCTGGTGTCATGATTGAAAATCCCATTTGTAGGCTTGTGCTATTACGTTTTTGTGCAAAGACTTCATAGGGGAGAGTTAGGAATTTGATTTACTTTTTTGAATAACTTCTAAAAAGTAATTTCAAAAAATTATAATGTGCACTATCTCTTTGCTTACTCCAAAAGCAGTGAGCAGATTATATGGATCATTATCTCTTTAATTCGATCTACAAACAATGATAGAGCTTTTTTCTCCATTTTTAACACTTCCCAAAGCTAGGGGCTCAGTTGTATCTGATTTTCTACATTGTTGTATTGACCAGCTGACAACAGACAACCTGTCATAAAGATTGATATCTAATGGCCAAAGCAAACACATGGTAATCAGTAAATGTATTTAAACTTATAAGTATTTTTTTAATGTTGCTGAATTTTCATAGAGGTATTTAATTTGTTCAAAAAATTTAAATGGCATAAAGGAAACAAGATAACATAGAGGAAACATTATTCATTTAGTTTTTAGACAGGGAAGGACTCAGTTACAAAATTCATATTAGTAATGACATTTTGTCCTTGAATTATTGAGAGGACACTCTAAGCCATCTTTTTTGTCTAAATTGATATTACATCTCTCATTCTTGGCTCAATTCTTGCTGCTTGCCTTTTCTCTAATTATCCACTTTCCTTTCCTTATATTTTGATTTCTCTTCAGTTCCATTTCTCTTTAATTTCCTCTATAGTCACCTAACATTTTATATTATCCTTCACATTCATTCAATGGCCCTTTAATTGCCACTCATTATATAAGCCTATCAGGAAGTTGAGGAAACTAGTAATTTTATGACCTAAGAAAGCTTTTGGACTTACTGAGTTACATCTGAGATAAATTTTCTCTTGTTATGTGAATGAAGATAACTTGTATCTCTTGCTGAATGTACATTTCTATAAAAGAGATTAATTTTACCTCAGTGCAAGCTAACATTTTAACATGAATTATTTTTCCATCTGATTTGAAATTAGGATATGTAAAAATATAGTCTATGACTACAGGATATACATTTTTGTGTATATGTATATGAGAGATATTTTATTTGTACATTTTTGTGGGTATATAAACAAAGTATTCACAAAAACATAGGCTTTCTTTACACATCATATGACTTAGTATGCTTATTATTAGTTTGTCACCTCTGTATTGTGATCTGTCAAGCAATATGAGAAATATTTATGAATAACTGATGAAATAGTGAAGTTTAAATTTAAACATTGCTATTTAAGGAAGTTCCAAAAATGGGTGTTGTTTTCAATATTTTCTTTACTGTCAATATATGTAAAGGAAGACATTTCAATTAATATGGTCTTTTATGTACAATAGACAATCCTTTAGCAGGTGGAGTATGAGCATTGTTCAATTCAGTTGACTTTGGCTCCAACCAACTGGCAGGGATTGGTTTTTATACAATACAGGTGACTCACCAATTCCAAATACAAGAAACAGTAAACAGTTAAGTCCGGCCAGTGTGGCTCTGGGGTTGAGTGTTGACCTATGAACCAGGGGATCATGATTCAATTCCTGGCCTGAGCATGCCCAGGTTTCAGGCTCTATCCCAGGAGAGGCCTGCAGGAGGAAGCCGATTGATGATTCACTCTCATCATGGATGTTTGTAGCTCTCTCTCCCTTTCCCTTCCACTCTGAAATCAATAAAAAAAAAAAAAAAAAAAACCATATTATTTTAAAAAAACAACAGTTAATATTGGATTTTTTATATTCTTGAATCGAATATAAACTACATGTAAAAAGTATCCTTGCAATTAATCTCTGACATTATTACTTGAAGGCTATCCATGACTATAAGTGAAATAAAAAGTCCACTGAGAAAACAGGTTATATATTCTGTACCTGTCAATACCCTTCACTGCTGAAGTGTGCAAAAGCTGGGAAACTAACAACACAACTTTGGAAAGCTTCAGGAATTATTTGAGGCTCTACTCAAATCATCTCCCTAAGAGTTCTATCCTGTCACTTATTTTGACCCTTTCTTATGTAGTACCTCTGTTTTCTGACTTTTAAAAATGTGCATTTTGGCCCATTTCTCACTAACCTCATGTGGGCTTAATAATCTAGCATAAGGTCACATATTTTTGTCTTGTAGAAACTTATATTGGCCTGCCCCTGGTAAATGACCATCAGATCCTTGCAGAGCATTAATGGCCACAAGTATGCTGACTAGGGCTAAGGTATTCTGGCCTGGTATCACATTTCACAAAGCGTAGTCACTTATGGAGTAAGTGATAGTAAATGCATACGTGAAAATAAAGAGTATTTCATGGTTGACAATATTCAAAATATATAATTTTTCTAATTGCTAAGTTTAAAATTTGATTTCTAGTCAGAACACAAATATATATTTTTATATATATATTACATTTCTTTTTTTTTAATATATTTTATTGATTTTTTTTTTTTTTTTTTTTTTACAGAGATGAAAGGAGAGAGATAGAGAGTTAGAAACATCGATGTGAGAGATACACCGATCAGCTGCTTCCTGCACATCTCCTACTGGGAATGTGCCCGCAACCCAGGTACATGCCCTTGACCGGAATCGAACCTGCGACCTTTCAGTCCACAGGCCGACGCTCTATCCACTGAGCCAAACCGGTTTCGGCTACATTTCTTTTCTTACAATTTTAACATTCACTTTCTTCAGTCGCAGTTTTCATGAAACACATGTAACATTGAAAATAGAGCCGAAACCGGTTTGGCTCAGTGGATAGAGCGTGGGCTTGCGGACTGAAGGGTCCCAGGTTCGATTCCGGTCAAGGGCATGTACCTGGGTTGCGGGCACATCCCCAGTAGGAGGTGTGCAGAAGGCAGCTGATCGATGTTTCTCTCTCATCGATGTTTCTAACTCTCTATCTCTCTCCCTTCCTCTCTGTAAAAAATCAATAAAATATATTTAAAAAAAAATAAGAAAATAGAACACAAAGATTTTTGAAGCACTGTAAAGGTTATATATGTGCATATGAAATTACATAGATAAAGGCCCCTTAGGGGTCTATATGAACCACTTTTGTCACCTATATTCATTAAAACTCTAAAATCTAGACATTTCATTAAAACTCACAAATATGACATAAATTTTAAAGCTACCATTCTGCTTAATTGTATTTTTTTAGCTATTTTTTCCAAAACAGTAGAGTCAGTTATGCGTCAGTCCTTTGCTCATGTACATAATCTTTTCATATTGAGTGCATCTATCACAAAATATAAAAATACCAAATTAAAAATATATATTCTTCACAATGTATTCTCAATAATGAACAGTTCTAAACAGTTTAGAAATATAAAATGTACTTTTATAAGTATAATTTCTACTAGTTTGTACTTAATATCTGGCAAGGACATTTGAAAATAAAGAAGAGATATTCTTTCTAATACTGTTTCATAGTCTATAAGAGTAGGTAAGATGCCCTAGCCGGTTTGGCTCAGTGGATAGAACATTGACCTGCTGATTGAAGGGTCCCAGGAATCATCCCGGTCAGGGGCACATGCCAGGTTGTGGGCTTGATCCCTGGTTGGGGCATGCAGGAAGCAGCCGATCTATGATTCTCTCTCATCGTTGATGTTTCTACTCTCTTTCCTTCTACCTTCCTCTCTGAAATCAATAAAAATATATATATTTTCCAAATGTGAGTAAGTCATCCTTTGAACTTACAGAAAAGTGAGAAGATAGGAAGAACTCAATACATGAGAGAAACATATATCTGGAAATGTATATTGATATCTACACATGTAAATATATATACATTTAGACATACATATGTATATATAGTTGTATATGTCTATATATCCATATATATTCATATCTCTGTATCAGTTCCTCTATATGTAGATCTAATTTTGCATTTATGTTTCTGGATCTGTTTTTTTGACCTGCAGCAAATTATCAGGCCTCTGAAAATGGCAAAATCTTCAAATAATAAGAGCATCTTCTTAATAGCATGATAATGGAGATTATGTGAAAAATTTCTAAATAGCTAAGTAGAGTGGATGGAACCCAGTAATTGGAATTACTCAATTGAAATAGTTATTTTAAGACTCCATTTTTGAGCTTAAATGTTTTGTCTTGTTGAATGATTTTAATAAACGCAAAAATTATATTTCCATTTTTTCATTATTTTAGCACTGTAATTTCCAAGTACAAACTTGGCATTATATTTAGTCTTATTACTAAAATTTTTAAAGATATATTTAATAAGAAAACAGGGCTGGGTCACAGTACTATTCCTACTAATAAATCTGTTTCAAGAATGAGAAATAAAATATTAGTAAAATATCCTCTCCCTAAAATCTTTAGGAAAGACAAATAATTTCTGAATGGCAGTTTTCAAAAAAAGTATTTTCCTCCAAAAAAATCAAATATCAATAAATCATATTTTGTCATGTTTTGTTTAGTGGAATGTGTTTTTGGGACATAAGCACTTATTTAAGGGGATAATATTTTTATTTTTTTTTTAGAGAAGCTAATTGCACCTATCCTTGTTTAACTTGGATATATTGCTGTATATCGGTGATTTCAACCTTTTTCATCTCATTGCACACATAAACTCATTACTAAAATTCTGCGGCACAACAAAAAATATATTTTTTGCTGACCTGACAAAAAGTACATACAATTCTGATTCATTCACATCAACAGCTATTGTGTTAGCTGTTGTCATTTTTTAATTTGGCAAAATAAGAGAAAACAGGCCAGTGCCCCTGACTAAATAATCAGGTATTTCATGTTTTAAAAATTATTGCTGCATACTGGTCTAAAATCGCTGCTATATATAGTAGTGTCAACTTCAGATTTTTCCAACTCTAATCTCTGAAATCAATGCTCACTTCTAATGAGGTGAGACCAGTAACAATAGTCAGGAAATCAGTGTCTGTCACAGCAAGAATTATTGTTTATCAAATATGAATTCAAATAACACCAAAAAAAGATTTAAAATTTGTCTTGGAGATTGTTATGGGATTAAAAACTCCTAGGCAGGAGAGATTGTATTTACACAAGTATGCCTCCCTCTACAACCTATATTTATTGTATAGTTCCTTTCATCCTGCAGCGATTCACAAATTGATTTACGAATTCTGTGGACTGCAATCATTCTCGTTTTTGAAATGCACTTCATCCATTATGCATACGTATATTGCATTTTATGAATTTCAGAATATGGCACAGTAATCCCAAAATATCACTTTGAGTCTGAAACACTATTTTATGGCTCCATGAAAACAACATGACAAATTGTTTACTCTGGTCTCTGTGACAAATCTGTCTTTTCAGTAAGTGGAGCTCTAATTGAAATGTACACTTCAACTCAAGTCAGCAAAAGATAAAAAATATCAGCAGGGCCTGTGAATGGGTGATGCATTAATTAGCATGAAATGTATTGTGTTACCACAGTATATGTGGGTGAAATAAAAAGTGCATCCCCTGGCCTTGATGGTCATACAAGTTAATTTGCACAGGCAGAACATATCCGCATCTAGATTTCAGCATCTTCTTTAAGTAGCAAACCAGCAGATGTTCACAGGTTTAAGCTCAATTCACAAGTGCAATGAGAATGGAATCAGGGCAGGACTGACTGAGATTCCTTGAGGAAGTATATTTAAACCAGATTTTAATTGGTAGAAAGATTAAACTACTCCTAATACTTATCAGAACTCTAAATTATTATCACAAAGTCTACCAACATCTGAACTCAATAAGAAAAAAACTAGAAAAGCAAAAGAATGCAAACAAGAAATATAAAATCCTAGTCCCCGTTTTTAATCTTCCTGAATATGCATATGAATATCTTAAGGACAAGATTAATGTGATGATGCATAGATGAAGAAGGTATGTGAAATGCCCTATGATTATCTAAAGGGAGTCATTACTTCTATCTGAAGTGATATGGAAATATCAAGAATGAGGTGGCATTTAAAATAGCTCATGGAAAATTAGTAAATATGCTATAAATAGAAATGAAAGTGAGGAAAATCATCACCAGAAAAAGAAACAATAACCAGGACTATGATGTAAAGTAGAGGAAGACATGGATTTTGTGCAGTAAATATTTCATTCTGAGCGTAACCTGTTTAAGAAGGTGTACAAGAAAAAGTATCCTAGCTCTAACTGGTCTGGCTCAGTGGATAGAGTGTTGACCTTTGGACTGAAGGGTCCCAGGTTCAATTCTGGTTAAGGGCATGTACCTTAGTTGTAGGCATATCCCCAGTAGGAGGTATGCAGGAGGCAGCTGATCGATGTTTCTCTCTCATTAATGTTTCTAACTCTCTATTCCTCTCCCTTCCTCTCTGTAAAATCAATAAAATATATTTTTTAAAAAAGAAAAAATATCCTATATAATAAAACCTTAATATGCAAATTGACTGAACAGCAGAACAACCAGTGCTATGATGCAGGAGCTGCCCCCTGGTGGTCAATGTGCTCCCACAGAGGGAGCTCTGCTCAGCCAGAAGCTGGGCTTATGGCTGGCAAGCACAGAGGTGGTGATGGGAGCCTCTCCCACCTCCACTGCAGGTGGGCGTTAGGAAGTGAGGGGTCCCAGACGGCAAGAGCCTTGAACTATGAGAGGGATATCTGAGTGCTGGCTTAGGCCTGATCCCCCTGATGGGCCAGCAGGTGGACATCCCCCAAGGGGTCCTGGACTGCAAGAGGATGCAGGCCAGGCTGAGGGACTCCCCCGCCCCCAGTGCATGAATACCGTGCACCGGGCCTCTAGTATAATATAATCATGCCTGAGTACACACTGGGCTGAAGAGGTGTGGCTATTGTGCCTGAATGTAATTGGTCTGGAAAACACTTATCGTAGCTGCCTGACTAGAAAATTGTGTATACTCTCTGAGTCTGTGATCTAAGGATTATTCTTATTCTTAGAGATAATGCACACAACACACCTAATATAGAAGATAGTCAATAAGCAGTATCTATAATCTGTTGAAATTGGTTATAGTATAGCATCACATTTATTCATTCAGTAGCCTGGCTAGTGTGTGGGAGCAAAGAATCCTGCTAGGAATGGAAACACACTTCTCTGAACAATAATATAGCCTTTAGAAATCTGAAATGGGTATAAGGGGAAAAAAATCTATTGTTTCCCTGAAGATTTGGTTTATTTGATTTTTAAAAAACAAAGATTAGCATTCTCCTCTTTCATATTCACTTTTCAAGTAAATTATGGAAATTAAATAAAGCAAAGTATAATAACTATTTTCTCCACTCCAGTTGATATCAGTGTCCAGGGTGGGTAACACTTCATGAATAACACATTGGATCATTAGCATATCAAAGCCGGTTTCCTTTCACTGCTTTTCACCAAATGGCTGAGGTCTTTGATTTGCACTAAAGGACCTTGGGTATGCTGTGACTTCACAAAGGATTAGTTAATGTAGAGAACCTAACCTCCTATCAGGCGGGATGTTTAGTGTTAATTCAAATGTTTAGAAAACAAGTCCACTAGTGACTGCTATGCAGGAAATGCAGCACCTCCCCTCTGCCCCTTTCCTCCTTAAAATACCGAGTTTTATGATGACTCACTTTGGAAAGGGGATTTTATGTCACAAACAATTTCATGGTTAGATATACTTTTTTCCTCTATATTACATAGAAAATCAAGAAAGAAACACACATTCCATGTAGAAAATTCTGCCAGAAAACTCAGCCTAATTCACTAATACCCAGGAAAGTTTCACATGCTGCATTTCAACAACCCCCAGGCATGTGTAGATCATAGGACACCATACCTCCCTTCATTATCTCATTTTCTCTTAGAAAGAAAAGTAGAAAAGGTAAGAATACAGAAAACAGCACTTACTCAATGAGAGTATAGTTAGGAATTATACAAAATTGCACAAAGCAAGTGTGTGGGGTCAGAGGGAGGCAGTAGAGGAGAAGGAGTGGGGAGGGATGAGAAGAAAGGCAGGAGGGAGGGGAACACATCATTCAGTAATAAGAAGGTTTCATATAGCTATTCTGACAAGCAGAATATATGATGCTATTCAAACTTAATGAACTAAATCAATATAGGTGATGGCACAGCCAATAAGAAGTGGTCATACGTTTTTTTATGACCATTAGCAAGGAGATGAGAAAGTGATATAAACTATATCCATTCCTTCCAAACCTGCACAGTCTATATGTGAGATAAGTTATAAACTAGCAGATTAAAATCTTTTATTTTCTTTTTTTTAAAGGAGGGAAAGCATATTTATTTTTATTATTATTTTTTAATATTTTTATTGATTTCAGAGAGGAAAGGAGCGGGAGAGAGAGATAGAAACATCAATGATGAGAGAGAATCACCGATCGGCCACCACCTGCATGCCCCCCACTGAGGATCAAGCCCACAACCAGGCATGTTCCCTTGACCGGAATCAAACCTGGACCCCTCAGTCCACCGGCTGATGCTCTATCCACTGAGCCAAACCAGCGAGGGCTAAAATCTTTTATTTTCAATTTATGTGAGAGAATGAGTAGAGATGAACTGTCTCAAACTAAAAATTCATCACAGAATAATAAAAATTAGCATCTTACATTAACAGTAATGAAAGTGACCACTATGGTGGGCTGTCCCTAAGAGCTCAGATACATTCTGACAGTTTTTACCATCTACACTAATAAAAGAGAAACATGAAAATTGGTGTCACTCCTCTACACCCACCAGCCAATCAGAGCAACTATGCAAATTAACCCAACAAAGATGGTGGTTAATTTGCATACGTAGGCACGGAACAAAGACTGAAGGCTCCGGCCTGAGTGAAGACTGAAGACTAAAGACTGAAGACTGAAGACTGAAGAGGCTTGGCTTCTCCACTGCAGCCGGACCAAAGTCCTGGGTCCTGGGTGCGGGAGGAAAACCGGTGCCAGCAGCCAGGGGAAGGAAGGCCTATTGCACGAATCTTCGTGCAACGGGCTTCTAGTCAGTATATATATGTCTCTGAGTTTCAATGGGATTTAATTAATGAGGGGATAAAATCTAGTAGGTAAATTCTCAGCTTCCAATTCCACAGATAGGCAATTTTAGGAGATACTCAAGTTTCTCAGAAGTCTCGTGGAGTAACTCCCTTTGTGTATGCAATTTTCTATTGGTTGTTTATCATCCTTCTTTCATTCTCCTTATCCCTCATTCTTGTTTCTTCCTAAATAAAATTCTTTCAGCAAAATCTTCTTTAATATTTTTTTCTTGGAGGGGGACCCAAATTAAGATGCAATTTTTATCCAATTTTACATGTAGAAAGCAAAAGTTTCAGATAGATTAAGTAATTTACCAAAGTTTGCCCAGGGGCCAACTCAATATACTCTTTTTTTTTTTCCTTTTTGTTGAATTTATTGGGGTAATGCCACTTGTTAACAAAATTTTACAAGTATTAGGTGCACAATTCTGTAACATCATCTGTACACTGTACTGTGTGTTCACCACCCCAAGTAAAGTCTTCATCTATCACCATTTATCCCTCCTATGCTGTCCTCTACCACTCCTCCAACAATCACCACACTGTTGTCTGTGAGCAAAAAAGAAAAAAAAATAGACTACAAAAACTCATGGATACAGACAATATACTCTTGACTGACAGCATATATAATCACAACTCTGGAAGACCAATAAGAGGCGTAGGAAAACAAAGCCAGCATGTGCAAAAGGAGAGCCCACTGTTTCCATTTGCTTCCAGTGAGAAATGACTAGTGCAAACATTTTTGGATCTGATTGAAGGTGTGGGCCACCACAGACAGGAATATATACCTACTGGAAAATACACTGGGGCATTGTTTATAAATGCTCATTTCCAATAGGGCCTCAGCAGGAAAGGTAGCAGAGCCAATATTTAAATCCCAGATACTTTTTACAGTAACCCATGCTCTCAATCAATAAGATCCTCATTCTCTCTACTGAGATGACTATGATGTAATCTGTTCCATAAACTCTGTAAACTTTAATCTATACAACTCTATAATTTTCCCTCAATGTATCAAAGAGCTACAGTTAAACACGGTATTTTGCATTACAATGAAAGACAATTGTTTGGGAAACTATTTATTAAATATTCAATAACCTCAAAATGTTTTTCACAAATGTACTTCTGCCTTGATATTGATGAACATGGCTTATTTGTGTGTATGTGTGTGTGTGTGTGTATTAGATGTTTTCTAATAAGGTTTCTATAGTAGTTGCCATTATGTAAATAAATATTAACAAAGTAACTTTTATTGTAGTGTTTATTCAATACCAATGCAGTACACGGTGTCTGTTTAGGAGGGCCTTTAATCACTTTATGAAATACTATTCAAGAGAAAGCTTCTGAAACCAACAATTCCTGTTCATTTAATTACAGTTCTGTTAATTTAATCACCTCAGTAGGGGCTATGTTACTTGGTAGGTGATCTTTTCTTCACACCAGGAGCTGCACATTCACTGTGCTTGTCTCTATTCACTTAATTAAGAAATTACAATTAGAAAAAGTGCTATGCATGGGACATTTATTTGAACACACCGAAAGTCATGGGAGACCCTATTGTCTATGTAAACCTTTCTGGATTATGAAATCAGTAGCTGGTATTTTAGTTACTGTTCAAGGGCTTTCTTACTGCTTTTTGCATTATGTGCACATAAGCAGAAATCAATGCCTGAAATATTAAAAAAAAAAAAAGGTTTGCATAAATGTTCTGTTGCTTTAAGAATTTAAAAGGCATGTGAAATATGTATTAAAAAACAACAACTTTCCACATTTTTTTTGCTCTTAGAGGAAATGGTTGAGACTATTTAATGAATGAGTGACATCTCCCTAATTCCACTGTGCCCTGATTTTTTCTCTATTTGAGGGAAAAAAACAAATATAGTGTGTTCTTTTAAATTAAGAACAGTTATGTTTATTCTCATATCAGCCCTTCTGAAATACATCCCGGAAGGCAAATTTGCAATAATATCTAGATGTTAGTCAAACTCTATAGTATAATGTTCGTGTTTCACAAATGCATCAAATAAGATCTGGGAAAAATACTTATTCTGATTTTTATGACAACGTTAGAATAAAAGTAATTTGTAATTGGGGACAGGAAAAATTTATTCACACACTTAAAGAGCAGATCAATTTGAATGCAGAGGTAAAATGCAAGTTATTTGACACAACAGTAGAGCCCCTCATAGACCAACTCCTCCATAAAGCCATCATGGATTTGATAGACCCCTCACCACCACGGCTTCTAGCTGCCATCGTGCGTGTGTGTGTGTGTGTGTGTGTGTGCGTGCGTGTGTGTGTGTGTGTGTGTGTGTGTGTGTTTTCTGGAATGCCTTTTCTTCCATTCTTAGTCTAAAAAATTACTATATGTTTTCAAGGTTCAAATCAGGGACCATGTCCTGAAGAAAGCTCCTCTGACCCCCGGAAGCTGGGCTCAGTTTCCATTCTCTGCTTCGAATCTTAGCGTAACTCCTACCACGAGTCTGAAAGTCTTAATGAAAAATTTTAAGTATATTATTTTTCTATAGCATGTGTTCCTGGAAGGCAAGGTAGAGACTTTGTCAGCATTTTATACACTAAGTCAAATAAACTACGCTGAGCCTCAGGTATATGAAAGGCAGACCTCATTTGTAATTCAATTGAAAGCATTTTCTATGAGGAAATTAATCTAACTTTGCATTGATTTCAGGAAATTGCCCAACCCACAGTCATACTTACAGTATGTACTTGAAAATTTTCAATATTGGGAAACTTTAGAGTACAGAGGGTTTTAAAAATATATATATATAATTATATATATATAATTTTGGAACCGTTTTAGGTTTACAGAAAAATTGTGAAGCTAGTACCTAGACTTCCCTGTGTACCCTATACTCAGCTTTCTCATTTGTTAACATCACTCACTAGTATGGGACGGTTATTACAATTTATGAAGCAACGATGGTACAATATTATCCAATATAGTCCCTGGCTTACTCAAACCTCCTTTGTTTACATCCCAATGTCCTTTTTCTATTCCAGGATCCTATGTAGAATACTACACCACACTTAATTTCCGTGTCTCCTTAGGCTCCTCTTGGCTAGGACAGTTTCTCAGATTTGACAGTTTTGAGGTACTGGTGAGATATTTTTTATGATGCCCCTTCATTTGGATTTGCTTTACATTTCTCTTATGATTAGAAAGGGATTATGTGTTTTTTGAGGGAAGATTATAGAGGCAAATGTAATTTTTGTCACATCATATCATGGATGGAGTCCATCATCATGAAACATCACTGTTGATTCAATGTTCATTACCAGCCCAATGCTATTTGTCAGGCTCTGCACTGTAAGTTATTCTTTCCTTCGCTTTCCATGAAGTAAATTGTTATATCCAGGCCATAATAAAGGAGTAGATGCAGTGGTTCTCAACCTTCCTAATGCCGTGACCCTTCTTTAATACAGTTCCTCATGTTGTGGTGACCCCCAATTTCATTGTTACAAATTGAACATAATTAAAGCATAGTGATTAATCACAAAAACAATATGTAATTACATATGTGTTTTCCGATGGCCTTAGGCAACCCCTGTGAAAGGGTTGTTCGACCCCCGAAGGGGTCGCGACCCACAGGTTGAGAACCACTGGGTAGAGAGTTATTTTCCAACCCTTTCAAGATAGATTATCCATAAACCTGGAGGATCTCTCCAATTATTTAGATAATTTTGAAGTATTGTGTTCTTTTAAAAAATCAGGATTTTGTCTATTGCATCTATATAGTTTGTACAAATTTTGTAGATTTATACATAAATATTTCATTTTTCTTGGTGCTCTTGGAAATATGTTTTTTTGACATCTGTATTTATTTTTTATTTTCATATTACTCCTTATTATAAATAATTAAACAATATCTGTGTCATTACCACACTCATTTGTCAGTTGCAACTGTTGCTTGGACTTGGGCAGAAAAGTTCAGCAAATATCAATGAAAGTATTATTGGGAATCAAATGACTTATGAATCTATCATAAGCTTAACAAATGTTTTATAATCATTTATAAAGGCAATGGTACACTCCCCTTACATTAGTAAAATTTATAATACAATTTTGTATATAGACATACACATACATACTCTTCTCATCAGAGAGCCAGTTGTTAATTATTTATTTGCACACTTCTAATTCTATGCCTGTACTTTGCATGCACTTAAGTTAATAGTGTCCTGATTTACATGAGATCTAACCATGAATAGTGAAACAATTAGCACACCTTTTATTGCTAAATAAATAAGTTATTATCCTATATAATAAAAGCCGAATATGCAAATTGTCCCCTTGGGCGGTCATTCGACCAGGAGACCAGGAATTCGACTGCTCACTATGATGTGTGCTGACACCGGGGGGCAGCACAGAACATGGCGAGCATCAGCAACGCAGCGCTGGCAGTGGGTGACAGTGGAGGTACTGCCAGGCCCAACGCGCCCTGATGAGAGCGGGACTATGGTGGGATGGTGGAGCAGGTGAGCAGGCAGAGCCAGGCCAAGACAGGTGCAAGCGGGGGCCTGATCGCCCCACTAATTGCCCCGGAGATGGCAACCAGCAGCGGCAGCAGGGGGCGGGGCCACTGCCCAGCTCCCAGGCACTGAGGGAGCCTGGTGGGGGGCCTGGCCCTGATTGGTTGCACTGCAGACGGGATGGTGGAGTAGGTGAGGGGGCGGCGCCAGGTCAAGGTGGGGTGCCATGCAGGTCTGTGGGGTTGTCAGGCTGGGGCATGAGCTGGGGCCTGATCTCTGCAGGCCACCCTGAGTGACCCCACCCATGCATGAATTCGTGCACCAGGCCTCTAGTAATTTTTATAAACGTAAACTCTCTTAAGAAAGGCTTAAAGTAAATTCATTGGAGGTGGAATCCTATTAGACTTATTTCTCAGAAAACTTTATTTGGATATGATCTCTGTCTGTCTCTAATCCTTGTCTCTCTCATACATGATACAGTGTTGGCCTAATATATTCAGGGTGACTCTCTCTAACTGTAGATGAGCAAAATACACTTTCAGTATTCTTGATAATATGGAAAAATTATTTCCTCAAAGTTCGATATTCAATCTTTTATACATGTTAAAATATAGTGATTAGACCTCTAAACTTAACTGATAACTTCTTGGAAGATTGGTAATGAAAAGTGAGACATAATTAATGTTAGATGTCTTTTAATTATTAAATATTTTTGGATCTAATTGATTTCCCTAAGGTAAAATTTCTGTTAATCATCAAAACATTTTAAAATTCCATTTTAATTTTTTTATAATTTTTAATTTATTATTTACTTCCCTAACATAACCTCAGGCTAACCAAGTACACATAACCTCCTGGGTGACAACTTGTCCGCAAATGGCATAGGGAATTGGTCATAGCCTGTCTGTGCTGCTGTAACAAAACACCTAAGACTGGGTGGCATTCCATTCACCCAAGAATCCTATAAAATATGAATCGTTAGCTTTACTTCATGAATGGAGGAAAAGTTGCACAGCCTGACCAAGGCTCACGATTTGCACTTTGGTCTGCTTTTTCACAAAGCCTCTATGCCTTCCAGTAGACCACCACGTGTTCCTTGATTTGTATGGATGGTGCACAACAGTTTCAATGTGCAGAGTTCACATGGAGAGATAATTAATTGCAACAATGGAAGCCCTCCCTTCCCTTTTTCTTTACTTATTTTTCATTTATTTACTTATTTTTATTATATTTATTGGAGTGACATTGTTCAATACAATTATTTAGGTTTCAGGTATACAATTCTATAATACATCATCTGTGTATTATATTATGTGTTCAGCACTCCAAGTCAAGTTTCCTTCCATCACTATTTATTCTTTTTTATTCTCTTCTACCTTCCCCATTTCCTCTACCCCCTGGCAATCACCATGCTCTTCTTGTCTGTGTCTGTGAGTCTTTAATTTCTCTTTTTTCATTTCTCTCTCTCTCTCTCTCTCTCTCTCTCTCTCTCTCTCTCTCTCCTCCCTTCCTTCCTTCCTTCCTTCCTTCTTTCCTTCCTTCCTTCCTTTTTCCTTTCTCTCTCTCTCCCCCTCACCCTCTTCTCTCTCCCTCTCTCCTTCTCTCCCTCTTTCTCTTTCTTTTTTTGTTTAACCCCTTCACCCATGCATTTAAATGACATTTTATACCACATATTTTTGGCTTCTTGGATTTTCCTGCTTTCATATAATCACAGATCACATTATAAATAAAACTGATGGTGTAAAAAACATATTATTTTACCTTCATGTATTCAAAATATGAAGTTTGAATTGGTGTCAAGTCTTTTCCCTCATCTGGGCACCTATGATTCTTTGAAAATCATAGGAAAGCAAACATCAATCTTTACCATCCCAGTCCAGTTCAGACATATGCTGAACAGAGGAGGATGCTCAAGGGTGTTGTTCAGTGCATTTCAGGAGGTACTCTTTCAGTGTAGAAATCATTTAGGCTCTGTGCCAACATCACCTACTGTACCCTTTAATTCTGTAAATGGTGTGTCATCAGTTTTTTTCTTCCTCTGTAGAGTCATTGCTTTATCTGGCACTGTTCTTCCCTGTTCTTTGCATCATTACATGATGCTGAAAATGGTACAGGTCATGGGTGACAGCATTTTTGCTACCGACACTAATGACTAAGAACAGATGCTACATGTGCTCATATTTGTCACTAGAAAACCTTCATATTCTCTAATGCAGCGGCTCCTGCCCTACTTTACTCCACTGAGCCAACCAAAACGTCTTTTAAGTGTCTTAATAAACAGTTGGACTGACAAATGCTTACATTACATGCTAGGCTTCAGGTATTATGGTTATATCACAGTAATTTTCCTAGTATAACATGTGACACTGAAAAAAATAGAATATCTCCTTTTAGAATTGTATAAATGGATTATATTGGGAGCAGGTGAACAAAAGCATTTAATTATGTAGCATTAGGGGTATAGATAATTGTTTGAATGCTTACATCTTGTTTGGAATATTAAATGATAGAGGCACTATGGGTCCCCTGAATATAAATAAAAGAGCTGACTTCAGGTAATGACTCACTTTCAAGCATGGCTCTTTGACAGTTTTTACCGGTAATTGAAAAAAATTGCAAAGCAATTTTATGACTGTGCTTAGAGGAAAGAGCCCAGTCCATAACATGAAATCAGCCAGCAAAGCATTTTTACTACGATTACTCCAGACTCCCAAACAATAGGACAATTCTTTTTTAAACGTTTCCTTGTTACTTGTTTATTTCTAAAATTCATTAGAAAACATCACAATCCACAGAAAGAAAGATGCTGGTAATACTTCCATAACTAATCAACTTAAACAACTTAAGACAAAAGAACAATCAAGGCTACATACCAGTGTTTAACCTGAATACTTTTTAAACATGTTCAGTGTCAGGTTTATACTATTTTAGAGGGAAGGAGAAGAGAGAGAGAGAGAGAGAGAGAGAGAGAGAGAGAGAGAGAGAGAGAGAGAGAGAGAGGAGAGAGAGAGAGAGAGAGAGAGAAGAGAGAGAGAGAGAAGAGAGAGAGAGAGAGAGAGAGAGAGAGAGAGAGAGAGAGAGAGAAGAGAGAGAGAGAAAGAAGAAGAAGAAGAAGAAGAAGAAGAAGAAGAAGAAGAAGAAGAAGAAGAAGAAGAAGAAGAAAAAAATAGAAGCATCTGATGAAGGACAAAACAATTGATTAGTGTCATCCCCCCACCCCCAGCATAGTGGAAACTGATGATAGAGGTTACTGTTGTAAAGAAATAAAATATTTGGGAATAAGAACAACATTGAGAAATATATATATAATTTTGCATGCAACTGACCATTCTCTTTTATGCTTTAGACTTAAAGAGAGATGATTCTGGCATTTTTCAGGACTTGGCATATGATTTTTAAAATATCTGCACTCTAAAAATATACTTACTCTAATCCTGTTTCAATTTAATTTTTCCATGATATTTTAGAATATTATTAAATAAATTTATTCAAACCCATTATTATAAGTTCACTAATATGTCATTGTTCTCCACTTTTCTTGTTATACTTTCTTTCCCCCAAAATCCTCTTCTCCCAATTGTCCAGTCTTCTCTTTCATCAAATGACCTTCATACCCTTAGATACTATTTACTTTAAATCATCTGATTTCTTATATTTCAGCCACTGCTTTTTAATCTACTTTCCTCTTTTTTCCCCATTGATTCCCAATCCTTTCTTATACCTCTACACAATAATGACTTTTTACATAAGACATTATTTAAAGAACAACAAGGAGACATTTTGAATAGGTTCAACCATCTTGTTTTTCTTTAAATAGGGCTTAGCTTTTGCTAAATGAAGAACCAGCCCTAAATCCAATGGTTTAGGAGAACATCATCTGATTGGCGAAGAGCTCACTTACCTGGACTCAGCTGACAGCTTTAACACTCTTAGATTTCTGTTACATCAGCATCTTTCTTCCAGATACTGATTTCTGTGCTGACTTTCTCTGTGTAACAAACCAAGTCAAAATTCTGTGACTTTAAGCACACTAATTATCTCTCAGAAAACTTTGTATTGGCTGGGTTAGGTGAGCCAGAAAGAGCTCAGTTTGGAGGCTATGCTTCTAACTACAGATCCATCTGGACTTGCCGCTTCTCTGAGTCAGGGCTCAAGTCTACTCCAAATATGTGTAATCTAGGGCTCTTATGATAAAGACAAGGTTATATAAGAGAAAGTGGAAACACACAGGGTTTTAAAATCCTAGCTTCTTAACTGGGTCATTTTCACTGTTAGTTACTGGTGACCGTCAACACTTTGGACAACTCACGTGAAGAGACCAGCAGACAGGAAGGGTTACTATGATCACTATACATAGGGCTGCAGTTACACATTGGAGGCAGAGTATGGTTGGGATTGTTTGGTTCACTTGGACATTCATGATTCTTAGTTGTTCAACTTTTATCATGAATAATAAGTAATCCTGGCCTGGGAATACCCTAGAATGAGGTTCAAATCACACCCCCAGTTAAGCCATGGAGACCAGGAAAGGTGTTTGTTAAGGGTGTAGCAATTGTAGAATGGGTAGCAGAGAACAGAGATAAGGAATGAGTCTGAGAACATATAAGAAGACATAGCAAGACATGGGTATCCTAATGTGCAATCTGTAATGCAGAGAGGAAGACACTGTCAGGACAGAATATGGAGAGAGAGATTGTTTCCTAAAGGCAAATGTGTGAGAAAAGGATTCATTATATTTATATGCTGTTCAAATTTGCTTTGAGTTACTGATCTTGCATTTTTAAGCACATATTTTAATTTTTTTTTCTGTGTATTTTTCCCCTTTGGATGATTGCTTTGTTTTGGGAACCAGATCCCATCAATCTTCAGAGAATAAAGTTGTAGGGAGGGTTGCATAGAATATACCTTATCCTCAGGAATGTATCTTTCACTGATTTTATGCCATCCAAATTATGTTCATTCTCACTTGCTATCACTTGCTAATTCCAGGCTTCAGCAAAAGCAGATTCAATCAAAATCTTGACCATAGTAAAATATGACCCTCTTGTATATTGACAAGATTCTATATAATGTCTTTCAGTTCCAATGCACAACAAAGCACACATTTGTACATATCTATGAGAAAAAAAGTTAAAGTATCTATATATATAAAAGCCTACGTGACCGACCGTTCAACCCTTTGACTGTTAGCTATGACACACACTGAGCACCAGGGGCAGATGCTCAATGCACAGGCATGGAAACATGGGACAGACTGATGAATCTCAAAGGGAAGGTGGGAGGGCAGGAAGAGATTAACCAAAGATCTTATATGCATGCTAGAGGCCCAGTGCACCCCTGGGGTCCCTCAGTCTGGCCTGCAGGAATTGGGCCAAAACTGGCAGCCTGACATCACCTGAGGGGTCCCAGATTTCAAGAGGGCGCAGGACAGGGCCAGGGACCCCATCGGTGCATGAATCCGTGCACCAGGCCTCTAGTTATTATATAAAAGACTGTATTAATATATTTTATACATTCTATGGCTTTAGCTACTATGTTACTTAAATACTTAATATAACTTTGGTTAAAATTTTAAAAATTGTGGAGTCAGCCAAGTTAATAGCATAAAGAATTTGTCTTAGTGTGGAAATTAATTCTTAAATAAAAATTTTAACAATTTTCCTGGCAAAAGTACCTGGTGCCAGAAGATGCATTCAGCCACCTACTACAAGAGGAAACTTTGCATGCTTCTCTGGCATATATGGTTCACTTTTAAATATAGGGCCATGTATGCTCAGTGCCTTGGATTAATCTGATAGTTGAATCTTATGATACAGAAAATGGAAATAGAAAATGATACCATTTTCCATGTATCTTTAAGAAATTCTTTTTCAGGTTGCTTTGGGGGAGGGGATCCTTTTGAAAATGAAATTAAATAAATTTTTCTATAAATACAAAGAAAGAAAGAAAATCTATGAATAAGATCACTTTTTAGGCTCCTGTGTAAAAAGTACCTAAGTGCTTCATCTACCTGTTTAAAACAGGATGTGATATTCTTTTTTTAAAAATATATTTTATTGATGTTTTACAGAGAGGAAAGGAGAGGGATTGAGAGTTAGAAATATCGATCAGCTGCCTCCTGCACACTCCCCACTGGGGATGTGCCCACAACCAAGGTACATGCCCTTGACCAGAATCGAACCTGGGACCCTTGAGTCCGCAGGCCGATGCTCTATCCACTAAGCCAGACTGGTTAGGGCAGGATGTGATATTCTTAAGCTTGTCTAGTCAATACTCTGATAGAAAAAATAAGCCTTTGATTTGAATAATTAATGGTATCTCTGAGCCCATTCTGGAATCCAACAGAAAACAACATGTGTTTGTTATTTAAGACTGTGTCTTTCATTTTCTTCTTTTCAGAGGTACTGGATTCGTTACAATGTATTTTTTCCTTCTAGTCTATGGACTTAGTCAATTTCCATTTTTACAGATATGTCTTTACCATATATTCAGTTTAGTTTAATAATTGTAAATTTTTCTAGGTAGTATATTTGCTTAGAAGTCTACTTAGATTCATCCCCCACCCCCACCCCCCTTTTTTTTGTCCTGGAGATTTCATCTGTATAATTCTTTTTTTAATTCCATTTTTAAATTTCAGTTTATGTTCAATTTTATACTGTATTAGTTTCAGGTGTAAGCATAGTAGTTAGACAATCATATACTTTACAAAGTGTTCCCCTTGATATTTCCAGTATCCACCTGGCACCACACATAGTTATTACAGTATTATTGACTGTATCCCCTATGCTGTACTTTACATCCCTGTGACTATTTTGTTATTACCAATTTGTACTTCTTTTTAGTCCCTTCAGCATTTTCACCTTTCCCATGCTTTCTTGATATTTGAAAAATACTTGATATTTTTGTAGATTTTATTGTGTTATACTTTGTTTTAAAACCCTCAATTTTGAAACTCTCTTAGTTTTTCTGGTCTTTTTTAGCTAACTTCATTTTGGGATTAGTTCCTTTTTAGCTAAAATACAAATGTGAGTTGTGCTTTAAGACTTGCTCCAGGTGACCTGAAGAATAGTCTAGCTATTTCTTCTTGCTCAGAGAACTGATAACCTGGACGTTTGCTCCATGAGCTCCAGACTCCGCTGGCACTGCTTGGGGCACAGGTACACAGAAGGGCCAGCACAGTCTTCTATATTTGTATTCCCCTTCCCACGTTTCTACTTGGGTAGTTAATTGTGTGGTTTTGCTCTGTGTAAATAGTGCCAGTCCCGTGAACTAATTGCATCATAGCAGTCATCCTTTCTAAGGTTCCAGCTTGCCTCAGTTTTTCTTCTTTATTTTAATTGAATTTCATTTCTTGGGGTGACATCTGTTAATAAAATTATATAGGTTTCAGGTGTACAATTCTACAATACATCATCCCCATTTTGTATTGTGTATTCTTCACCGCCCCAAATCAAGTCTTCTTCCATCTCCATTTATCTCCCCAATACCATCCCTACCTCCTCCCATGCCCTTTCTCTCTGGTAATCATCAAGCTCTTGTGTCTATGGGGGGTTTTATATTTGTTTGTATTTAGTTAGTTAGTTAGATGCATAGATAGAGAACAGACTGACGGCTAGCAGAGAGGAGAGTGGTTGTGGGGGTGGGTGAAAAAGGTAAAGGGATTGCCTCAGTTTTAAAAAAATCAGTTTATACATTTGTTTGCCCTCTCTTTAAAACATTTAAGATCTTTGAGTATTCTTCATGCATATGTTGATTTAATAATAAAGTTAATGTATATGAAAAAGGATTTAACAAGGTTTATACAAATTACGCACATATACACACACATTCACTTAAAAACTGCAACTTTCAAACTACAAAACCTAACTTTGGTTATGCCTCTGAAGAGAGTGTGATTTCATTTCATTGTAAAAATAAAACAATAATATATCGTAAAATGTTTAATTTGCTTAAAAATCATCATCCCATATATGCAACATATATTTACATATGTAAAATGTGTAATATATGTGTATGTGTCTTTCCTGTAATGACTTGAACAGCCAATTCCTTCCTAACAACTTGTAGAGTTGAAGCCTAATTCCTGGTAACAGAGAAAAACATCAAAATTTATTATTTTTTCATACATTGACATTTTACATTTTAACTACAAATTTCTGAGAGGCTCTGGCTGTGATTGAAGTATCTTGCCACTTAATGCATGCTCATGCATCACATGTTCATGCATCATCCTTGAGGTTATAATATTTACTTTAAAAAATGTATGCCTGAAGCCAGACAGAGGAATAAAAAACAGGCCTAAATATTATAAATAGTCTATTAGTATAGTATTACAGTCTATTTTACAAAATATACTGAAATAATGTTTCTCCAGAAGTTTGTATGCTTATTTTAAATTTGATTCATTAACTAAACAATAGGTATTTTATACCATGAGGCTTGATTTAAATCTATAAACACAAAAGCAAAAAAAAAAAAAAATGTTTAAAGAGCTACCATGAACATGTATATTTTTAAATTTCTTTATGGTAGAAAATGTTGCTGGATGGATATATATATATATATATATATATATATATATATATATATATATAGTTGTTACTCCATTCTAATCAATGTACTTTCAGCAGTTTATGTGTAATGCATATTTCTAATTGAAAATGTAAAGAAGTAACAGAAACTCTGAACTTTATTTTTAAACTCTTTTTAACTTTGAAGCATATTCCCATTATTCCAATGAGGATAGATTCATATTAACATTCTAGCCCATTTTAGTCCTTGTAATGAGCCTAAAATAGCTGCCAGCCTGCAGTGCTGGAATTAATGATAATTAAATGTAACACAAAATGTATTTCCATATTTTGTATTGCTCAAATGATTTCATCTCAGATGTAGTATGATTCTTTTTAGAGATGACTACTTCTGTGTAATCTCTTTTTCAATTTTAATTTGAATTTCATATTGTTCCTGACTGTTTAATGAATATTTTGGGAGTGGGCCATAGTGTTGTTAATTATACTGGAGACTGAGTATAATTAATTCTTTTGGACCCAAAGTCAGCTAGTTAATCGATTTCTGATGAAACTGTAGATTAAACACAGATACTTCACCTCTTCCTGCCTTCATTTTAATTCTTCTCTTTTTCAATTCATTCAGATTACTTTGGGAAGTCATTGCGGTCAAATCAATTGGTGAAGCTGTTTTTGATACTATCCAGATGTTAATAGATGGGTGATCTTTTCTGTCAGGGTAGCTTGATAATTAAGGACTTTGAGTTTCAGTTATTGAGAAGTAAAAGTCACCACTGTTATTTATAATTCATGTTTAATTAATGTATAATTGTCTATTAACTATAGGGTCATGTAATCACACATACAAAAAGTTGGCATGCCATTCCTAATAATCCTAAAAAAGAAAAGAGGCCAAGGTTTACTGTATTCCAAAATATATTTCCTACTGTATAGTATTTCTGATAATTGAGTTAATAACTCCTGAGGACAAAACTGACTTCTTCAACAGTTTAATACTCTCATTGTTTGAAAAACACATTAGCGTGTATGGCTGCTTGTCATTTTCAATGCTATATATATTGAAATATTATATTTTGATATTATAAAATGCCTTTAAAGATTAAGAAAAAAAGAATGTGAGATATAGTAAGTTTACGCTATTCCCTTTAGTCAAGGAATAAAAATTTAAGGATCTTTACATTTTTCATATTATTAGAGATAACTTTTACATGTTTATTTGGGGAAGTACATATTGTTACATCTTAACAGGCATATCCTCAAATAATATTGACTACAGGCACTGTTTAATTATTATTTTACACTGAATCAAATCATTTTACTTAAGCTTGATTCAATAACAGGTAAGATCCCTCCTAATGTATTTGCCATGCATTGGAAAATAGATTTTTCTGAATACTTCTGCTAGCTTTGCAATTTTTGTATTGTGCTGAGAATTCTGGGAAAACCCCAATCATCTTCTAATACTGATTGTACAGATGCAGTTCTCTGTAAACTGACCCTGACCTTGCACTGTGCTACTAGACATCATATTGGCAAGAGGAGACTGCAGTTGCATTTTAAGAATCCATTTCATTATATATAGATACACCATTGGACAGTGTTTCTCCTGAATCAAATTACTGCAGTTTGAATTTTCGCAGCTGCTTGTGAATGAGAAGAAGCATCCCATACTCAGCACATGACACCAGGCAAGAAAGTATTTTTATTTTCATAAGAAAGTGAAGTGTATTCCAGACATCAAAGAATTTGAAGAGGAATAAAAAAGTGTGATGGAAATTTCATTATTTAAGTATATACTTAAAAAGCAAAGCAAAGAGCCTCATTATACTGAAAAAGTTTTAAATAGGGTTTGATTTGCATAAACACAATAGCATGGTTTAATATGCAAATCTTATCACTATCTATTTCTCAACTAAAATGTAAAATACACTGTGTCTTCTTATGTGCATATTATGATATGATTAAAATAGTTGTAATTATATTGCTTATTTTTAGGTGATTATACTTTGACTTTCTGAGATAGTTTATGTTAACATATCAATTCATTTTATGTGACTTAAAGCATTCAGAAACTTCCAAACAGCATTACATTTTACGCATTAATTTGCATTTTTTGTCAACATATAGCACTGACTTTGCCATGGATCTGTTCGCATATAAATCATATTTCTCAGACACTTTCTAAAATCTCTACTTTTCTTGCCAAAATATTAGGAGAAAGGAAACTAGTCTTTCTAGTAATTCTAAAAGCCAGGAGAAACAAGATGAACTACTGAAACATGAGTTTGAGCAGCTCTGATAAATGTAATGGAGTGAAAACAAAGTGACCATTGAGGCTACAAGTGAGTCCACCTGTGGACAACAGTTATGATCAGAGAAAAGTTGTAAAATGTAAGGTAGTTGACTCCAAGATCATGCAAAGCTCCTTTTTCACCAAAGGCTTCAGTTTTTCTTGACTTCTGGTGTCACCTTTTTCCCAAGCTACCTGTCAGTTGTGGAATCCCAATGGCTCTGCCTTTGAACTACAAGTGTGGGGTTTGTTTTTTTGCAGATTTTGGAAAAAGGAGATTACTATTCCCAGGGCAGAGGGAAAAGGGGCAGCTGGAAACAAGACAAGGCACCTGCAGCTTCTGCTTGGTCACATTTGCTCACATCCCATTGACCCGGAAGGTTCCGTGTATGTGGGCAAGAATCTATTTAATCTTCTCACACAGAAGTGGGAGTGGATCATGAGGAGCAATAGCAGCCCCCCACTGTGTTCTAATTGCTATCTCTGTGTGATGGCCGGCGGAGAAGGCATGCTTGCTCAGCAGGCAGATCATTCCTAACTGACTCATGCATCACCACACTTCAGCAAAATGGTCGAGCTCAGATCAGAACCCCGGCATTTTGACTCAGAAGCCATTTATTTTAAACACTACATCATACTTTTTTTAATGATAGGCAGAGTTTCTAGTCTGTCTTATACTCTTTCCAGTGGTTCTCAACCTTCTGGCCCTTTAAATACAGTTCCTCATGTTGTGACCCAACCATAAAATTATTTTTGTTGCTACTTCATAACTGTAATGTTGCTACTGTTATGAATCATAATGTAAATATCTGATATGCAGGATGGTCTTAGGCGACCCCTGTGAAAGGGTCGTTCGACCGCCAAAGGGGTGGCAACCCACAGATTGATAACCGCTGCTTTAGACTCTATAGATAATTTCCTATAAATCTATTCATAGTATCTGATACTACCCAGCAGATCAACATCAAAACCAAGTACATTCCACTTTTCATAACCCTCCATGGACTTGCAGTTCCCGAGGAACACATCATATTCTGCATGACCTTATGCCCTATTGGTCCTCTCCATACTCCCCTTTCCTGCGATCCTTGAAATATTTATTTTTAATTGTCTCCCTTAGGGCATTTCCTCAGTGAAATCTTCTTGGACCTCTACAAACTGACAGAGTCCCTTCTTCTTCTGTGATCTCACAATATCTTGTAAAATATCTCTATATAACTTACATTATACTTTTTATAATGGTTAATTGGTAAAATGGTTAGTTTAGGACAGTGATGGCGAACCTTTTGAGCTCGGCGTGTCAGCATTTTGAAAAACCCTAACTTTGGGGCTGTGTCACATATAGAAATTTTTTGATATTTGCAACCATAGTAAAACAAAGACTTATAGTTTTGACATTTATTTTATATATTTAAATGCCATTTAACAAAGAAAAATCAACCAAAAAAATGAGTTCGCGTGTCACCTCTGACACATGTGTCATAGGTTCGCCATCACTGGTTTAGGATTTCATAAAATTTTGAAGGTAGTAAGTCTGGTTTATTCATCTTTATCCTCACTGACCTAATGTATTCCTAGTGAAATAGTTGAAATTAATGATATAGTTGTTGAATAAATGGACTCACCTTAGAAGAATATAAAAAAATTTTAGTTTATTATTTCATCAATACGTGCATTATCAGTCTAATGATCGTATAATTATGTGAAAAAGAATAACTTTGAAAAACTTACAATTTCACTGTATTGACTTGACAATGACAATAATCTGGAGTTCCATCAAGGTTGCATCTTTGTATAAGGTAGCTGTTTTCTAGCTTAGTTTGGGTCGTTAAGCTGACTTCCAATAACTCCTGGCGTACGTGACCACGTTACGCATAAAACAAAATGCTTCCATTCATTCAGACTGCTTAGGCAGCCACCTGTTTGTGGTAGTTCTTTGTGAGCATAATAAGGACATAGCAATTTTAATTGAGAACATTACTAAGATTTATTGATCTTCATGTGCTAATCTTGGAATTTAAAAGTCAAGAAGCCACAACACAGACACAAAAATGTCAGTTTTATGAATTTGCTGCCACATGTAGGGTCATTTTAGAAAGGGCCCTGCTTCCCTAAAATGTAGACCTATATTCACCATGAATTGTTTTCCTCCTACCATTAAAAAGATATCAGTGCCGCATTTCACATTTTATAAGACTGGAAAATGCAGTAGGATACTGCTCTGAGTGGAGTCAGACTTCTTTTGGACACAGCAAGGAAGAATTCTATCCTTTTATGGTTGATGTTTTACAAAAACCTCCCATTAATCGATTGTGGCCAACATTTAATACAAGCAACATATTGGAGTAGACAGGCACTTGCATGTGTTTAGGCAAGTTGATGTTTGTGGTTGGCTTAATATTGCTAAATGGCTAAACTAACTTGACTCACATTGTTTTTAGAACAAATGGATTTGAACTTTTATTTTGTGAAAATTATTAAGAAATAAATATGAGTTTAAAGATATTAAAATATTTTATGAGTAAGCAGTAAATCTATATAAATGATGTATACATTATCAATAATGCTATTTAGGAAGAAGTCAGAGGTATGCAGGACATACAATTATTTTCTTGTTTGTTTTATTTCAGGACTTCTCCTCTTCATTTTTTTTCTCCCTTAAGTGGAAAATTTCACCACTCCTGGACCAGATATTGAGTTCCCTTAAATTTTCATTTTCTGTCTTCTACCACCAAATCCTGATATTTGAATGTTGCTTTGTACTTATGGCAACATGCACTCACAGAATTAACATATTATTTCAATAAATATTTGTCATTCTGATGGAAAACCAAAGATGAACAGCATTGCTGTGGAAGTGCCTAAGTCTGTTAAGAGAAACATTGTTCAAACACCTATTAATCCTATATAATAAAAGGCTAATATGCAAATAGACCAAATGGCAGAACAACCAAACAACTGATCTCTATGATGTGCGCTGACCACGAGGGGATACACGAGGAACATGGCGGGTGTCAGCAGTAGGTGGCAGAGCACGGAACATGGCGGGCATCGGCTGCGGCAGGATGGTGGCACAGGTGAGCAGGGATGCCAGACCAAGGCGGGCGCTGGTTGCTGTCATCAGGGTGAGGCTCTGGTGGTTATTGAAAATTCTTTACTCCCGCACACCGCGGTCCCGCCTGGCGCTCGCACCTGCTGCCAACACTGGCCCCGCTTGCACCCGCTGCCGGCACCCAGCGCCAACCGTGCTCGCATCTGCTGCTGGCACTGGCCCCAATCGCTCCACAGAGTGCATGGGAGTGGTGGCAGCGGGAGCGGCCTGCCAGCAGATGGGACCGGGGGCCACGGTGGGAGGAGCCAGGCAGGGGCACAGAAGATGGGCTGAGACCTGCCCCTGTGCCCACTGCAGCCTCACGGCCCACAGTTCCTTTCAAGGTGCATGGATTCATGCACTGGGCCCCTAGTAGATACATAAGTCATTCAAGAAATGTTTACTTGGTATCAACATGTGCCAGGAACTTTAAAAGAAGAAACAGTTTTTATCCTTCAGTTGTTGACTACGGTGTGAAAAACTAAATAAACATTTACATAATATGAGCTATTAGAGCTTTACATATTTCTATTATGACCCAAACATAAGCAAATTAAGAGATTTTAGGATGTCTTAACCTAATTCACCCCTGGAAGGCAGAAATTAGATAGAATGTAATTCAAGGATCTCTTTAGTCAGCAAACATTTAGTTATTGTCTGCTCTGTGTCCAACTCCTGGGTATGTTTGGGGAATAGACAGTGGAAAAAAGCATCCTCTGTATGTCTACATCTCTTAGACAGACATGCGCATTTACTGAACTTTTTTATGTAGTACTGGAGGCCTGATGCACGAAATCATGCAAGAATAGGCCTTCCTTCCCCCGGCTGCCGGCACCCTGGACCTGGGCTTCCCTCGCAGAGGGAGGCCCCGCTCACCTGCTGCAGGCCGCTAGTTGGTGGCCTTGGCCTCCCTCTGTGGGGCGATCATGGGGTTATGGCCAGGCCCTGACCAATCGCATCGCACCTGCCTTGGCTGGCCTGGTGCCAGTGGGTGTCATAGCGTGGTCCCGGATGGTCATCCAAATGGTTGTCATTATTCCGCTGTTCTGCCATTCGGTCGATTTGCATATTATGCTTTTATTATATAGGATAGTGGGTTTTACTAGCATTTGGCACTCAGTTCTAAAGAAATGGAGAGTGCGGGCATTTAGCCAAACCTGCACAAGGTGTCTTGGAGGAGATGATATCTGAATCAAAGCTTAAGGCAATATACAATCAGCTATGACACAAAATGTGAGAGAAATGGATTTCTTCATCGCTAGCGGGAACAGGGTTCTTACGATGGCATCAGAAAAATAATTTTCTAAGACTTGCGTGGGAGAATGAGTGGTTTTTATTTGGGTAAAATTATATCGCTCGGGGCCCATGCCCCTTAAACCAGTCCTGAAAAAGGTGCAGCCACGGTTCCAGAAGAGCCAAAAGCAAGGCCGGTGTCCAGAGTTTCCTTTCCATAGTGGGGTCGAGTCCAACACAGCATCAGGGTAGATTTAAGCCACCAGTCCATTGTGTGGGAATGCAGAGCCTGGGAGCCCTGCAAGCCAGGAGTCAGGCACGAACAGGAAGAGAAAGAGGCAAGAGAGCGAACTCTCTTTGTTCGGGAGTTAAATATCTCAGATTCCCTGCCCTTGCAGTGGCCTCTACTATTCTGGCCATTGACTTGTTCCCAGGCGTGACTGACAAGTAAGCATCTTCCCATGTCACCTGGACCTTACTGGGCATGCATCTAAACTGCAGCTTTTCTGGGAAAGCTGTATAAATGGCATGCCTATATTAATCAGCCTTCCCTTTACTCCTTTCCAGTTAAATAATAATTGGGTTATTAATACTATCAAAAGGACATATAAATATTTTTTAAAATAAAGCAGGCTATGAACTTTCAGATGTTGCAAATTTTTCATTCACTGGAAATGCCTTCAGAGATTTTATTGATAGGATGATTTTTTAACTATGGCTTGAAAGTTCAAATGATTCCAATAATCTGTGCTATCACTTACATTTTAGGAAGAATCAAATTTAGGTTAATCTTCAAAAGAATGACACCTAAACACTTGACTAAGTGCAGAAAGAAGTCATTACTTTCAGAAAAAAAAATCGATCACGCATAATGACCATTATATACATTGATTTAAGTTATATAATTCTAGAAAAAAAATAAGAACAATAAAATACACTGTTTTCATTGTGATAGTATCAGTACAGAGCACCTTGTCTCTCCCATGCTAAGTACTCGGACTATTAAGTGGATGGATGAAATAGTTATTAAGCAACTACCTATAGAAAAATAAGCTAATGGATACCTGCATAAATGACCTCATATGACATACATCAAAAATTTGAAGAAAGAAAATATGGTTTATGTTTAATTATATGCAAGGATAAAAGGAGAAAAAAAAAGATTAAATAATTTTAAGGAAAAAAAAAGTCTGCATTACTGTAAGAAAGTGACTCAATGAGATGATTAGTTCTTTTGAAACAATATCTTTGGCAAGTTTATGACTAATGTACTGAGACACCTTATGAGAAATCTAAGTACTGAGTTGGTAAAGTGTGCATTAAAGGCAAAAGTTAAGGTGAATTCTTATATTTTCTACAAAGTAGTATTGTTAGAACTTGTAAAAATTAGGTTACCTTTGTTTCTGGTATCTGTCCAAAGACATTCACGTTTAAGCGCCCATTTTTCTTCATTTTCACACATAAATATACTTCTCTGCTTACTCTAAGCATAAGCAACTTTCTTCCACTCTCAAATTTCATGATGTCTAATTTTTGTAATATTCAATCCTGCCAGGATCTGCTTGTCAGAAGCACTCTGTATTCTCAAATTCTTCTACTAACACTGTAATTTCCTACATAACCACTATTTCCATAAAGGCTTTATGATTATGCCTACTGATTTATTCCTGTGATACAACACATAAGTAACAATTTTAGCAATTGCTTCTTGTTAAAACCTTAGGGGAGATGAGATGAACAGCAGGAGCGGGGTTTCTGTAGTTTGGGATTTCAGTTTGTTTTGTTTGGTTTATTAAGTAGACCAACCATCAAATCACATATGCGGAAGGAGTGGGACTTACTTGTGACTATTCACTTTAGGGCAACGCTTCTTCCTGACCGGATGTACCATTCCTAAAAGAAACTTTCACTTTGAAGTTAGATTTATCTTTTGGAAAGTAAATTCCAACCTCCATTTTGTTTCTAAATATTTTTGCCAAAGCTAAGATAATTATTTTGAGTTATTTCCTTCCTGTATTTTTCTCCTTTCTTTTTACTTCTTCTTTAATTTTCTTTTATTTATTTATTTATTAAATCTTTATTGATTGATTTTTAGAGAGAGAGAGAGAGGAAAAAAGAGAGACAAGCATCTATTTTGTTGTTCCACTTGCTTATGCATTCATTGGTTGATTCTTGTATACGCCCTGACTGGGGAGCAAATCCGAAACCTTGGCATATGGAGATGTCATTCTAACCACCTGAGCTACCCGACCAGGGAAATGCCACATGCTTTATGATTCCGTTTATGTGAAATACGCAGAGCAGGCAAGTACATAGAAATGCAAACTAGGTTAATGGTTTCCAAGGACTGGGGGTAGGGGAGCATTTGTCGTGACTGATAATGGGAGTTTTGGAGGATTGACAGAAATGTTCTGAGATGATGTTGTTGTATTAGACAGAGGTCTCCAATAAAACAGAGAGAGAAAGATTTTGTTTCAAGGACTTGACTCACACCAGTTGTGGAGTCTGGCAATTCCAAAATCTGAACAGTAGGCTGGCAGCGTGGAGATCGAGAGAAGGGTTGATGTTGCAGTATTGCAGCTCAAGGAGTCTGAAGACAGTCTACTGACACTCTTTCTTTTAAATAACCAGTGTCTACAAGTCATGTAATAACAGGGAAGAAGATTTGATGTTGGTTCAGTACCTCATCTATGTTGTCATCATGAAGGCATGCTTTGCATATGCTTGGTGAATATTTAATGACATTGTGTTTTTAAACATACTTTTCCCACCTACTTTAAAAAAAAAAAACACTAGACATTTGTATAATAATTATACTTGACCTTGTTGATAAAATTTCCTAAAATAAAATTTAACTAAGGAAATTGTATACATTATCACAATTAACACCAATATTAAGTTTTCTTAACTTTTTTCTCTATTCCTTCAAATTTTTAGTGTTCAAATTTTAGTGTAGCAAAAATTTTGTGTTCAAGTATGGCTCTACAATGATAAATGAAGTGTGCACAATCTAAAAAAAAAAAACCTCTTAAATTAGTCACATTGAAAGTATTAAATACGTAATTGAACTAAGTAATATGGCTTATCGTGAATGTTAATTTGTCACCTGGATAAGTATCCATTTGAATTATCTTTTCCACTAGATTATTTTAAAAGTATGGGTCCTTATTGTCCTTTGTAAGGTAATATGAACATTGATAAAAGAAAAGTTGAGAATTTTCCAGCAAATAGCTTTAACAAAGCTAAAGACTGCATCGCTGTTCTCTGGTGTCACTATATTGCACAGAAACAAATGTCACTAATTTACAGAAATTTTAACTGGGAAAATAAATTGATCTGAATTTGATTTTGCAAACTAACTTCCAAAAATTATAAGTGCTTTAAAATTTTAATTATG
Organism: Myotis nattereri; assembly: GCF_964212035.1. Lineage (NCBI taxonomy): Eukaryota > Metazoa > Chordata > Mammalia > Chiroptera > Vespertilionidae > Myotis > Myotis nattereri. Next base: position 47,997,834 of record NC_138083.1, read on the forward strand.
TCCCATAAAAACTTCATGTAAAATAGTGGCTACTCTGCTTTGCATCCTTCAATCCTCAAAGCTCTTTATAGATCATTTCATTGTGTGTAGTTGTGAGCCTAATACAAATGATCATAGCCATGAAAGGTTTCCTTAAAAACATGCACAATGCACCAAGGCCCAGTGTTTTTGTATTATTACATTTTAAATCATGCAACTATCAGTACATTTATCAAGTTTGCAGTATGTCTTCTGTGAATACAAATGCCATGAGAACAATAATTTTGTTCTTGAAACTGGGAATTTTATTCCGGAAGAATAAGTGGATCTAAAAATATAGTCTTGTTATTTTGATTTGTGGCCGGCTACTACTGACAATATAAGCAAACATAATATTATAATAAAAAGAGTCTCAAAATTGAATTATTTAGCATTGAAAATCAGGCCAAATCCTGTTTTGATAAATCTAGGTGAAATATAATAATGTTTAGTTGACATGATGTATGCATAATACCCAGGGCTTATGCAAAATATGAAGATTTAAACCCAAGTTTTACATGTAGGGATAGCTATTAAAATGACACAGAATAAAAATGATTATTACTGAGCTTTTGAGTAAGACACAAGTATACGGAAATATCAGACCATAGCCTTTTAAACTAAGGATTAACCTTCCATGAGAACTGCTCTCTGGAAAGAAAGAAAATAATAAAAATTTTAAATGCAGGCAGTGCTGCCGGAAGCCCTGTTTTAATTCACATTATCAGTAACTCAGCAGTCCTTTCTCTCACGGCTAATGTATTCTGTATTTCATACAGTTGAACAAGGAGTGTAATTTATCGAACTAGAACTCAATACGTCACACCCTATTGAAATAGTACAGTAGTTCACTCACAGAAACATCACTATTATCATTATACATTATGACATTTTAGACAACCAGAAATACTGCTTTTGTCTCTACAGGTGCAAAGTGCTTTCACTGCAGAAAAGCACCTCTGCAGAAGGAGGCTTTGCCAACATGTACATTGTTGCTCTGGCGTCCTCACAGTTTCTCTTTCAGTGTGGAGATTAAAAGCCCGCACTTACCTTTTCTCAGTTGAAATAGAGTGGCCTGCAAAGAAGGACTGTAATATAGAGGCCATTGCCAGTTTTGTTCTATTTATTCCTTTCTCTTTTGTTTCTAAGAATAAGAAAACATGATAAAAATCATACCATTCCTCCCCCTTTTAGATTGTGCATGGGGATAATGTGTGCTTTCTAAGGAAAATATTTGTATCCACGTGTTGTAGCTTCTGTGCTTAAACATAATTTTCAGTAGGGCATAGAGAAAAAAAAATTATCCTCAATTGAAATTATTTTTTTTATTTTACCAAGTTTAATTTGTTATTCAATATTCCACATGCAACCCCAAATTTTCCTTCCAATTATAAGTCTTATAACTGACCAGTGTCTCTGTTCTATTGATTTAGATAGTAATCTTTTTTAGTAACGAAGGACTTCCATGAAATTATTGCCAAGAATTGTATCATAATTTAATACATCCAAAAATATTCCAGATGCTTATTCCATGAAAAGCCACTTTCAGAATGGCTACTAATAATGATTAATATAATAAAATGTATTATGTTTAGTGTTTTCCAAACATTTAAAAAATGTTAGATAAGATATAATAATTTATATCAATATTAATAATTTTGTGTCCAAATTTAAATTACCAACTTATGGCTAATTTAAAATTGTATTAAAAATACTACACTATGGTCAGGCTGGTGTGACTCAGTGGTTAAGCGTCAACCTATGAACCAAGAGGTGATGGTTCCATTCCTGGTCAGGGAATATGCTCAGGTTGTGGGCTCACTCCCCAGTGGGGGGCGTGCAGGAGGCAGCTGATCAATGATTCTCTCTCATTGATGTTTCTATCTCCTTCTCCCTTCTTCTCTGAAATCAATAAAAATATATATATATATATATTTAAAAAATAATACATTAGGGTTAATATAAGCAAATGGAGAAGAAAGGTGATTGATGAAAATATTTAATTTATATGGAACAAAAAATTTAAACAATTACATGCTAATATTTAATTATTCATTGATTTCATTTATTAAAATTTTATAATTTTTCTCATATAGGTCTAATAGTTTTGTAAGTATATTGTTTTATTAAATGCTAATATAAATGATATTATATTTTAATTTATTTGTTTATTGCTTGTATATATAAAAGCAATGTACTTTTATATAATAACCTTGTACCCTGCAACCTTGCAATTATTACTTGTTAGTTCCAGAAGTTTTTTAGTAACTTATTTAAAATTTTTTTACATAGACAGTCATAGACAATTGCAAACCAAGAATGTTTTATTTCATTCTTTCCAATCTATATATCTTCAATTTTCCTTTCTTGTCTTTTTGCATTTGCTACAACTTCCAGTATGACATTAACAAGTAGTGTTGAGAGGGGACATCCTTGCCATGTACTTGAGCTTAGTGAGGAAGCTTTGATTTCTCACCTTTAAGTATAATGTCAGCTGTAAGAGTTTGTAGGTATTTTTCATCAAATTTAGGAATTTCTTCTCTATAATTTGCTGAGATTTTTATTATAAATGCATGTTGAGTTTTGTTAAATGCGTTTTCTGCATATCTTGATATAACCATTTGATTTTTCTCTTGTGGATATAATGTATTACATGATTTTTTTTAAAATGTGGAACTAGCCTTGCATACCTATAAAAATCCCATTTGGAAGGGATCAGATTTTTATACATTGTTGAATTCAATTTGCTAATATTTGTTGAGGATTTTTGCATACATGTTTGGCTCTTGTGTTGTTTTATTCATCTGACAATCTCTGTGTTTAAATTAGTATATTTAGACTATCAACATTCAATGATTATTGATATAGTTGGATTAATCTTTGCCATTTTGTTACTATTTTCTATTTATTGCCCTGTTCTTTATTCCTGTTTTTTATTCTACTCTTTTCTGCCTCTTGTGGTTTTAAATGAGTATTTTGTATGATTCTAAAGTAGACATTCAGTAACGGGGTGGTGAGATGTAGGGGGAAAGAAGTGTTCTATCATCCTACGATTAGGTCTGTCTATTAGGGAGCTTATGCTTCTGGACTGTGAACTTCAAGAATATTTATCAATTTTTGCTCCCTGTACCTCAGGTGGGGCAGGATGGCTAGAATGGGCTTGAATTGAGTTTTCCCATCTCTTAAGTGGATGGCTACAGCTGGCTAGAATTGGCTACTTCCCTTCACCCAGGACAGTTAAGCTCTAATAATAACCAAACAGGTAAGGCTCCCTGATTTACCTGAGGACAGTCCTTGTTTAGAAGAAAATAGCACTTTGATATTTTCCAAATGATTCCTTTCCCTCTCCTCCTGCCAGGAGTCTCAGGGGATTTTTCTCTGTTTGCTATGGGAACCTTTTGCGCTCCTAGAGCAGCGGTTCTCAACCTGTGGGTCGCGACCCCTTTGCGGGTCACACGACCCTTTCACAGGGGTCGCCTAAGACCATCGGAAAACACATATATAATTACATATCGTTTTTGTGATTAATCACTATGCTTTAATTATGTTCAATTTGTAACAATGAAAATACATCTTGCATATCAGATATTTACATTACGATTCATAACAGTAGCAAAATTACAGTTATGAAGTAGCAACGAAAATAATTTTATGGTTGGGGGTCACCACAACATGAGGAACTGTATTAAAGGGTCGCGGCATTAGGAAGGTTGAAAACCACTGTCCAAGAGGATCATCTCACAGCATTGTGATGCCTTCATTGTCACTGACTCCTTGGAGTTTTTGATTCTCAGACTTGCCCACACTGATCCTCCAACAATTTGTTGATACAGTTCAGGTTCTCCTGTCGATCATTGGTTCCCATGGTGGTTTTGCTCATGAGTATCTGCTCTGGGGAGCAATGATCCCTGTATTTGCCTCTGTCTCACCAGTCTTGGCAGCAGGAGTTCCCCCCACTCGCCGAGTCCTTCTTCTCTATGGACCCAAAAAGAGTTCTTAATTTTTTAATCTGTTCAGCTTTACACTTGTTAGAACATAGTGGTGATATCCATTTCCTTACATGGGGAACCAGAAATCAAAACTCTTAACTCAATTTTTAATAAAGTTTTTCTCTCTAAATTTTTGCCTCAATTTACCACTGGAATTGAAATGTATGCATCAGCTTGAGGATCAGTGGTTTGGAAGAGTAAAGGAGAGGCTTGAGGATGTTTTGCCAAAATGGAGTAATATATATTTTTTTTTAATTTTAGAGTGGGGATTATGCTAATGAAATTGTCATACACCAATATTTGTAAGACAGAGTTGATGTGAGAGTTACTAGTAAAAAATGTGTTTATTCCATAGACTAGGTGGATTATAAATAATAGAAATTTATTTCTGTCAGCTCTGGAGGTTATGAAATCCAACATCAAGACATCTGGTGAGCCCTCATTGTGTCTACACATGAAGGACAGGGAGTCCTCTAGGGTCTCTGTGATAAGGGCACTGATCCTATTCATGGGGCTCCACTCTCATGATAATCATCTCCTGGAGTCCCCACCTCTTATTACCATCACATTTGGGGATTCATTTTCAACATATAAATTTGGGGGGAAGGGAATATTTAATCCATTATACTACAACTGATACCACTTGTATTTCTATAGCTTTAAAAATATAAGTATTTAAATACTAAACTCAATGACCTTTAAAACGCTAACATATGATATTTTTTTAATCTGTACTTTTGCCTAGTGTGGGATTTCAACTTATAAAACTCTTTTTTCTCAAGCCAAGTTAAAGTGATATTGGGGATAAAAAAAAAAAAAAAAAAAAAAAAAAAAACAAAAACCTGAGTCAGCATTCTGTTGTTCAATATAAGACAGAAAACCTTGGGGTAAAAGATTATTGCCCGCTGGAGGAGAACTATATTAAATACTATCTACTCAATTAAAGTGGATATTGAAACTGGCTCTGAAAAGTGAAAGTGGAATTGCCCTTTTAGGCTCTGACATTCTAAGGCATGAATCAAAATCAGTGCTGAGCAGAAAAGCATATAAACCAGTGACAGATCTGATCCCCAGAAGTGCAATGAGTGAATAGTGTTTAGTGATTTGATTATCAAAAGGGCTTGGAGAATCAGGTAGAAAATGAAGCCAGGAGGAAAAATGGAAATAGGGTGCATGACATAAAAGACTTGATAGGCGTTACATGGGGAAGATTGATTTTGCTATCAGACTTGGGTATTTCAGATTTCAGGCAGCTAATTTCTTCCACTGGGTTGCACTAGGTGACAGATACAATGAGGTGTTTTTCTAGTGTTCAAAATACAGAGAGGTACTGAAGAAATAGGGATTTTCCATCAAAAGCCACTAATTTCTAACAACCTAACAACATAAAATATTCCTTTGAGTCTTCATTGTAGAATAGTTTAATTAGGGGAGAAAAATCATAATAACTGTCAATGGGCATTTCTCCCCAAATGCAAACAGCCTTTATTTAATGCCAAAATGAAATGATCTCAGAAGTTATTCTGAAATAATTTTAACTGTATAGATGCTATACTAATAACAGAGTTCACTCCATGCGATTGGCACTGTTAGACCTATATAGTCAGACCTTGTTTACCAAATTACCATATTACCATTAATAGAGTCAATCAATAATTAATAATTTATTCAGCTTCCATTGATCATCTTTTACTTTTTTTCAATCATTGAAGTCATCAAAATTGGCATATAAGTAAAAATGGTTCCTAGTTTATATGTGTGCTATTTGAGTGATTTTAAACTTTATGCAATTTATTTAAGGATCTGTGAAGTATAACAAGATATCTAAAGTATTGTATAACATAGTGCACAATAATTGTCATTAACTTCTACTTTGCACTATTTGTTTAAAAGATACTTTAAAATATAGTTTCGTGAAATTTTGCTGCACCATCAGTTAGAAAAAAATGGAAGCGACTAGTGAGTTAAAGACAAAATTCCCATGGCTTGTTGTGAGGATTAAATAAAGGTATGTTTGTGTGAGTGTTTATGTAAATTCTTTAGAAAATTGCCTAGTAGACAAGAAGTACACACTAAATGTATGCTATTATTGTTATGTAAGGTAATTGTTAGTTTTACTATTGTTAGTTTAAGAATGAGGTTTGTATATTTTCCTTAAACATTATAAGTTTAATTCTTGTTTTTACATTTTTGTTGAATGTCTGTCTTCCCCTTATTGTGTTATACTTTCAGAATATTGCATAAAACCTTCATAAAGAAAAATATTCAATTACTTGTGAGAATTAGTCAGGCAGCAATTTTACTAACCATATTTATGAGATATATTTCTTACCTAAATCTAATACTTTCTCATTTAAAATTGTATTTTCATGATCTTATTATGGATTAAACATCAAGAGGATACTCATGATTCAGAATAGGGCCTCCACCTCTGTCCTTGTAGGTTGCTTATGGCACAGTTCGCTCCATGTGCTTGGCACTGTTAGACTTGGCCTTCATTAACCTCAGCCACTTGAAGGGGTCTGGGTTAAGGGAGTACCATAAAACTTTTAATACCTACTTATTTTTTCTCTGTTATAATGTAAACATACTACTTCATTCTGGCTTATCAATGTATTGGAATAGAAATATTACCAACATTTCATTAAGAGAGAAAACTTATGGCTATTTACTATGGTTATTGTGTCAGTTTAATTACATTGAGTTTTAACTTATATATAAAATGAGAGTAAATTACGCAATTAGACAAATGGCTTTAATTTCCATAATTACTCAAGGTTCATGAATTAGAGAGGGAGCAATGATTTAGAGGGTAACAAAAATCTGATGCAAGTGTAGCTGCTGATTTTCACAGAGAAGACTGAATAGAATAGGTTGTCTAGGAGAAAAACAAAGCAATGGAAGGACATTAACCCTTCCCTGCTAAGCCTGGGCACTGCACTGTTTGGATGAGCTTGTTATCTACATGTAAAAAAACCTCCATGTTAGTGGCTCTACAGGAGTGGTTTAGCTTACGTCTATAGTAGACACATTTGAGCATTTTTAAAATAATCCTATATAATAAAAGGGTAATATGCAAATTGACCCTAACAGCAGAAGGACTGGGAATGACTGGTCACTATGACACACACTGACCACCAGGGGGCAGACACTCAATGCAGGAGCTGCCCCCTGGTGGTCAGTGTGCTCCCACAGGGGGAGTTCTGTTCAGCCACAAGCCAGGCTGACATTGCCAGTACAGCGATGGTGGCGGGAGCCTCTCCTGCCTCCTCAGCAGCGCTAAGGATGTCCGACTGCAGCTTAGGCCTGCTCCCCACTGGCAAGTGGACATCCAGGCTCCCAGGCTGCTAGAGGGATGTCTGACTTCCAGCTTAGGCCCAATTCCCCGGGGAGCAGGCCTAAGCCAGCAGGTAGAAATCCCCCGAGGGGTCCCAGACTGTAAGAGGGCACTGGCTGGGCTGAGGGACCCCCCCCCCCCAAGTGCACAAATTTTTGTGCATTGGGCCTCTAGTATGAAAGATAAAATTATTAAATATTCTCTTTCAAAATTCTCCAGAAAATGATTAGAGCCATCTCAAGTAGTATGTTCTTCTCTTAGCCCAACATTCAATGTTTATTGCAAAAAACCCTGGAGCTTAAGTGCCAAATTTTTTTCCTGTTTATATTTACTATACATATTTTCTATTTTAAGAAAATTTAGAAAGTATATTAAACTTTATAACTTGTGTTCAAAAAATATTTAGACAGTAGTTTAAGCTTTAGTCATTTTATTTTACTTAAATCATCTTAAGTGAAACATTAAACTGAAAATTTCTCCAAGTCTTTCTCTCTCCAAGTATATATGGACAATTTTACTATTTCAAGGTAATTGCAATGTAGACATGTTCTGAGAATATATTCTTCTAGGTCTGAGAATCTGTTTCTTTTGCTGACACATATGCATGATAATTACCTGTACATACACATCTAATATCTAAGTTTTCCCTTTACTGTTCTGACACTGATTCACTGGCTCCAAACAAATATATTTGCAGAAGTGAAATGCTGCGATGACAAGTGATGATAATTATTATTCCTAGTTCTTTTTTGTGCCATTTTCTGATTTGGGATCCCTTATTATAGTCAAACTAATATCCCATTCCTCATATTTTTACTTGATAGATTTTATTCCTTAGTGCAGGTTTAGGGTTACAGAAATGTTAAAGAGCAAGTACACAGAGTTTGTATGTCCTTTCTCTACCCTCTTTCCTCCACTCACAGTTCCCTCTATTATTAGCATCTTGCATTAGTTGGTACAGTTGTTACAACTGAAGAACAATACTTGAGTAGAAATGGAACAAAGCATGTATAGTGTCTGTGCACTGAAAATTACAATATGCTGAGGAAAAGAATAAGACAAACCCAAGAAAAGGAAATGATATACTGGGTTCATGGAATGGAATATTTAATATGCTAAAAATTATCTATAGGTTTGCACAATTGTTGTCAAAACTCCAGAATGTATGTTTGCCTAACTAGACAAGCTTGTCATTAAATGTACAGTGGGGCCTTGACTCACCAGTGTCCCGACTAATAAGTTGTTTGAGATACCAGTCTAGGCCGATTTTTTGCATTGAGTTGACAGAGTAATTTGAGTTAACGAGCTCCTTAACGAGCTCAGTCTCAGAATGAATTAAACTTGTAAGTCAAGGCCCCACTGTATATGAAAAGGAAAAACTGCATAAAAGCTAGAACAACCTTGAAAAAGAATGATAACGTAGAAGGATGCACTCACCCCAACACTAATGATTATTATATGTCTAAGATAATCAAGGCAAAGTATTGACAAAGATATACATGGATTAATAGAACAGAATAGATACGCAAGATTATATATATTACATATATATATAATCAACTAATCTTTGACAACGTTGAAAAGACAATTCAATTTTACAAAAGAGTAGGGGAAGAGTTTTTAGACGATAACAAAAAAAATATCAATAAAAGAAAAAATTGATAAATTGGACATCATCAAAATGAAAACTATACTCTGTGAAAATCACCAATAAGACAATGAAAAAAATAAGCTATAGACTAGGAGAACATATTTATGAGCAACATGCTGAAAAAGGACCAGTATCCAGATGTCTAAATAGCTCTAAAAACTTAACCAGTAAACAATACTCTAATTAGAAAATGGTCAAATGACACAAATATTTCAATGAAGAGGATTTGCAGATGGTAAATATGCACTTGAAAACATTTTCAATATCACTGCCAACTAAGAAAATGAAAATTAAAACTACCATGAGTAGTTTTTTTGTTTTGTTTTTTTTGTTTTGTTTTTTTTAAAATATAGTTTATTGATTTTTTACAGAGAGGAAGGGAGAGAGATAGAGAGTTAGAAACATCGATGAGAGAGAAACATCAATCAGCTGCCTCCTGCACATCTCCTACTGGGGATGTGCCCGCAACCCAGGTACATGCCCTTGACCAGAATCAAACCTGGGACCTTTCAGTCCTCAGGCCGATGCTCTATCTACTGAGCCAAACCGGTTTCGGCACCATGAGTAGTTTTAATACACTTACTGCATAGGCTGTAATGTAAAAATAGCGGTAGCCTTACACACTGGCAAAGATGAAGAGAAGCTGGGTCACACATACATTGCTGATGAGAATGTAAAATGTTACAGCCATTTGGGAAACTTCATCAGTCATTTATAAAACTAAATATGCAATTTCCAAATAACCTAACCATTATACTCCTGGGCATTTGTCCCAGAGAAATTAAAATTTATATTCCCCCCAAATTCTTTACAGAAATGTTTATGGCAGATTTAATTTTGTATTAGTTTCTTTTTGCTGCTGTAACAAATATCAGGTAGATTTAAGTAACAGGTATTTATTCTATCACAGTTATAGAAGCCAGAAGTCCTATTTGGTTTCACTTGGCCAAAATCAAGGTGACAGCAAGGCCACTCTCCCCCCAGAGCTTCTAGAAGAGAGAATCTATCTGTTCCTTGCTTCTTCCAGCTTCCACTACGCTGTCTAATTCCTTAGCTTGCTTTTTTCTTTTTTTTTTCAGGCAGTGAAACCATTTTATATGATACTACAATGGAGGAGATATGTCATTAGACATTTTCCCAAACCCATAGAATATACAACACTAAGAAAAAAAAACCCTGATGTAAATTATGGACATTGAGTGATAATCATGTGTCAATCAGGTTCAACCACTGTAACAAATGTACCACTATGGATGGGGATGTTGATAGCGAGGGAGGCTCAGATCACCTAACCTCTGCCTCCCTCTGAGGTAATTCTTCTCTGTGTGTATCTCCCTCAATTTCTGTCTTATAAGGACACCTGTGATTACATTTATGGTCCAACCAGATGAACCTGGATGATTTTCCATCCTAATTTAATCCCATCTTCAAAGTCTTTGCCATACAAGGTAACAGTCACAGTTGATAAGAATTAAAAGCTGTACATCTTGTGGGTGGAAAATATTAGACATATTTAATCTGTCACACTCAGAATAGCCTCGAATTAATGACAAATTACCCTCAACTGGTAAATTGTTAAACAAACTGTGACATGAATCCTTGGGATACTGCTCAGCAATGAAAAGGAATTAACTATTCCTATACATAACAATTTGCATGCATCTCCACAAAATTATACTGAGTGTAAAAAAGTCAATACCAATACATTCCATACTTCTTGATTCTATTTATATAACATTTTGTAAATCACAAACTTGTATATATGGAGAACAATTTAGTGGTTGCCATGGTTTAATTCTAAAGTGTGTACTTTTTAAAATCTTTACTGGGTGTTCAGGAATTATGGTCTTTTCCTATATTTTGGTACCTTTGTCTTCAGTACTTATGAAAATTTATGAGAGTTTCTGGTTTCTCCCGAAGGTACCTTTCCTCCTTTTTCTCTTTTAATTTCATGTTTGTTTCTTTGATTTTATTGGGACCTATGGAAAGTGGAGGAATAAATGCATAACTCCATATTATCATCTTGCAATTGGGTACTTCACATTTTGTTTTGCTTTTGAGTGGATGAGTTTATATAATAATAATTTTAATAATTATTATTTATTTAAAGCTTATTAATGTCAGACACCATGGTAAAAATTCTGCAAGTTATATATTTTAGTCTTCACCCGGGTCCCATCAGTCAAGTGAAATTATTTCCTCATTGTATCGATGAAAAGCTGAAAGCACAAAAATAATATATTACTGAGTTGACAGAGCAATAAGTTGTACAACTAAGTTATACAACTATCTGGAATTACTGGAATTAATTCAGAATCCACATGTTAGCTACTATACTCTAATGTTTGATTATATGAATTGTATATATGGTATTTTAGTTATAAAATATAATTGTAAACTATTAATGTTATAAAAAGCTGAATATTGCCAAAACCGGTTTGGTTCAGTGGATAGAGCGTCGGCTTGCGGACCGGAAGGTCCCAGGTTCGATTCCGGTCAAGGGCATGTACCTGGGTTGCGGGCACATCCCCAGCGGGAGATGTGCAGGAGGCAGCTGATCGATGTTTCTCTCTCATCGATGTTTCTAACTTTCTATCTCTCTCCCTTCCTCTCTGTAAAAAATCAATAAAATATATTTTTTAAAAAGAAGCTGAATAATTTACAAAATGTATTTTGAAAAATTGCAAAGCAAAAGCATCATGCCAGCGTCACTGTGACTATAATTTTAATTATCCTCTCTGTTGCCATTGAGGTTCAATAAATTTACATAGCAAAGAATAATTGGCTCATTATAATGTAAATAATTATGATAAGGAAAATAGTCTAATTATTTATAATAAATTACTTTTGTGTTTTCAGTTTTAAATTAGCAACTGTGTTTAATTACTGGGTGCTATTTATGCCACAATCCAAATTCACATATATAGGACAGGATTTTTCAGCCAGCTTAATATCCATTATTTCTCTTAGTGTTAATTTTCCCATTTCTTTATCTTCTATCTAATCTTTCCATTATCTTGGTTTGCATTATCTTTTTTACCTAATCTTTATCTCTATTGCTAGAAGTTCTAAAGGTCATATTTACAGATGATCTAAGAAATTAAGGAATTTATATATTTTGAAACATTAGTAGAACCAACTCTAACCCTTAGATTGAGAGGCAGTAGTTATGATCCTGTGTTCATTTAGCCATTTAATTATTCAACCACATTAACGCACCAGCAACTCTACATGTAAAATAAAGACCTAATTATTATACTAAATAAAAATGTGACTATGATACAGCCTCTATAGTAACATATAATCTAATGGAGATGAAACCCATATAAGCAAATGACTATAATAGCATGTAAAATGAAAGATATATATTATCATGCTATACCAAACAATATGTAATGGAACAGAGATGAAATGCATAATTACTCTCATTGGGGAAAATATGAATCATGAACAAAAGTGTCAAATTCATATGAGAGGATATCTCCCAATTGGGGGAGGAGAGGATATTTATGAAAAGAAAAACATAAAACAGACATATAGATCAATGGAACAGAATAGAAAGCCCAGAAATAAACCCATATCTTTATAATAAATATTTGACAAAGAATACAAGAGAATACAATGGAGTAAAGACAGGCTATGCAATAAATTGTGTTGGAAACATTGGACAGATATGTTAAAACTCAAAATGGATTAAATAATTAAATGTAAGAGTCAAAAATATAAAACTCCTAGAAGAAAACATAGGCAGTGAAATCTCAGACATTTCTCGGAGCAATATTTTTCCTTATATATTTCCTTGTGCAAGGGAAGCAAACAAACAAACAAACAAACAAGAACAAATAGGGCTACATCAAACCAGAAAGTTTCATATGACAAAGGAAACCATCAATAAAATGAAAAGACAACTCACTGGAAAAATATATTTGCCAATGATAACATCTAAAAATGGGTTAATATCCAATATTTATAAAAAACTTACAAAATTCAACACCAAAAAAAAAACCCAACCCCAATTCAAGTAAAAAAATGGCCAAAGGACCTGAATAGACACTTCTCCAAAGAAAACACACAGATAACCAGTAGACATCTGAAAAGATGGTCAACTTCACTAATCATCAGAGAGATTCAAATTAAAACCACAATGAGATATCACCTCATACCTGTCAGAATAGCTATCATCAATATATCAACAAGCAAGTTTTGGCAAAGATGTTGAAAAAAGGAAACCCTCATGTACTGTTGGTAGGAATGCAGACTGGTGTAGCCACTGTGGAAAATAATATGGAGTTACCTCAAAAATTAAGCCCTAGCTGATTTGCTCACTGGTTAGAGTGTCAGTCTGTGGACTGATGGGCCTTGGGTTCAGTTCTGGTCAAAGACATGTACCTCAGTTGCAGGTTTGATCCACAGCTCCAGTCAGGACAGGTGCAAGTGGCAACCAGTTGATGTGTCTCTTTCACATTGATGTTTCTCTCTCTATCTCTCCCCCTCCCTTCCGGTTGCTCTAAAAAAATCAATGGGAAAAATATCCTTGGGTGAAGAGTAACAACAACAACAACAAAATTAAAAGTGGAATTACCTTATGACCCAGCAACTCCACTTCTGAGAATATATCTGAAGAAACCCAAAACACTGATTTGAAAGAATATATGCACCCCTATGTTACCTGCAACTCTATTTATAACAGCCAGGATTTGGAAGCAGCCCACATATCCATCAGTAGATGCATGGATAAAAAAGCTGTGGTACATTCACACAATGGAATATTATTTCACCATTAAAAATAGAAGGAAATCTTACCTTTATAACTGTAAGGTCATCATCAACACACCATATAGCCTTTCACATTTTCACATAGCTAGCAAATATATTATTTCCTTTAATATTTATAATGCTCATAGGATTCAATCATCATTATCCCATTAAATTATAAAAATATGCAGTTCAAAGTAGTTATTGATTTGTCAGAGTCATATGGCTAATCCTGTACATCAAGACATCTTTGCTTCTTCCTCTGTTGTGTATTCATCTCGCCAGAGGAGAATTCTTCAAGAGCCTCAGATAAGCTTCTCACTACTTCTTTCCACTTGGTTTACCAATGACCTCCTCTTTCGCTGCAAAGATAGATTCTTGTAGTACAGTGGAATACCTAGGAACTACGTGTTAACAAATGGATACATACATATTAATTTTAAAATAATGGGAGCAGATGTATATCCAAGCATTTATTGCTACTCCAAATGCCATCCCAATCCAACCTCTAATTTATTATCTACAACAACCTGATGACATATATTCTATTATAATACTCTTTTTTTTTTCAGATGAGCATTCTGGGGCTTAAATTGAAGTAATTCGCTCATTATTTTACAGTAGATCACAGAGTCAGAGTTCATACCCTGGTTGTTTCACTTCAGGACCTGAGCTCCCAACATCTCATTCTATAGAATGTCTCATTTTTTAGCTACTTAGTTGCTCAAATATGGTCAAGTCAGTTAACATCTTTGTAATCATTATTTTTTTTATTTATTTGTAAGTGAGCATAATATTCACCAACCTGCTTATAAAAGGGAAAAGGTAGTCATAAAGACCAGAATGTTCATATAGTTGAGAAAACATAAAAATAAACATAAATATATTATATAAACTCCATCACTGTGCCAGTAAAAAAATGCTATTATAAATATGCAAATGTATTTAACTGTTCAGAACATTTTTCAGCAAAGGTCAAAGTGACCCTAGAAGATCACAACAGTGACTCGCAGCATTGCCAAAAAACGATAGGCGGTTGACCTAGAAGTCACTGAATGACTTGAATATTAAGTTTTTCTCTGTTCTCATCTCAACTTTGCTGTCAGCAATTTAGCCTAACTTAGATTCTGTCCTACTAATTGCTTTAGCATAGTTAAAGCAGCCTATATATTTTTACCTGAATCTTGATAAGGGTTTCAGTATAACTTTCAAAGAAAGAAAAGATATTAGACTTATATAGTTATTGTAGTGATCTTTATGTCTAAATTTCCTAATTGACTTCTCCTTCACACTAATACTTATATAAAATGTTTCAGAGGATTATTGAAATTTACCTTTTTCAAGCTCTAAAAATCATCCAACCCAATTTAAGGATGAGAAAATTAGTTCTCAGAATAGTAAAATGACTAACTTAGGTGATAACTTGCCTTATCATTTTATTCCATCACTTAACATTCATTCATTTTCCCCCTGAAGCCTACATTTTATGTGGCTTTATCAAATAGTATGTCTTATATCTTTTAACTGGAAAATTATTTAAAATTAAAATAACAAATGAATTTTAACCTATCTCTGCAATATCTGCATGCTCTTTTTACATTCTACTTTTGATTTTTCAATTTTTCCTTTCTTTCCTATCATATATATTAGCATGATGGAGATTTATTGTTATTGTTTGGTTTAGTTTTTCTGTTCCTTCTCGATCTCTGGTACTGGCTTGGTGATATGCTATACTAACAAAAATAGATGTCTGATGACTAATAACTTTAAATAAAAGTAGTGTCAGAGACAGCTTATTTCACCAAGCCCTATCAAAATATGGCCACAGTAAATAGAAAAGTGTGTTTGCATTAGAACATTTTTGAATCACAAACTTGTGCATTTTATACAAAATCTGAATTCTAGAAAATGTGTATTATTGCATTAAAAGTTTATCAGGTTAGCCATTTACTATCTAGCACAAAAATAATAATTTATATTACTATTTTTAGCCTTACAAATGATATAAAAACAAAATGTACATATTGCCTATTTATTTTCCCCATTGTAGAATCCCTCCAAAGCATTGTGGCACAGAACTCTTTCAACATGATAAACAGGCACCCTAGTGCTGAGGAAGCGGGAAGAAGCAAGTCTTGTACCAGAGAGAAATAGAGGAGTTGTCAGAAAGTTTTAAAGAAGAAAAAATATCTTATACTCTAGAATTGAATATTCAGCCAAACTGTCATTCAAATACAAGATCATGTTAAAAATATTCTCCACAATAAAAGTCTCCGGAAATTTGCCACAAACATATGCACATGGGAAGCTGTTCTGGAAAATAGTCTTAGAGGGAAGGACAAAGTCAGAACATGCTGCAAGATGAATATTAAATAAAGATGACAATGACTTGGTATCTTTAAAAGAATACCTAAGATGGAAGAAAGAGGGGGAAATAGAGCCATAACACCCCCAAATGGAAGTCCATTTCATATTGAAGTAAATTATGGTGGGGGAATAAAAGACTGAGGACATGCTAACATTATTTTCTTATTAGGGAGGTGATATGTCATTTAAAATAAAATAGAAAGAGTTAAAAAGACATTACAATAGATCATACTGAAATAATAAATTTATTTGTGAAAAAGAGGTTCAAACCAGCAACAATTGTGAAAACTGAAATTTTCTAACCTCACCAGTTAAAAGACAAAGATATGCTTACAGAGAGGATTAGACCACTGTTCCTGTAGGAATAACTAGACAAAAGAGGTAAACCATTTTGTGTCTGACAATTCAAAGAAATGCAAGAGAATCAAATTTGAAAAAAGACAAGAGTCCCTCTCAGGGAGCAGAGATTAATGGCTGCTTTCCTCTCTGAAGCCAAATTGTTAAATCTGGGCTCAGGTGAACAGATTATTAGGTCTGTCATACTCAGAAGGCTTTGGATGAAATAACAAGAAAACAGAGAGCTTTTAATAGCTGCACTGGCTATTCTTCTGTGCTTCTGTGCACGGCCCATCTGTAGAAAGATTTCTACCCATTACAACTCCCTCAAAGGGCTTTTGCATAGGGCACTGCAGCGTAGGAGGCGGTGGCTGATCTGAAATCAGATCTTTGTATTCTGTGCTTCGTAGAAATATTGGAAGAAAAGACATTAACAGATGTTGTACGAAGAGACTTATAAACCAAAGCTGGATCTATTTCTTACTTAAGCAAGGATGTGCTGTGAACCTGAGACACAGCAAAGCAGGGATATGAGGAAATATGGCGTTTGGGGATTTGAGAGTTTGGGAAGATGGACTGTGTTGCGAATTGGCTGTCTGTTGGCTGTGGAAAGATGACTAGTTTGTGGCTGATGCTCAGTGGCTGAATTTCAGAAGCTGAGATTGAAGCGGTACTTGTGCCCATGAGTAGGAAGTTGACTAGTCAAATCTTGCTAGACTTAAATATTTGCTTGTGATATGAAAACTAGAAAGCAAAAAATTGTCTCATGGGTTTTTGGTGCCAATGAACCAATAGTCAGAGAAAGTCTCTCTGCATCCAGTTTATCCAGGGCAAATAGTGGACAACCACCCAGTGAGGACAGGAGGAGTACATGTGGAATCAGATTTATCTTCGTGACACTGAGTCTATAGCAATTCACTTCAGATGAGACACACTAATGTCATGATTCTTCATGAATAAAATAATGCCTCATGTATTCACGTCAATAACCAAAATAAGGTAAAATGCTGGGTAAGAGCAAAGAGAGCATGGCCTGGCTTGTGGAGAAGCAAATTGTAAATATCAAATACTGTGTGTTGCCAGCCACAAAAATGAGAAATGAGATGCTTTGCACATTGGCTAGGTTTCAATTTTGATAATATTGTATATTTACCATATTTTTCCTTTTTCTATGCCATCCTATCTAATGCAAGATGTGTCGAGTGGCTATAAATTATACAATTATATATAAATTATACAATTATAATTATGAAACTATAAATAAATACTAAATTACATATATTTTCAGATTTAATTTCAGGATGTAAAAGGGGAGTTGTGATTGAGGTATTAAATATGAATGACACCCACAAAATTATATAACTAAATTGGATTATCTCTGCTGTTTGGGGGAGAACAGGAGCAAGTCTTTAATTATATGAATGTTGTATTGTTAGGTTGAAGCACAGTGTTGTCATCACTGTTGTTCAAATGATGAACTATAGGCAATAGGTAACTTTACAAAGTAATAGACGATGCTAAATTGCCAAGTTGTGATATTTACCTCTTAAGTCTACTGTTTCCTCTGTGCTAAAGAGATGGAGCTAGTAGCTACTTTTCCTCGAATCAATTGATTATGAAAACACTTCTACATTTTTAAAAATACATAACTAATCTACAAATAGGGTTCCATGATAGGGATACCTAAGTGGTAGAAAAATTCTCTTCCGATCCCCTAAAAAAAAGAGTAAAGTTCAGCAAATGATAGTGTCAACTCAGTAACTCTCTGAAGGCTGTTTTAGGGGAATCAGAATTATGCAGACTCAGTAAGGAACGTACACACATTTTCTGGCTTCACTTAAAATATTCATTGGAAATTATTTCTTTTGTAGATAATGTAGCTGAAAATTACAAACTGTAAATGAGCTCATCCAAAATCTGCAGCATAGAAAGCATCTTGTCAGATCAAAATTCTAGGCACAGCTTACTTTCAAGTGAGCTTTTCTCACTAATCTAAGTAAAAGTGATGTGGTTTAGAGATGGAGAACGGACAGAGTTTCAGCCATATTAGAAACACTGTGTGCCGACCTTGCCCATTGCATGGAGAAGATCCTGGAATTAGATGAGCTGGGGCTCATAATTAAAGTCTGGCAATCTCTTTGTTAGTTCTTTTGCATGTCATGTAAGGTTCTATGCTTAGTAGAAATCAATTGTGAGATTCAGCTTTTTCTTCTTAAAATTTCAGGACAATTTAGACCACTTGGCAAAAATTTGCCTAGGTGAGGTATAGCATTTGGATTTCTGAGGCTGGTTCAAGTATATTTTGATTAAGAATAATAACTTTGTCTTTAAAATAAAAGAATAAATAATAACAAATCTTACTAGACTTGAATATTTATTTGTGATATAAAAGTTAGAAAGCAAACAAAAAAACCTGGAAGTGTTTTTTATTTAAAGTTTTACAAATATTAGCTTGTTCTGTTTATTAAAACAATGCAGGTTTCTCTCGATCATATAAAATACTAATTTTTCTTATATTTGCCTTGCCTAGACTTAAGATATTTATTTCACACCGCAATAGGTTAATCTTTTTCATCCCCGTTCCTAATATAGGCTTCCTACTTCCCACAAAATGAAATTAATGACATGCAAATCTACTCAGAACTTTTCAGTGGCTTGTAGGATTGAGTACAAGTGCCATGCTTCTCAGACACAGCTCTTTAGACATCACTCCACCTCATTTTCTACTGACTTCCTAGCATCTCCCAATTCTTTTGGATTTTGAGTGTCACTTAACCACTTGATTCCCATGTAGTTTATTCATGTTTTCTGTCTCTATTGATGATTATTAGAAAGAGAAAATATTGAGAAGAGAAAGAAACTAAAGTCAAAGGCTGATCTGCAGTGTGTGGTGGACAGATAGAGACATAGATACATAGAAAGAGATACAGAGATAGATGATAGATAGATAGATGATAGATAGATAGATAGATAGATAGATAGATAGATAGATAGATAGATGAAAGATAGATACAGATGATAGATATAGATAGATAGATAGATAGATAGATAGATAGATAGATAGATGATAGATAGATAATATAACATAGGTTATATATTATCTCTGTCTAGCATATACTAGTGGCAATTTAGTCTTAAAAAAATAAAGGAAACAAGGCAAACTATACCTGCCTGCACCTTGCATCTGCATTTCTCCCTATTTTTTCTTAAAGAAGCTGAATTAATGGAGAGGTTTAAGAACAGAACTAAAGAATAGTGTTCTGCTTTCTAAATTTTGATAGTCTGCAACTTTGGGATAACATGGAAATAATGAATATTGTTAATAATTCTGGGTACTACAAAGTATAGACAGCCCAGAGTGCCTCTCCAGAATTTCCCCTTTAGCTTTGCTGGGATACGTATATTGACACAAGTGAACCAATTATTTCTCAGTCTCACATATCTTTGACTCTGGGTAATAATACATTCTGCAAACAGGAATCAAGAGCTATTTCTTTCTAGAATGCTTTTAGTAATCCCCTGCCATATGCAATACCTGCCATAATTCATAAAAATATAGCACACATTTATTCCTGCTGAAAAACCTCTTCTAAAATGTCTACACTACCTCCACCCTGATATCACCACCTCATCACTCTCCACTCCAAGAAAAAAATTGTGCATTGACAAAGTTGTGTGTTCTCTATGATGTGTAACATTTGTTACTGAACTTTTCTATACAAAATAAGACAGAGGACTCAACTAGTGATTATCTAGACTCCCTTAATTTAGGATAATCATGGCCCTAATAAATGACTCAGTGAAAAGTATTTAGTGTCTTCTCACTCTCCAAAATGTATCTCACTGATGAGAGTTTAATTATAATTTTATTCCCAGAACCTATATTGTTTATAGCAGCTCAATATAATTTGTTGACTTGAATGGAAACCATGTGCAACAATTATTGGAAATAGTTTAAAGCAGTCTTACTCATTTAAAAATACACTTTCTGCTTACTTCCAAGGTACTAGCATCCATTCTAAAGTCTGACCCTAAGTAGATGCTCAATTATAATAATCATAATTTAAATACAAAAATCCCATCAGCAAAATATATTTCAGCATCCATTTTAATAGATACCAAAATAAACTGTAGCTATATTTTCTATAAAAGAGGAAGGAAACAAATTAGAAAAGTTAAAATTTAGTTATAGTTTTAAAATGCAAAAAATGAGCCAGTTCAAAATAAAAAAATAAAGCAAATAAATATTATTTGGAAAACATATTTCATTTGAAAATGTGCAAGAGTTAAAGTAACTATAGAAGCTGAAAAAGATGCTTCCAAAATTAATATCAACAGGTGAAAACAAAACAATTATTAAAGTGTGGAACTGTACGCTGATACATTATGGAGGAGATAGAAGACAAAGGATCAGTCATTTATCTTATTCAGAATTAAACAGGTTAGTATTAAGCATTGACCATATAGAATGTGGATTGAGTCTCTCATGGTCCTTTTCTCCACCACTTTCATATACTGTTCTTGTATGGATTACTCAAGCCCTGCTTTTTAATTATGACCTATGAAATCACCAGCTCTTTAATTTTATTTTCACTCTGCATTTTCCTCAACATCCCAAAACGTGTATTCAGCTCCTTAATGTTTCATCATAGATGATGCCAGGTTGGTTACCTTGAACTAATAGGTACAAAGCTAATTATACCTATTAGTCCCTCCACCTAAATCAGAAGGGACTTTTTACAGATTTCTCACTTATTGTGAATATTTTTGCAATTTGTAGTCATCTTTTCTCCTTAAATATCTGTCCTCTTCTTTCCATATATTCATTTGATTATTTGGTTTACAACCCTATCATCTCTAGTATCCATGTACTACAGGGCTACATTACTAATTCATTTTCAATCTCAATTCTTATATTACCACTGTTCTCCAAGGTAGAGCTAGAAATTTTCTCACTAAAATTAAAATTAGCTTCATACTTCCTTGCATAAAATTCTTTAAGGTGAAGACAATGTATGAAAAAATCTAAACTCACTGAGATACATACATTAACATTTTCTTTTTCCTCAAGTAATTGTCTTCAAACAAGCCAAATGTCTTCTCATATGTCTTAAATTTATATAACCTACTTCCTGATAATCCCATAAATTACCAATTATTTTTTTCCAGAATAATAGCTCAAGAATTAAGGAATATCTCAATTTAGCTTTAAATATTTCCATTAGTCCATTAACCTCTCTCTATCTAAGGTTGACTTTCTTGATTGTGTTTTTAGTTCTTTCTCCTTATTAATGATTTGTCTATTTGTTTAGTCTTGTACTGATTGCTGTATTAAAATATCTTGGTACTAGGGGGTTTCTGTTTATTTTTCTTGCATTTTCTGTAGTTTTTAATTATTAAGGTGGCTGTTTTGTTAATTAGTAAATGAACCTTGACATGTATTATAGATTCACTGTGGATTCTGGATTTCCACATTCAAATGGACTCCTTATTTCCTTTCTGTGATCAGCATCTCAAACTAAGATTTCTTCAACTGGTCTAACTACATCACAAAAATTCAATTATGTTGAACTTAATCATGATATTTTCTAATTTTCCTTGACCCGAATATTTTCTGAATATTTCTATATAAAAGCCTAAGTGACCGTTAAGACAGAACAACCAGAACAACTAGAACGACTGCTCGCTATGACATGCACTGACCACCAGGGGACAGATGCTCAACGCAGGAGCTGCCCCCTGGTTGTCAGTGCACTTCCACAGCAGGAGCACCGCTCAGCCAGAAGCCAGGCTCACTGCTGGCGAGCGCAGCTGTGGTGGTGGGAGCCTCTCCCATCTCCATGGCAGAGCTAAGGAGCAGCAAGTTGAGCGGTAAGAAGCAAGCAGGCGGGCAGTTAGGAGTGAGCAGGTGGGCAGTTAGGGGTGAAGGGTCCCAGATTGCAAGAGAGATGTCCGACTGTCAGATGTCCGACTGCAGGGATCGGGCCTAAACCAGCAGTTGGACATCCCCCAAGGGGTCCTGGATTGCGAGAGGTGCAACCCGGGCTGAGGGAGCTCCCCCTCCTCCCCTGTGCACAGATTTTGTACACTGGGCCTCTAGTATTCTATATTTTCTTTCCAAATATTTAGATATTTCCTAAATATTTATTTTATGTATTGATTCCTAATTCACTTCTTTTGTGAATACGTAAGATATTATTTGTATGATTTCAGTCCTTTTATTATCCATTAAGATTTATTTATGGTCATCACAGGTTCTCTCTACAAACTGTTCTATATGCATTTGAAAAGAATGTGCTTTTGGCTGTTCTTGGATGGAGTGTTTTATAAGTGGCAGTTCAATTTGAATAATGGTATTGCTCTAGTCTTCTATAAAATTAGTGATGGTCTCTCTGCTTTTTTTTTTTAATTATTGAGTTGGCATATTGAAATATCTGAGTATCATTTGTGGAGTTGTACAAGTCTCCCTTCCATTTTATTGGTTTTAGCTTCATCTGTTTTGAAGTTCTGCTATAAGATGCATAATTTATAATTTATGTGTTTGTCTAGCACCTAGGCTCTTTTATCACTATGAAATATATCTGTGTTTCCTTATATTTCTTGCCCTACAGTCTACTTTGATATTAATTTAGCCCTTCCAGCCCTAAGAATCCTGTCTGCATGGTATCTCATTCCAACTCTTTACCTTCAGCCAGTTTGTATCTTTGAACATGAAGAGTTTCTCAGGTAGACAGTATATAATGGCAATCTGCTTTTTTCATTCTGTACGAGTTACAAGTATGGAGGAGATAAGTTAAGTCTAGGAAATATGGAAGAGCAACAGAGAAATATTATGTGTCAAAATTGCAACGGAATTTCAGAGGTTACATTACATTTAAAATTTTTTCTTGGATGAAGTAATATTACATTTCAATTATACCCATACACTTCAATGAAGATATTTTACACAATTAAATCTTGGGGGACTTAGAGAAAAGGAAAAGCATGAGTGTTCAATAAAGGTAGCTGGTGAGAGAGAATATCAAAACAAAACACCAAAGCCAGCAATTAAGGGCAGGAACACAAAATAACTTGTAGCCTTGCATATTTTGAGAAATTTAAATCCTAAATTTACTTCCCATTAAATTTCTCACACAAAAAAATTCCTAGCTTAAAATATGTTTTCAGTATTAGTGTTACATACACAAATTATCGATATCATTAGTGTTATAAAAACTTGGGTAATTTGTTTTCTTGCATAATTGCCAGCCCTAGATGGAGGTTGCATCCTCTTGATTTGATATAATCAGATTAATGGATAGTCTTTGCCATTCACCAGCTGTATCAACATTGTTATGTTTTGTTTAATGACCCACAAAATGAAAAAAATAACAGTACTCAATTCATGAGGTTGCTCCAAGGACAAAATATGAGTCAACAGAAGCAGAAATCTCAGCACAGTGCTTACTCAGCACATGCCAAAAAAATGAGTAGCAGCATCACCATCATCATCATCATCATCATCATCATCATCATCATCATCATCAATATCCATATGCTTCTAATCAGTTAATTTTTTCTCACTAAGTACATAGCATCTTTTTGAGTTCAAATCAGAGCTCAGCTATTTTTCCCTTTGTGACTTAATATGTAGAGGATCCAAGTAATGGATGAAACATGGCTTTGTTTTTCTTTTACTGATTTTCAAAGGCTATGGATCCTAAAGTAAACATTTCCAATTACAGCAGCTCTTTCCCAGGAGATATCAAAATTGGCATCATGCTTCTTCACAAGGTTCTAATAAGCTAAAGCTGATAAAGACCATGGACTTCAGACAACCTCAGGACGTCAGACTCTTACTGCACTTAATTAAGACACTTTCTCATCCAGTGAACAAAGGGACTTATTTACCAACTGTGTTCACACGGGACTAATTCTATCTTATCCTTAGTGCTATTTTTTAATAATTAGCTACATCATCATGAATTCCCCCTTTCTAGCACTTAGGAACTCTTAAGCTATCCCCCCAGTAATTATCCTATAAATTTCTTCTTTCCTTTTTTTTAAGTTTTATTCTTTGAAAGATTAATTTTAAATATTGTTCTCAGACAATTCCCCTTTTTTCATTTTAGGGAGTGCCATATGTGGTGAAGAAATTGCCCACTTTAGGGAGTGGAGTTTATAGTAATAAGTGATAAAGAATGATGGAGACAACTAGGAGTTTTCAGTGGCCTGAAATATATCACCCTGAGAGAGTGTTCTTGGTGGCTCTCTATATTTGTTTGGCAACATAAAGTAGAAAGAGGCTGTAATCAGTGGAACCTAAATCAGGGTCAGGAATCAGAAGCTCTAATGTGGAAAATAAGTCTTCTGCAAAAATTTCAATAATATACAAAAATATTTGCTCTTTTTTAATAATTTGCCTAATATTAAAGTTATTGGTATATAGCTATAATCCCTTTACATTCAAATATTATTTACACAAACTAATAAATTTAAAAATGTATGTATATGATTAATTTGATTTTTTAAAGCATTTAAAACTGGTTGCACGCTTAATAAATTAAGCTTTTCACAAGTCCAGCTCTTCGCAAGTGACAGATTCTCTTACGTTTTTTAAATTCTTTTAAAATTAGACACACTTAGCCTTCTCCCAAATCCAATAATAATAATTTATATGTTAAATACAGGGTTATTACCATGATTTTCCTTTTTACTTAATTGTTTAGCTTTATTTTTCTATTCTCAGTTCCAATTTCAACACCTCTGAATATAAATTTCAACATCCAATTTATTGTCTCATATCAGGAGTCAATCCTTTGAGATTATTTCTATTCTCAGTTGAAATGACTGTTCTCTTAAATAATTTGTGGATACTATGTCTGATTTATAGAGAAAAATATTTAATATCTGACTTTAGTAGAATTCAGTGATAACCTGTTTATCTAAATCTGAAGATCTAGTTAGAAGAATTATCCTTCTAAAGTAGATGTAAGCAATCTAAGTGCCTGAATGTATAATTTCACTGGTAAGTCTTATTTTGTGTCTTTATATTGAAAGGTCTACCGGCCTTTCCTTTCTGTTGTTGTTGTTTATGCACCAGCAGAATCATGATAATCAAGAGAGTAAAGGATGAGTCTAGATACATATCTTTGTTGTATCACTGAGAGGATGATGTTGGCATGTCCATCTCCATATGAGTGAAGTGGTACTTTTGATCTAATGGGGGACAGAAATATAAAAGTGGAGGAGGTAACATGGATATTTCCTCAAGTCACTGGGAGGGCTGAAATAGAAGTCTTCTACAACTGAAATTTTCTTTGCTCTACTGGGGAATCCTAATTGAAGTGGGGAATCTCATAGCCAGAGGTACCATGACTTGAATGTGGCAACGGAAACTACCAATACTATCAGAAATTATCCAGACTAACACAGTTCAAAACTAATGCCTGATAAAAAAGAAAAAAGAAGCTATGTATGAATGAGCAAATAAATAAATACATAAGCAAAATGCATGAATACATATCTAAAATGTTCAGAGTCTCCCCCCAAGTTTCCTCCCAGATGGCCAGAGCCCACAGCTAAGAAATACATCTCCTGCCTTGGCCAGTGTGGCTCAGTTAGTGTAGCATCATCCTTTATGGTGGCAGGTTTGATTCCCAGTCAGGCCACATACCCAGGTTGCATGTTCAATCCCTGGTTGGGGTGCATACAGGAGACAACAAATCTATGTTTCTCTCTCAGATGGATGTTTCTCTCTCTCTCTTTCTCTCCATCCCGTCTCTCTAAAGTAAATAAGCATGTCCTCAGGTGAGAATTTAATAAAAAGAAAGAAAGACATGCATCTCAGTATGTTGATTTTGCATGGTGCTAAATGTTGGAGCCTGCTGCCCTCAACCCCAGATAGGAATGGCCACACATATATTTCATGGAAAATATTACTAAATGCAATGAGTGTAAAAAAACATGGACATTTCATGGCAGCCTCCACATAGGAGCATCTCTCCCCTTGTTAAGGACGTTATTAATGAAAGAGAAAGAGATGGAAATAAAATAACCCTGGCAGCTCTCAGCTTGGGGTTGTGTGGCACTTGCAGCTGAACCAAGGTGTTTCTAAGGTCAAACAGATACTTTCACAAAAAGCCCATGCCAGATGAGATCATTCTGTGTCCACACTAGAGTGAGATAAAACAAGACAATTTCACCTAGAAAAAACAAAAAAAGAGAGATTCATTTCCTACTATGATCGAATACTGAATTTAACATCCCCTTCATTGCAGATCAAAGCTAATTATAGATCATTGCACAGGTGAAGGTAGATGCAGGTCATTGCAGAAGAGTAGAGAATATAAGCCAGTCACCAAGCAAGAAACACAAAGGAGAGGAAAACTCCAATCCCTGTTACTTAATTTTGAGAATGAAAAAGTGGTATGCTAAAAAGAAATACATTACAAAGACTTGTGAATATATTACCAGAGTTATAATTACATGGAAAGAAAAGAAAAAGAAAATTCCACATTAAAAAAAGCAATAATGGTACAATAAATTAAAAATACTTATGTATTCTACAAACCGGATCATGTACATAACTCTTTTGGATCATTTAGGATAATTTAGTTCATCAAATTATTTAAATGACAATGGATTTAAACATATTGGACTAGGAAAATAATGAAAATGTTCACTTAGCGCTATCCATTTCTGAATTTTAGCTGCTGAGACAGAAATATGTTTAAAATATGTGAATTATCCACATTAATGTGAGGTAACACTTCCTACAGCTTACTGGAATGCTAAACTTTTACAATGTGAAGCTTGGTTTTTCTTTCAAATGCAATGTTTTACAAATCACAGTAATTGTTAAATACGAATCCTCATATATATATGACATTTCCACAGATTACTGTGCTTATAATTTTAAATTTGAGCTGCTGCCAAAGAAAATATTTCAGTTCAATTTACATTTCGATAGTGGCAGCTTTTACATTCTCACCCCTGGCTTTCTTGTGGCAATCATAACTCTCAGTGTGGAGAAGTGTACTTCTCTGCTTTTTCCTGAACAACAGGAAAACTCATGTGTTTTATTTTGAAAAAGGCATCATCATGCTTCTGAGACACATATTTACTTACGGCTCAAGTTCTGAGATATAAAAGGTAAATCTACATAGTAGCTGCCCCCCACGCCTTCATCTGTATGTTTGCTTTCCATGATTTCAGTTACTCCCGGTCAACCATGGTCCAAAATATTAAATGAAAAATTCCAGAACTAAATAAGCTATAAGTTTTAAGTGGGCTAAAATCATTAACTGGCAAACTATGCCCATCTACTGCTTAATTTGGTTAATAGACAGAATTATGAGCCAAATGTTTTGTCAGAGCATTTGTTGGATGACATTTTATGTATTATCAGATAAAATAATAATTTTTACTGAACTAAAAGGGTTGGTTAAATGGTAGCTTGAAAAGAATCTTAAAGGAGTAACTATTACAGCTGCTAATGGAAGGTTAAGTGAGATAAATACTAATCCTTGGCCAATTGAAGATTTCATTATTGTACATTGTGGGCCTTTGGCATCATACATTTATCATCTGATTCCTAACCAAGCAAACCTCACACTAAGCCCTGTTTAAGCAGCACATGGAAAATATCTTCCAGAAAAAAATATTGTGAATTCCATTACACAAATATGTTTATATCTCTGCCCATTGAATGAAACAAGAAAGCCAATGAAAAGAAGCTCAGTTTCTAAGAATGACTAGTTTGAAATGAATTTCACAAAGAGAGTTACGAATTAAATGTATTTCCTTTTTGTTATCTTAAAAGACTACAAGGAATATAGTTTTGTTTTTCTCACTGGGAAGAGCTTTCTTCATTTTGACTTAAATAGAAGTATTTAATGTGTCACACCATGTGACCATCCATGTTCAGATATCCCAGCAGGGATTAATAAAGGAATATTGCTCTTTCACCAGAGCTCTGTCTGAAATGCATGAAGACACACTGACAGCAATATCAATGTCCTCCAGTAAAAGATAAAATTTAGATTTTATTCTTATAAAAAATAAGAAAATGTAGGAACAGATAGATGCCTTGCACACAGACTCCAACAATGCTCAAACATCCTAAAATATTTTTTAAAAAATATTTGCTGTGTACAACTACAGGAAAAGTATCAGAAATATATCATAGGGAGATATTTTAAGACCATATATGAAAATAATTAACAGACACTAAAATAAAATTCAGAGAATTATGAAATATAACCTTAGTTTTAAAAATTTATAAAGACTAGTCCAGGAGGCCTACAAATGGGGAAACTGATCCTGAGACATTTCTTATAAATGAATCCCTGTAAAGGAAACTCCCAGGATTGAAAGGTAGGACAAGGAATGGAAGTCAAACTTACAAATTTCTTTTTAAATGGATTTAAGGAGAAAGAAATTGATGAGAATTTTCAGTATCAAAGGAGACATGATTTCATCTAGAAGGCAAAAGTTGTCCTGATTAAGATAAATATAATGTACAACTAAACACATTTTATTTATACTGCAAGCACTAGAGGCAAAGCTTTAAAAGCCCAAAAGTCACCAGAAGAGAAGGAATACAATTACAAAGTCAAGACAATTAGAAAAATAGTTTTCTCATAAGGAAACATTAAAGCCAGAAGATGTTCATGTAATATCTTCAAAGTGATGAGATAAATTAAAAGCCTTCTCTGCAGTGCATGTCCAGAAAAACTCTTTCAAGTCAAAGAAGAAAATATTCATAGAAGCAAAAAGTGTGTTTAATTCCAATAGACACACACTAAAGCAATAAATAGTAGGGAATATAATGCAGGGAAATTGGGAAAATAACTGTAGAAGGAAAGTCTGAACATCAAGTATAAAAATAATCCTAAAGCAAGTAATTAGGACTATAATTTTGAAGACTTATGATAGAATCTGTTTTAAAATAAAAGAGAGTCATCTAACTGATAGAGGCTGGCATTTGAATCACCCAGGACGGTATAAAAAAGATCATCTGACCTGATGGAGAACTGGTAGTAATTCCTAAACTGCTTGTTTGAAATATTATGTTCTTTCGAGGTCTGGTCAGATTACCACACAATAGGAGGCTGTAAAGGTTTCAGCAAGTAGAATTGGCAAGACCTAATATTATGTGAAAATAGGGATCCTTTGAAGTGCAAGGTTATTGAATGATGCTGTGCACATGGTAGCCTCCTGTAAATGCTAACTATCACCATTATCTCCCTCACCATTTTCATCAATGATCTTTTATTCTCTTGGATAATACCGAGAAGCAAGTAGGGAATCCAAATAAAGTCAATGCCAAACATGAGGTAAAAGCTATGAGATTATATAGAACCAATGGATAAATAGTAAAGCTTCAGGGAAATAAAAAAATCCTCAAATACAAACCAATATATAGGGTCAAAAGTGGGAGAATCTGTGCATTCTTGAGTCTTCTATTAGTTAGGATAGATGGTATGATGGTCTTTTTTGTGTGTGTCAATCATACTGGCCTTGGGGTGCCCAGATTAAATGTTATTTCTGAGTGTGTCAGTGAGCATTTTTCTGGATAAGGTTAACATTGGGCTCAGTGGACTCAGTGAAGCAGATTGCCCTCCCCAATGCAGGTGGGCTTCATCTAATCTGTTGAGAGTCTGAATACAACAAAATATGGAAGAAGGAGAAATCCACTCTTTTTTCCTGCCTGAGTGGTTGAGCTGGGACATCTGATTTCATCTTCTCCAACCCTTACACTGGGATTTACATCATTGATTCTCCTGGTTCTCAGGATTTAGTACTCCAACTGTTATACCACTGGCTTTCTTGGGTCTCCAATTTGCAGATGGCAGATCGTGGGACTTCTCAGTTCCAGTAATCTTGTGAGAAATTCCTCACAATAAATCACCTTTTGTGTATATAGTACATAGAGTGGATCTATTTATCTGGAAAACCCTAGATCACATTTTCTTAATATAAGTCAAAGTTTTCCACTCAAATATTTCCAGTTGGGGGCCAAACAAAATATCATATGGATTTTTGATTACAGGTAGAAATAGTTATATATGCTAATACACATACATACATTTTTTTTGTTTTAGATCTTAATCATACAAAAAAGGACATCCTATAGAGCAGAACAGAAATAATTTTTTGCCCCTTGAAATGATTAAAATCAATTTATTTATTGACTACAATATAAAACTCTATAGGTTTAAAATCTTGGTGAAATTTCTATTTAAGAAACATTTTTAAAGGCCAAGAAAAAGTTTATAGGCATCATAGCACTATATCTTGGTAGTAATGAATCCTATTACATTTATGACTGTGTTATCATATCAGTTAATGCATTTTCTGTGCAATGATGCAGTTTTACCGCCTACATCTATCAGTACAATGAATCATTTCTCATGGCCTCTGCATGAATACTAAATAAATCAAAAGAAAATATGCAGAATCAAAATGTGGGAGATAACTCCATCTTAACTGTAGCTTGCCTAATACTGCTGTTCAACGCTTTTATTTTGACAACTACATTTTCTTACATTGTAATATGCAAACACCCATCTTTACTAAGTAGAACTTATTTTTTTTTCCAATCAGTCCTAATTTATCAATTGAAATAATCTAATAGAAATTGAACATTCTTAGAGGAAAGCAAGAAATAGGATTTACATAATCCCTCCATGCACATTGTGTTACTGTTTGAATTCTTTCACAACTATTACTTTCCATACAGTTCTGTGCCTTGTCAGCTAGTATGTTGCTGGCATCAATTTTTCCTATCAAAATTTCTCTTCTGCATTCAGTTTTTCTTTCTGGAAGTATCATTATAACTGCTGATGTCAAAATATCATTTCCATTTATCCCAGAAATAGAGACAATAAAGAAGTGTGAAGAAAATATTATTTTCATGGGAAATTTCCAAGTTATATTATCCCACAAATACTTTTCCAGAATAATGTTTTTCCTGTATATATTTTTCTCCCCAAGATTTTTCAATGAACTGTTGACTTTAAAATCCTAAACATTTAACATACAGCTTGAAAACAAATCTCAACTTGCATCCTTCTGGCTAAAGTGTTCATTACAAATGTCCTGTGATTGTTTTAAATGCTTCAACTAGTATTTCTTGTAATAAATACACTGAAATAGAATAGCTACAGTGAAAATTATCATCTTTGTGACCATAGAATTTGTTAAGGAGGTTTACTAAAATAACCTAAATGATTTTTACTAGACTTTAATTCATCTATCACTTATGTCTTACTTGGTAATCTAAATTATTTCAAAAGCAAAATAATAATAAAATGTGTCAATATATTTCTTATGGTACTATATTATTGAATCAAAATTGGAGACATTTGCTCAGCAATGACTCTACTAAAATATTTTTCATGCATCTACACTCTTAATTCTCACACAAACCTATGAACTGGAAGCAATTATCATTTCAATTCTCAAGATGAGAAAATGCACAGGGAAGTCTGTTGTACAAGTTTACACACATAATAAATGTTGGGGGGAGGGGGAGGACAGAGTGACTCCTACGTGGTTGACAATGCTGTTTTCTTAACCCTTACCCCCTCTTGGTTCCTGTAAAAAGGCTCCATAAAATTATAGGATCTTTTTTACTCTGATTCTGTGGTCTTTTTCCTTTATTAAAATGTTTTCCTTTAAGAAAAGGAAAGTATCCTTACAGCCTATAATTGCAAAGATATTTCAATCAAATTTTGGGACAGTGGTAAACAGAAGCAAATATAAGTTTAAAAAAAGCTTTGGGAAAGTTTATTAAATACTAGTATAAGTCACATTTGTAAAAAAAAAAAAAGAAAATCTTTATTTTTTGGTATTTACATAACTCCTTGCCTTGGAATATTTCTTGGTTGATTGCAGTGAGAATTAGTTACAGTTATTATCTGTGTCTCATGAACCTTGATCCTATATGAATCCACCTCCCTCGACTGTAACCCCTGGAAACCATCCATCTTTTGTAGAAAGATGTATAGAGATTTCCAAAATACCACAGCTCACACATATTAGTCTTCTAGGTTATCAAATCAATCAATTTTAACTATGATGCAAAGTAAAATGATATAGGAATGTACTATTTAATGAGTCCATAGAGTTCTTGATTCAACTTCCTTTTTTTATAAATTAATATTACTTTTGGCCAGATTTGTTTAGTATACAGTGGAATTTAATACCAAAAAGAAAAGAAGGTATTAGATGAGTGGTCCTTATGAAATTGAATAAAATCATCTATTAATAATGGTTGTAAAGTGAGTTATATATAGTACATAATTATACATGCATTTACATATATATTATGTTAATCTAAAAATAATTAATGCAAAATAAGCATAAATATATACACAGAAGAATATGCTGGGTTTCAAAAAAGACTATGTAAGTGGAAGAATACATATATTTTAAAATAGATTATGTATTATATTTTTCTTTTTATTGAATTTATTGGGGTTATATTAATAAAATTATACAGATTTCAGGTATACAATTATATAATACATCTTCTGTACATTGTATTGTGTGTTCACCACCCAGGTCAAGTCTCCTTTCATCACCATTTATCCCCTGTACACCCTCTGAAAACATGAATCTTCAGTTTCCAATAATCTTTTGGCAGAATTATGAATTATAATTATGAATTATAATTAAATTAGTCTCCTATGAGTCTAAAAAGATGTTAAAGAAATTATAAAGCATCACCTTAACTCTATTACATATTTTACTTGAGGACAGATCATTTCTTTTTAGGAATTAAAAGTAGAGAATTACCCGTATGCCTTCTTGAAAAGATGCCAACATGTAGCTAGACTCTTATGAGACATGGATGATTGAGAATGTGCCCAAGTATTGTTTCATTATTGAGAATGATGGAAATGAAGAGATGCTGTTTTCCAACATATTTTCACAAACTCTTAACTATTTTACCTTTGAGAGAGAGATGGCATATGATATCATCATACTTTTTGCCTGGATGAAATAAGATGCTGCTGTCTTTAATAATTATAAGGGTTTTTTATGCTTTTTTCTCATAAGACACTCTGTGAGTCACTGCATTGTTTTACCATAGTGGAGGGTGTATGTGAATATTGCCCTTCCTTCCTCCTTCCCTATCTATAATAATAAAAGCATAATATGCTAATTAGACTCGATGTCCTTCCAGAGGAAGCCCGGGTCCTGGGTGCCAGAAGGAAGCCTGGGTCCTGGGTGCCAAAGGGAAGCCGGTGCCACCAGCCAGGGAAAGGAAGGCTTACTCTTGCATGGATTTCATGCATCAGGCCTCTAGTTCTGCAATATTTAAGAACTTTAGCATCACAGTCTAGGCCAGTGATGGCGAACCTTGTGAACTCAGCGTGTCAGCATTTTGAAAAACCCTAACTTAACTCTGGTGCCGTGTCACATAAAGAAATTTTTTGATATTTGCAACCATAGTAAAACAAACATTTATATTTTTGATATTTATTTTATATATTTAAATGCCATTTAACAAAGAAAAATCAACCAAAAAAATGAGTTCACGTGTCACCTCTGACACACGTGTCATAGGTTCTCCATCACTGGCCTAGGCCATGAATTGAGGAGGTGGAGTGGAGGTAATAGTGGACACTATGGAAAGAATGACCCTCATTCAGAGGAAGTACATCTTGTCCTTTAAAGTCTGACACACAGAGGTCAGCAGAGGTACTAGTTAAAATAGAATTTTAGGGTTATTGGCATTATGTTGAGGGGAATTCATTTTGATGGTTTATGTTTTGGTCACTAAATTAGAGATTGAGTTCATCTATTTAAAATTATCGATGATTAGTAGTGACATAGGTTATAAAAAAGAGAAAAAACATTTGAAACATTCACTATACAGAGGACAGGGGGGAAGAGGAGGGGAAAACAACAACAACAAAAACATTCAGAAGGAAAAGGTTCCCAGGTGCTGATGAGGGCTCAGTTGCATGAACATTAGGAAACTGATAAAGAGACCAAATCTGAGAAGTTGTAATTTTTTTCTTGTAGGCTTCATCTGTTTTGGAATTGTTATGAAGAAGCTAGCTAGGTGGGATTGATCCAGGGTTAAGGTAATTCTAGTACAAGGCAATAGTATGTAATTACAGAGTTTGATAAAAAAATAAAAATTTACACAGCATGCAGTTGATGTGGTAAGGAGAAAAGAAGGACCCAAGATTGGGAGTCAGTCTGAAGCCCAAGAACACTCATAGGAATAACTCCTGGGTGAAGCAGAAACTTTGATATGAGACAATTTCACAAGGAGGATCACTTCATGTGAATAACAATTCATCATGGCAGAGTTTGGATAATATGGATGAAAGTTGAAGGTCACTGGAGGAAAAAAGTCAAGGAAAGGAGAGTCAAGAATAGTTTCTGGAAGATGGCGGCATAGGTAAACACCGGAGTTTGCTGCCTCGAACAACCACTTCAAAAATACAACTAAAAGACAGAACGGACATCATCCAGAACCACAGTAAGGCTGGCTGAGTGGAAGTTCTACAAGTTGGAGGAAAGAGAAAAACATACCGAGACTCAGAGGAGGCACAGTGCTGAAGTAAAATACTAAGGTGCAGAGTGCATGTGGAGCGGGCTGGCGGCTGAGGGTGTGGTTGTTGTTTTCAATCCGGAGGGAGTCTCAGGCTATGAGCTCCAGCTCCGGGCGAGTCTCTAGGGACCCAGACTCGTACGGGAGAAGCGGGACCCTCTGGCATCACTCAGAACCCTAGGGCAGCTTTCTCTCTGTGGGGCTTGCAGCGATTACAGGGACACTGAGAAGCAGAGCCTCTGAGGGCAAGACTGAGAGCAGCCACAATTGCTAACCCTGCCCTGCTGATCCCGTGGGACCCACCCCACCCAAGTCCTGCAGGGAGACTTTTGCTGAATAGCCTCAGGCAAAGGCTAGATTAGCACCTCCCTAGAGATCCAGGAGCCAGGAAGCCCAGAGGTCAGAGTGGGACCATCCAGTTTTCAGCTCTGTGGAACCATAAAAGACACACTCAGGGGGAAGACTCAGTGAGCACCAAAGCCCCATCGAAGCAAGTCTACCCCCAGAGGGGTGTCTCCAGCACAGAAGTTCTCCCACTGCAGACACAGCTGATTCTCACAGCCAATTGGCCTGGAGGTCAATTCCTCACAGTGATAACTACAACAATCAAGGCTTAATTACAACAAGACTGTGCACAAAGCCCACAAGGGGTTGCACCAAGAGTGTCTACCTCAGGTAATTGGGACACTTAGCACAGAAAGGCACTCTATCGACACAGCGAAGCATAAAAAATGCCGAGACAAAGAAACAGGACACAAACGACAGAATCGGAGGAAAGCAAACTGCTGGATATAGAGTTCAAAACCACACTTTTAAGGTCTTTAAAGAACTGTCTAGAAGCTGCCGATAAACTTAATAAGGCCCTCGAAAAGACTGGTGAGACTGCCGATAAATGTAGTGAGATCTTCAAGAAGACTGGTGAGACCGCCGATAAATGTAGTGAGATCCTCAAGAAATCTAATGAGACCCTCGATGTTGTGATAAAGGACCAACTAGAAATTAAGCATACACTGACTGAAATAAAGAACATTATCCAGACTCCCAACAGCAGACCAGAGGATCGCAAGAATAAAGTCAAAGATTTGAAATACAAAGAAGCAAAAAACACCCAACCATAAAAGCAAAATGAAAAAAGAATCCAAAAATACAAAGATAGTGTAAGGAGCCTCTGGGACAGCCTCAAGCGTACCAACATCAGAATTATAGGGGTGCCAGAAGATGAGAGAGACCAAGATATTGAAAACCTGTTTGAAGAAATAATGACAGAAAACTTCCCCTACCTGGTGAAAGAAATAGACTTACAAGTCTAGGAAGCGCAGAGAACCCCAAACAAAAGGAATCCAAAGAGGACCACACCAAGACACATCATAATTAAAATGCCAAGAGCAAAAGACAAAGAGAGAATCCTAAAAGCAGCAAGAGAAAGAAACTCAGTTACCTACAAGGGAGTACCCATATGACTGTCAGCTGATTTCTCAACAGGAACTTTGCAGGCCAGAAGGGAGTGGCAAGAAATATTCCAAGTGATGAATACCAAGAACCTACAACCAAGACTACTTTATCCAGCAAAGCTATCATTCAGAAGTGAAGGCCAGCTCTCTCTGCCAGTAAGGGAGGGCAGGGGAGCCAAACCTAGGTTTGAAATGAAAGACTCTTTGCTTTTGCATCGGACTCGCTGGCTCCCTGATGGGCTTTATGGGAACCTTAAAATCTGGGCACAACATTTTGGGGGCTCGTCCGGGATTCCCAAGACCATCGAGGGACCCCCGATCCATAGAGTCTGACTGACCGCGGTATCTACGAGACCCCAGCGGGGACGGTCCTTTACCACGCTCATTTAGACATCGAGGCCTTCACCATGGACCAGGAAGTGCGCAAAATCAAGCAAGGCCTGGGCTTGAAATTCGCGGAGCTGGTGTACACCGGCTTCTGGAACAGCCCTGAGTGTGAATTCGTCCGCCACTGCATCGCCAAGTCCCAGGAGCACGTGGAGGGGAAAGTCCAGGTGTCTGTCTTCAAGGGCCAGGTGTACATCCTCAGCCGGGAGTCCCCGCTGCCCCTCTACAATGAGGAGCTGGTGAGCATGAACGTGCAGGGCGATTACGAGCCGATCAATGCCACTGGTTTTATCAACATCAACTCCCTGAGGCTGAAGGAATATCATCGCCTCCAGAGCAAGGTCGCTGGCAAATAGACCAGCTGACAATGAGGCTGGGCCTCCTCACTTTGCCCATCTCCCAAAGACAGAGTCAAGAGTGTGAGAGCGTGTGTGCGCACGTGTGTAGTCCGTCATGCCTTTGTGTGTTGTGATTGAAGTGCCCCCGAAGGCCGCCTTCTGCGTGAGAATCTGTTTATGTGGAAGAATCGACCCCTCTCTCCTCCGGCAAGAAATGGGGGATCCAGAAATGCCCACCTGGGTCCAACTATAGCCAGCAGCCTGGCATTTGTCCCCAACTGTGGCCCTGTGGCAAGTGCCAGGGAAACCAAGAAGCGTTTAGGTGACGCTTGGGAGCTGTGCTCCTGAGAATGGAGGAGGAAGAACCCACAGTAAAATGAAGCCCCAGGGGAAGGGAGAGAAAAAGCAGACGCAGAACTGAGTGGGCGCTTAGGGTGTCCACCTGGCCTACAAGCTTCCCTCTATCTCCTTCCCAAAACTGGGCCCCACTAGCCACGTGTGTGCTGTGACCCCACCCCCTTGGTCCCGTCTGATTGAAGCATGATGGACACCTACCCAGAGCTGGGCCAATCAGAATCTCACTCCCAGGAATTGCACCTGGAAAAATGGCCAAAAGCAAGGCTATATATTTGGTCAAACATAATTAACTCACCCTTAATGCCTTGGCAAGGCCAGACCAAACAATTTCACGGGCCTTATACAGCCCGCAGGCCAGACATTCCCCACCCTAGATTTAGGACTTAAGCTTGGTGAGAGAGTTGCTGCTACTTACAACCAAAAGCATCTTTACCGGGAAGACTTGAGCTCTGGTTGCTCTGGGCCCTACCCTGGCTCTTACCTCCACTCCACAGCCTTTGTCAATGAGGGTTTCTTTCCAAAGAAGCTTTGCCTTCAAAACTTTTTCTCTGATTACAGAAGTTATAAAGGAATTACTTCATATTAACTTTGTGTCAGGCACAAAGCTACACACTTTGTTCACATAATTTCATTGAATCTTCAAAACAGTACTGTGGAGATGCCTTTATCTCCATTCTGCAGAGAAACTGACTTGCCAGCGTTCACTCAGCCAGCAAGTGACAGAGCCAAGAACCAAGTCCTGGCCTCACTGACCCCCCCAAATCCTGTGTGTTTATGTCTTTAACCATTGTGACATGCTCATCGTCCTTAAAAAAATAATAATCCTATAAAAATAAAATAAAATTAAAGAAAAGAAGTGAAGGCCAGATAAAGAGCTTCACAGATAAGGAAAAGCTAAATTAGTTCATCACCACCACATTTCAGTATTATATGAAATGCTGAAAGGTATCCTTTAAGAAGAGGAAGAAGAAGAAAAAGGTAAAGATACAAATTATGA
This sequence comes from Myotis nattereri, assembly GCF_964212035.1. Taxonomy (NCBI): domain Eukaryota; kingdom Metazoa; phylum Chordata; class Mammalia; order Chiroptera; family Vespertilionidae; genus Myotis; species Myotis nattereri. Next base: position 48,036,376 of record NC_138083.1, read on the forward strand.
ATAACAAATACACATCTATCAACAAGTGAATCTAAAAATCAAGGGAATACATAATCTGATGAACAGTATGAACTGGCAATTATAAAGGAATCAGGGACATAGAAAGGGAATGGACTGACTATTCTTGGGGCGGGGGGGAAGGGTGTGGGGTGAGGGAAGAGATTGGACAATAATCGTGCACCTATGGATGAGGACAGTGGGTGGGGAGTGAGGGCGGAGAGAGGGGTGGGAACTGGGTGGAGGGGAGTTATGGTGGGAAAAAAGAGTAACTACTGTAATAATCTAAACAATAAAGATTTAATTTTTTTAAAAAAAAGAATAGTTTCTGAAGTACTAGTTTGTGCAGATGGGTGTGTCATATTCTGTCCTATACTGAGAGAATACACTCGAAGAGATACAAGGTTTAAAGAGAATGCAATGAATTCAGTTTAACACATTAAACTTGAATCCCCTGGCATATATTCAAATGAGAAGCACAGGAATGTTTAAGAATTCACCTGACTGAATTTACTGGGAGAAAAGTTTGTTTTGTTAACTGGAGAAAACATACTGTCCTATCACTTGGGAATGCCACCAAGGATTGGGATACAGGCCAGCAGGCAACAATGGGTTGGGTTATACCAAGAAACCAGAATAAACATAAATATTAAGAAATCAAATGAAGAGCAACAGACCAAGTAAGAATATGTTATTATAGACAGGAATAAGGTCAGAAGCTAAGAAAATCAGCAACAGATATAGGAATGAAATATAACACAGGAAGGGAAATCACCTTAAGATTTAGCCATCATCATCAACAACAACAACAAAAATGAGAGGCCATCATTTTGTTTTACCTATTGTTACCATGTGGCTTAGGGTAAAATGGACTAAAAGGTAATTAGGGAGTTTAAGGAGAAAACTGTTGTATTATTCCAACCATGCAATCATTAAAAACATGGACCAAGGTCATCACCATGGTGATAGCAATGAATTGATTTCTTAAAAAAAAACAAAAACTTGTTTATCAGAATTTACTGATCTGATATTAACCCCAGAATTGATATAGACAATAAAGAAGAAAGTTTAAAAGAATACATTACAATTTTGAAATAGGTGCTTTAGAAAATCATTGTAGCAATGAGAAAGTAAGGAATTTAGGAGGAAAAAATATATCAGCTCTGTAAACTTGGACAGATTTACACCATTCTGATTACAAACATAATTTTATTATCTAGGAAATTGCAATTGAGCCCATTAGTTCCAATAGGTCTTGTAAAGTTTAAATAAGATATGATGTAAGTGAGATAACATATGTGAGGGCAAAAACCATGTGGACCTAATTCACCATTTTATTCCATATCCCAGAAGAATTCTTAACACACACATTCCAGGTACTCAATAAATATTTATTTAATGAAAGAAAGAGAGAGAGCTATGAATGTTTAATTTTGCAAAAAAAAAATATAGGAGAATAAAAACACAAAAGGCCATTGCACTGGACACACCATTGTAAAGTCAAATTTTCTTATTACAAAACAGCTTCTTAAATGTTTCTACATTGTTTCTTTAAAACAAAAACAAGATAAAAAGAAAAGAAAACTCAGCCAGAAAAATAAATTGGTATTAGTTGAAAAAATTTCTCAAAACAGATGCTCATATTACCTTACCACAATAACATATGATGCATTTCTGAAATTGAGAACACCTATTTGTAAATCTTTATTCATCAATGTTCCCCATGAGAAGCTCAGAGGGGAAAAAAGCTGACATAAAAATGATAATAAACTAATTTGCAATTATATTCTTCTATTTACAATGATAAAAACAAATTCTTCACTGGGCAGAATGTATTCTATGTTAATATTTTGCATAACTTTAAAAACTCATTATTGATTTAGCTTCACAATAATAATCTGAATATATTTTATTCCTCACCCTAATTTATATGACTCAACTAAGGAGTCATTCAAGGGTGGGTGGAGATATTTTTGGACATGGGGTTAAATGGCCATCCTAGAACATCCTACAGTGGTTTTGCAATAGTTGTATTCCTATATCATACTCTCCTACCTGGAAGCTCACCAATGAATTATAGCATTTGTTTTTCTACTACGATGATTTAAATCAATTTTAGGATGCAATTAAAACTTTTGCTCTCATGTTATAGATTCCAGTTTACAATATTGACACCATAAAGACACTTTTCTTCTAGGCACTGAGATGCATCCATTAAAGCTGCTTTTAAAGGCCGTAGCATGATTTATATGAATTTATGGTTTAATTAATATACTTCTCATAGATATAGATATTTAAAATAGCACACTTAATGTGCAATTTTAATCTAGTTGTCATTTAGAAAGGAAAGGAATCTATGCCACAAGCGCTCAGCAAAATCTCCCCTACTCATCACACATGTCACACATATGACATTCTAGCCATTTTGAAATGATTTCTAGAACATTCCAAAATGCTTCATATTTTCTTGTCTTTACTTGTGCTACCACTATTCTTTGGCTCTTGGAACACTTTCCACCTTTATGGCTAGTCAGTTCTAAAATCAGCACTCTATAATTGTGTCTTGTTTTTTTTTTTTAATAGAATTGGTTATGCATTCTTTAATGTCCTACCCTGTACATGAGTCTAGATCAGTGATGGCGAACCTATGACATGCATGTCAGAGGTGACACGCGAACTCATTTTTTTGGTTGAGTTTTCTTTGTTAAATGGCATTTAAATATATAAAATATATATCAAAAATATAAATCTTTGTTTTACTATGGTTGCAAATATCAAAACATTTCTATATGTGACACGGCACCAGAGTTAAGTTAGGGTTTTTCAAAATGCTAACTGCCGAGCTCACAAGGTTCGCCATCACTGGTCTAGATTCTAGAGTCTAGTCTATAATGATACCTGTGACACTGTATTGTACTAATTTATTTTCAGTGCTGTTTAGTTGAAAATTAACTTGGCCATTCTAACAGGTGTGAGGTGACGTCTTCTTGTGGTTTTAATTTGCATTTCTCGGATAATTAGTGGTGTTGAGTGTCATTTTATGTATCTATTGGCCATCTGTATGTCCTCTTTGAAGATGTTAAGAACATGGACTCCAGATTCAAGACTGTCTTCAACTGAAATAACTCATTAGATTAAAATTGTATAAATAGTTGTTCTCTCTGTGGTAATTTGCTTTTGTCCTCTGGTCCTGGCTGAGTGTATTCCTGGCTGAAAGAGCATTCCCTTCTGGGTCATCCCTCCCTGTATGATAGAGAAAAGCAGTAATAGAAAAACCATATAATTGTTCTAAAACTCTTGCTAACAGGTGGCACATGTCATTTTCACTACCATACCAATTTCTCAAAGGAAGTCACATTGCAGAGTCTAATATATTAGTGTATATACCAGAAGAACATAATCCTCTTGTAGAATGAGAAATTTTTTATGAGGGATTTTAGAGATAGGCAGAAAATCTTTTGAACAATATTTTACTTCCCCAAAGAATTAGTTGTGAGAATTGACTTTGGGTGGTAAACTCACAGTGCAATATACAGATGATGTATTATAGAATTGAACACCTGAAACCTGTATATTTTTATTAACGAATGTCACCCAATAAATGTAATTAAAATTTTCAAAAAATAATGTAGATAGTAAGGTATAATTTTGGGGGAGATATCTTTAAAAAGTTGAGAGAACACAGGATCTAATATATCAGAGGAAGGCAGTCTGTTAATTCTAACTACAGAGAAGTTGGAATGTCGGGGCACAAGTGTTTGCAGATGTGTATATTTGGCAGTGGAAATATGAATTAGGTCCCCCAATTATTATTATTTTCTAAGTGATGCATAGAAAGTCATCAGCTAAAAAACTGTAGGTAGCAGGGAAAGTTTAGGGAGAAAAAAAATAAAGTATCTTCTGACAGAAGAAAAAATTCCCATAACAATAGTGTAAGACTATTTGGCAGTTATGGTACTCATTTGCAATCAGTGGACATATCCTATCTAATAATAGAGAAACGTGGTAATTAACTGTACCTCCGACACCCTTCCCATTGGCTAATCAGAAAGATATGCAAATTAACTGCCAACCAAGATGGCGACCAGCAGCCAGGCAGCTGAAGCAAACAGGAGGCTTGCTTGCTCCAGTGATGGAGGAAGCCAAGGTTCCCCGCCTGCCACTGCGGGCCTCTGAGCTTGCACTCTAAGAAACAATGTTGCAATTATAGAAGCTAAACAAATCCCAGAAACCTGCTTTCAGCCATCAGAGCTGGAGCGAGTAGGACCGCAACAGTGTTACAATTATAGAACCCAAACAAACCCAGATACCTGCTTTCAGCAGCCGAGGTCTCAGAGCTGTAGCTGTGCCTCAGAGCTAAAGCCGGCTCTCATCTCCAGTGACAGCCATAGAAGATAAATAAATCCCAGAATTTAAAAAAAAGAAAAAAAGGAGAGGTTGGGAGCTTCAGTCACCCGCCAGCCTGAAAACGGCCCTCAGCCCCTCACCCAGACTGGCCAGGCACCCCAGTGGGGACCCCCACTCTGAAGGGGGTGTGACCAGCTTCAAACAGCCATCATCCCCTCATCCAGGCTGGCCAGGTACCCAAGCGGGACCCCCACCCTGATCTGGGACACCCTTCAGGACAAACCAGCCGGCCCCCACCGTGCACCAGGCCTCTATCCTATATAGTAAAAGGGTAATATGAAAACTGACCCTAACAGCAGAAAGACTGTGAATGACTGGTCACTATGATACACACTGACCTCCAGGGGGCAGACTCTCAATGCAGGAGCTGCCCTTTGGTGGTCAGGGCGCTCTCACATGGGAGGAGCTCTGCTTAGCCACAAGCCAGGCTGATGGCTGCCAGTATAGCTGTGGTGGTGGGAGCCTCTCCTGCCTCCTCAGCAGTGCTAAGGATGTCCGACTGCACTTTAGGCCTTCTCCCTGCTGGCAAGTGGACATCCCCTGAGGGCTGCCGGGCTGCCAGAGGGATGTCTGATTGCCAGCTTAGGCCCAATCCCTTGGGGAGCAGGCCTAAGCCAGCAGGTGGTCATCCCCTGAGGGGTCCCAGACTGCGAGAGGGCACAGGCCAGGCTGAGGGACCACCCCTCCCCCCAAGTGCACAAATTTTTGTGCACCGGGCCTCTAGTCTATACTAATAAAAAGGTAATATGCTAATTAGACTGGATAGACCAGACATCTTCCGGATGTCCTTCTGCACAAAGCTGCAGTGGCTGCGAGGGCCGAGGGCCGGCAGTGCAGAAGAGGTGGTGGCGCGGGATAGGCAGCAGTGTGGGAGAGGCAGCGGTGTAGGCCAGTCCAGCGCTGCAGCCCCTTTCGCAGAGGTGGTGCAGGAGAGGGGTCTGCATGGTCCCAGTCCCAGTGCTGCCCCTTCCACAGAGGCAGCCATAGAGGCGGTGGCACGAGCCCGATCCCGGCACCATGCCTCTGCAGAGGCTGGACAGGGTGAAGCCTGCTGTGCCTCAACATTCCACAGCCCTTCCCCCAGCCGGCCTGGCTCCAGATTGCCCCCACACACCAGTGGGCAAGGGGGCAGGCCAGCGCTAAGAAGCAAGGGTCGAGGGCCGGCAGGGCTGAGGGCTGACAGCCACAGTGGCCAGCAGTGGCAGCAGAAGCGGGGTAATGGGGGCGGCTCTTCACCTGATCAGCTCGGTTGCCTCCTGCAGAAGAAAGCCAGACTGCAGCTTAGGCCCGCTCCCCCTAGGGAGCGGGCCTAAGCCATCAGTAGGACTTCCCCTGAGGGCTCCCATACTGTGAGAGGGGGCAGGCCGGGCTGAGGGACCCCGTCCAAAGCAGGAATTTTCGTGTACTGGACCTTTAGTCTATATATATAAAAACCTAAGTGACCATTATGACTGGATAACTGGATGACCAGCCAGTAGCTATGACTCACACTAACCACCAGGCGGCAGATGCTCAATGCAGGAACTTCCCCCTGGTGGTTAGTGCACTCCCACAGCCAACCTCCCAAGGCTGGTCAACCTCCCGCAGTCCCTCCCTCCGGCTGGCCAGCCCCAATCACTGGCCAGGCCGAGGGACCCCACCCGTGCAGGGATTCATGAACCGGGCTTCTAGTATCTATATAAAATAAGACAGTATGGCACAGTTGTATGTGTGAGAAGAAAGTAAGTTAAGTTTGAACCTGTATGAAATTATTGGACCAGAAACAGGGTGTTATTAACATGGAAGAAATTTTTAGGCTTCTCAAAATTTTCCTTCCCAATCTATAGTATATTCTGCCAAGATATCTAAAAAAGGAAAATGAACTGGAAGATCTTTTGATATAAGTGTTACTAAGGAGAATAAAGTATGTGAATTGTGTGTAAAATCTATAAGTATCTGGGACACCGCTTACGTGATAATTGCTGTTAAGAGCAATAAAAATTACCTCTGGGCCCTAGCCAGTTTGTTCAATGGATAGAGCATCAGCCTGAGGACTGAAGAGTTCTGGGTTTGATTCTAGTTAAGGGCACGTACCTGGGTTGCAGGTTCCTGGCCCTGATCAGGGGCATGGAGGAGGCAACCATTTGAAATGTCTCTCTCACATTGGTATTTCTCTCTGTCTCACCCTCTCCCTTCCATTCTCTCTCTCTCTCTCTCTCTCTAAAAAAAAAAAAAAAAAAAAAAAAAAAAAAAAAATCATATTCTCAGGTGAGGATTAAAAACAAAACAAAACAAAATAAAAAAATTGCCTCTGGAAAAGCTTAAATGTGAAACCCTATCTAAATGTATCACGTAGTTTAGATAATATTAACAAGAGGTCATTATGCATGAGACAGAGTTCTCAGAGCTTTATCCACTTTGACACATTTAGAACTCACAGCAGCGATATAAAGTAGTATGATAATTGTTATCCCATTTTTAATGCAAAGAAACAGATTATAGAGATCCAATGCCTAAGTCACAAAGCCAAGACTCACATTTTAGCAATGTAGTTCCAGAGCCCATTCTCTTATATTCTTTTCCATATATATGGCAAATCATCCTGATGTTTAGCTTTATTTGAGGGATGAATCAATTATAGGAGAGCAGAAAATGGCAGGCCACTCCCACTTGAACTATAGCCTAAAGGATGCTAAGATAGCAGTTTATCTCCCATAGGATCTTGTGAGGAATAGAATTCAATTAAAATTATTAGGTCCCAAATAAGTTCATGGCCAAATAGTAACCAACCCATTAGTGATTCTAACAGATATTTGATTATTGAATCGCACATTAAAAACCTAAATACAAATTCCTTCTCTGAAATTTTTTATATTCAGTTTCAGTCTCTCTTTTTGATACATTTCCAGAATGACTATTTATTACTAAGGTAGTTTGATATTCCTCATTTAGAAAATATCACATTATCCATCATCATTAATCAAATTTTATATGATATTAAATATCTAAGAAAGCTCTTTGAATCTTCAGAGAAGTGCCAAAACCAATGATAACTTTTGAAATGACAAATAGAATTATACTTATATTTGAAATATTGACTTACCAGAGTATTTACTCAAACTGTAATAATAAATGTAGAATTGCTTAAGAAGGAAACCTTTTTAAACAGAATGACATGGTAGAGTGTATTTGTTTATCAAATTAGTGAATTAGTTTTTGATGGTTTTAAATATTATTAAAGTAAACACATTTATTCATTAAATAATTGAATTGCCTGCATTGTAAAATTGACATACCCCACTTTAATTCGTGAAGAGGACAATGAGAATAATGATAAATTCATAAAAATTATGTAGGACTGGCTTAGCCAAAGTATAGGTTCACCAATTTGATCAGGGTTTCTGTCTTTTCATTTTAATTGGTTGGAAAGGTCTACAGAACTGGGGTAGGGATCTATTTCTGGATGCTCATTATAAGTAAATGTAGTCAAGCACCATCACATCCTAAGACTCTCGAAGGAATATGACACCTCTGGGAGGACCATAGACATGGTGTTAAGGTGTGTAAAGGTAATCATTAAAACAGAAAACACAGAGCCCTGGGGAGTCAGAAAAATATCCACATCAAATAATTTTATTTTAATAAAGAGTAGAATTCACCAGTCCCTAAAGCAACGTTTTTCCCCTACTAGCCAAAGAAACTTGTAGTTTAAAAACAGGGCAGAAATTGATTAGTTTAGATAAATAGATGTGCATACATAATTGTTTAAAATTGAATAAGGTAGAGAAATAATGGATAGAGCTGGAGAGCTGGAAGGTACAAAGCTTAGACCTTCCTAAAATTGCATGCATACACACAATTGTTTTTACCAGCTCCTCCAAACAGCCTTGATTATTGATCAGCAAACAAGAGTTTATTTATTTGAATTATACATAATATCCAGGTTCTGGGGACCAAAAGCAACAATGACTTATTTTCCTTCACATGCTACCAGACTATTACAACTCAACATTAACGTCTTAAAGTTTAGCTAGCTGCTTCTCAGAATATGAGCTTTTAATTTTAATGTAGCATTTCCTCTGCCTTTCCAAAGTCATAATGGTCCAGACGTGCGATGTTCAGGAAGATGAATCAAATAATTTCACAATAGCTCCAGGAAAAGAAAATCAAAGTCTTTGGATTTAATTCTGCTGCGTGCATTAGTATTTAAGCTTAAATGAAGGCATTGATTATCAGTCTTAGTTAATATAGAGTGAGTAATATTCCAGAGTTATCTGTTTAAAGCTAAAATTAAAATATAAATGAATTTTTCCCTTTAACTTCATGGTTATATGGCAAGCCTTTGAGCTAATGTTATATTAATGCCATATGTATAATTGTTATCTAGAGCAATAGGCTATTAAGTCTCTGAATTATGGTCTCGGAATTATAAGAAATGTTTCTATATTCTGTCTATGTATTTCATTTGCATGAGTCATAAAAATACAAAAACTTAACAGAATTCACATGCCCTGGGTTCTTTTGCACAGCAAATGATGATGTCAGTGAACACTAGCATCCTATGCACTGATGTTAAACTCCTTGGGCTTGCAATAGTGTCCCCTTGCTTGTGATCAATTATTCAACTTGCTGGACTGTGATTCTCACTGGATTCTTAGATCTACATGTTGGCGCTGAAGCCAGTTCAGGGACACCAGAGCATGCCTGCTCTGTCTGGAGTTGCAAAGAGATCTGAAGATCTCCGCATTGCAAATACACTTCCTATGTCTGTGGCTTTTGTTGTTCGGTCTGAGGTTGAGAGGATTCTTTTTGGTGGAGAATTCAGTTTGTTCATACAAGATTGCTTATATTCCAAGTGTGCTCGGGAGAGTTCTAGAACTTTCTAAATGACAGTGTGATGCAGCGTCAATATTTGGGCCCCATGTGCACTCTGGAGCCCACACCTCCACTTCAAAAAGAGCAGCTTCTGTGTTTTGCATATTTTCTGCAGAGCATTTATTTCAAAGCGCATTATCTGAGCCTTTTTAAACCTCTGATGTGATAGATTTGCAGCAAACTGTGTTTTTTAATCTTTATATAAAGAAAACATTTAGCTGAAATCGGTTTGGCTCAGTGGATAGAGCGTCGGCCTGTGGACTGAAAGGTCCCGGGTTCGATTCCGGTCAAGGGCATGTGCCTGGGTTGCGGGCACATCCCCGGTGGGGGATGTGCAGGAGGCGGCTGGTCGATGTTTCTCTCTCATCGATGTTTCTGATTCTCTATCTCTCTCCCTTCCTCTCTGTAAAAAATCAATAAAATATATATTTTTTTTAAAAAAAGAAAACATTTAATTTTCTCATCTGTAGTATTTTCTCTGAAATCTAAGCCAACTAGAACGCCATAATTTTACATTGATGCTGGCATTTTCTCTGCTTTTTTGTCATTGTCCCTGAGTTACAAACTATTTCAGATGACTGTCCAGCTCAAGCTGCCTAACTGTTCTCTCCAGCCTTTGTCCTACCTACACCGTCCGCCAGACGCTTGCCAGGCCCCTGCCCCTCTTCTCATTCACTGGGCACTTGCTCTTTCACTCAGTGAGCCCCGTTATGTTCTAGGCACCCAGGACCTTTAGGACTACAAGGTTTAAAAATAGGCTTGTCCCCCCCGTGGGGCGATAAGGACACATATGTAATGCCTTAATCAATAAAGAAAAAAAAGGGGGGGGGATAAATAAATTAATAAATAAAAATAGGCTTAGTGCCTGAGAATATTTCAGTTATTTGTACATACTATGATCTTCTCTGCTTCAGCCACTGTGCTCCCTTCCTTGTCTTCTCTATGGCACTTTCCACCCCTATTGTTTCTTTTTTAAAAAAAAAATATTTGTATTGATTTCAAAGAGGAAGGGAAAGGGAGAAAGAGATAGAAACATCAGTGATGAGAGAGAATCATTGATCAGCTACTTCCAGCATGTCCTCCAGTGGGGATCAAGCCTGCAACCCAGGCATGTGGTCTGACCAAAAATCAAACTGAAACCTCCTGGTTTATAGGTTGATGTACAATCATTGAACCACACTGGCCAGGCACTTTTCACCCCTATTGTTTCTTAGGTATAAGATTTTTCCATTGCAAAAAGAATGGTTGCCTGCATGCATCTCACCCCATAGCATTTTTCCCATTTCAGTATTGGCTTCATCTACTATTGATTATCTATGTTAAATCAAATATTAATTTATATTGTGCCCTGCTTGTAATGTATTTACTTTTTGAGGAAAATGTTAACTCTAAGTGTGTAATTTCATTGGCTTTCCCCCTCCATATTCACAAATACAGAGAACTAAAATAAGACTTCTGGAGAACAGACTATGTCTGAATCACCTTTCTCAGGACCACTTCACATCTCTATCCCCTTTAGGTTTTCCTCTTGAACAAGAGTTCTCCATTCTCTCTGTATTGTGTCCCTTTGGACTAGTGGCCACTTCAAAAGTTTGCCTAACATTTGTATTTGACTTTTCTCCAAAATGCAATCTATATTATCATGTTTCTAAGATCAAATACTAGAGTCCAATAGAAAAAGGTACATAGGACACAAAGAAGGGTCTCACAACCAGAGGTTTCAAGCTCAGAAACAGTGTGTTACAGGTGTAGAAATAGTCTGGATTGTGCAAAGAGCAACTTTCATAACCATGGGGCTGGCTCTGCCTACACTTCAGAATCTAGGGAACTTGATTTATGATCAATAGAATAAAACACATTTTCCTGTATTGTTTTTATTTTTGAACTGTTTCTGTCTCATGTGTGACAAAATAAAACAAAGTAATGATATAAATATTTCATAGGAAATAAAGTCTGATTCATACAAATATACCACAGTCCATGCCTGGATATATTAGTCTAATATTTAAACTACATTTTACAGAACTCTCAATGAGCCTACATGATATATACTAGAGTCAAGATTACTATATACAGTCAACATTTATTGTCTAAATGTAATACATATATGACAAAGGGCATATCAAAATAATATTTTCAAATAAAACACTTCCCGCTTTGGTTGTAATCTAGACATGTGTGATTTATATGATTCATACAAGTAATTTATACTTTCCAAAAACATAGAAAAATAGAGGAGGGAATTTTAAGACAAGATTTCAACAAGATTGTTTAAATTCTTGCCAAATTTAGTGTCACATATTCTTGCCAAATTTAGTGACAGTTTTACTTGGCATTTTTAAAAGGGGTTTTTAACTATATGTTATAACTTGACGTATCTGTGAGATTCCCCTTTCTGATTTTTCTGTCTCCTTTCAGAATAACAATAACGCACTGTCACAGAACCCAGTGCAAACTAACCTTAGCTATACACCCATTGTATAATAGACAGCTTTCCTCTGGAGTTTTCCCTTTATGCACAAATTCTGCACTGAAAACAAATACACAGAAGGAAGATAGGTTATAATGATTATTGTAGGAAAATGTTGTTGGACCACAAATGAACAATTTTTGTTTTATCTGAAACAAAAATGCATAATTTTGAATGAAATTATAAGCACATCTTTCTTCATAGTGATCAAAATAAATGCTTCAAGCATTATTTTTAAAAAGTACTAAGTGAATACTAATCTCTCCATGTAATTTATTTGATTAAATATCTATTTCCATACCCCTCTATACACCAATATGTTTTGAGATTCAGTCATTCCCTGTATGCCATTGTTAAAGCAAGCACACACTATACCTCCAGAAGCCTTTTATTTATTTTTTTTTTGATCTTTATTGTTAAAGTATTATGTCCCCCTTTTCCCCCATTGACCCCTTTTAGCCTGCTACCACCCTCCACCCCAGGCCTTCACCACCCTATTGTCTGTGTCCATGGGTTATGCATATATGTATAGGAGTTCTTTGGTTGACCTCTTCCCACCCCCACCTTCCCTCTGAGGTTCCACAATCTGTTCTATTCTTTTATGTCTCTAGATCTATTTTATTTATCATAGAAGCCTTTTCGATTCAATTCAAGTATATTATTTCCCCAGTTTTGCTGAGTTAAAATTGACATATTATATTGTGTAAGTTTAGAGGGAACAATTTAGTTATAATCATGTAGTAAAGCATGTAAATGGGAAGTTTTCTGAATTACTAAGGAAGTATTGGTTTCTTAAACTTTTTTTAAACCAAGGATATGTTAAATTGTTAACATGATGTGGGGAATCAGTTTTTGTTTTGTTTTTTTAACCTGAATGGGTGATTTCTTTTTATTTTTTTCTCTAATTTTTTAGCACAGTTACTGTGGAACCAAAAGAGGGAATATTAGTGTAACAATTCCATAAAATCTGTCATAATGCATTATGGAGCTGTTTTCTGACTAGTTTTATTGTTGAACACATATAGGGTTTAGTAAATTGAGATGAACTGAACACATCTACTCTTCTCTTCTCTGCACATGAACTTATTTTTGGAAGCTTATCTATGTCAGTCATTCTAAACAAAGTTAGTATGATTTTAGTAAACAATTTACCAAATGTGTCTACAAATTTTAAGCATAAACCCAACACAACTTTCTTCTGGAAAATGTCATTAAAAATGCAACTTTTGAGCATAACAAGCAAATGACATATAGTCCAATCAGTCTGTCCTTCTACCTTCAATATTCCTACTGTATGATTCTAACTATACACCATCCTAGAAATGACAAACATATAGGGCCAGTTAAAAAGATTAGTGGTCGACAGGTATTTAAGATGGTAGGAGGGATACATCGGCAGAGCACAGAGGGTATGTAAAGCAGTGAAAATACTGTGTGTGGTACCAAAATAATGCGTACATGTTGTTATATATTTGTTCAAACCCATAGAAGTTCAACAAGAGTAAACCATCAGGTAAGCTATGGTCTTTGGATAATTACAGGTTGTCAATGTAGGTTCTTCCATTGTAACAAATATTCCACCTTGGTAGGGGATGTTGATAATAGGAGAGCCTATGCGTGAGTGGAAGCTGAGGGTGTATGGGTGATTTCTGTACCATCTGTTCAATTTTTCTGTAAACCTAAAACTGTTCTACAAAATAGTGTATTAAAAAACATACATATGCAATCTCTAGATCTACACTTTTCTAGGTATTTGTGGAAGAAAGTTCTCTAGCTTTCCCTTAATTTTACTGTGCAAAAAATGAGTATATCCAAAATTTGACCACTTCCTGTCACCACAACCACTGTTAATCAACCTAGTTCAAATCACTTTTATTGCTTTTTTTAATTTATGAGAATGGTCTCCTTTTCCAATAATATCTGCTTTACCATTGTTCCTCAATTTATTTTTAAAAATTAGTCAAGTTTATAAAGTTAATATCCATTTCAGGTCATGTCAACCCCATGCTAGATTCCTGCTGCATTCAGAGTAAAACCAAAGTATTTTCATTATCTGAAAGTACTTTTCTCTTCCTGGAAGGGTGATTATGCTCCCCAAAAGTATCTAAGTTAAAGTCAGACACAATGTTTATTTCCTCTGCCTGGAGCACCCTTGCCAAAGAGGAAGTTCTATGCCCTTACTCTTCTTAGTTCTTTGTTCAAATAACATCTTTTCACTAAAACATTCATATAATTCATTTAAAAAAATCTAATTGTACAACTGTGCTCCTCATGACTCACTATTCCATTTGACAGTTTTCTGTTTATCCACAGCACAGCTAAATCTACTATAGCATTTATTTTATTTATCTATTTGTTTTTCATTTTATCATAGTATAATGCTTATTAGGGTAGAAACTACTGAATGTTTGTTCAGTTACAATACATCAGCAACTCATAAAGTCTCTTGCAAAAATATGTGATAAATACTTGAAAGCAAAAGAAGGAATGGATTATCTTTAAAAATACTTGAAGCAATTGAACTGGGCTTTTTACAAAAATATGTATTTACTATGTGAGAACCTTTGTAGGTTTCCTTTGTGATGCTCTGTAGAAATGAGTAGATACATTAGGTTGGGTCAATAGGTAAACCCAGATTTCACTCATAGCCTCAGACAAGAGGCACCTGCATCTGACCAACATGGGATAATCACTCACTAGGTTATCCTAAACCCTAGGGATCAGTGGCTGAAATGTTTGTCATGTCTCCTCCTAAGCCAGAAGGAGGTTGACCTTCAGTCCTCAGGAGACACATTGTTTGGACAACTCACTTCCAGAGAAACATTACAATCAGAATATATGACCATACTATTCCCCCTTTGAGATTCCTACATACTAGGATATTGAGACCTAGATTGAAGATTTATGAGAAAGGGATATAAAAGTAATGTGACTACTATGATTTTATTATTGTTTATTTTTGACCAGAACCAATATATTTTATGCAGGGTTACCAGGCAAAGAACTACTTGAGGCATCATGAAAAAAGTTCCCCAAATCCTAAAACCAAATATGTATTGATTAGAGGTTGATTTAACATTGACTTATACCCTTAATTAAATGGTATTATATCAAGTTGATTAACAGAGCATTTCTTTATTTTTTACAAGAATGCATATATCCTCAGTTCTCAAAAAAAAAAGTGTAAAAGAAGATTAGATAAAGATTGAGGCTGTAATTTTACCTATACATTGGTTTTATTATTTTAGCCAAATCTGTACAACTTTGCAAATGTCTTCGTACAGGAAAGCCCATGCAAGGTGTTTTTACTTTAAAAGAGCCCACCACCACAAATTTATTTAAAAGTGACTCTTCAGAATGAGTTCTGAACAGTGTCTCTGGCAAAAACATGGTGCTCAATGAATATATGTTGGACGAGTGAGCGAGTCAATGAATAAATGTGTGATGGGAGAGAAAAAAGTATTAACTTTTTATAAAAGAAAAAATATGTCACTAGTTTTTGCTTCTGAACTGTTGCTAATCCTCATTCACAAGGAAAGGATGAAAGTAATGACTTCTCCTAAGTATTCATAATGAGCATCCCATTTACAGAGCTTTCCTGACAATTCCCATCTTGTGATTATGTTGTATGGAGGTAAAAATTGTCCCCTAAATTAATGACAAATGCATTAGGGCTTTTATCCAGTACACTGTTTGAAATGATTAAACTCATGGAATGTTTGCTTAATCTATTTTCCTTTTCCATACACTATGTTCTTTGCCTGAGGCAAACCCATCTAATAACTCTCAATTGAACAAAACCATAACTCATGACTCAATAAATTATTAAGGAAGCCTGCCTTGCATCTTATTCATCATTTATCCGACCACAATGGCAGAAAGCCTACTGAATTCTCTAACAGTTTCTTGCCATAACAAATAGTTCTGTTCAAATGAAGAAATGGAAGCACGTGTTTGTGTGTGTGTGTATTTTTTAAAATAAAATTACATTTAAAACTCTTTTGCACTAAGACTTTATAGTAATAATAGTCTTGCTCTAGAAAGTTGTAACTTCTAGTTACATCATTTGCAATTTAATTCTTGACTCTAGACCAGTGGTTCTCAACCTTGGCTGCACATGAGAATCACCTGGGAATCTTTTTAAAATCTTGATTTTTGGGCCTCATCTTCCGGAAATTCTGTTTCTTCGTTACTAATGTTGTGGCCTCACTGTATAACAAAGAAACAGAATTTCTGGAGGATGAGGCCCAGAAATCAGGATTTTGAAAAGATTCCGAGGTGATTCTAATGTGCAGCCAAGGTTGAGAACCATTGCTCTAGAGTCCTCCAGAAGGACTGTATATAAGGGTATATAAGGATATACTACCTGAGGTTAGATTGAAAAATGAGCTACAGAGTGTAGGATATCAAAATACAGCCTCTCAATCTTTCACAATTTTATTCCTTATATGCTAATATTCTAAAGTGGCCCCCAGAAGTATAAGGTGATAGCATTGTTTAAATGGGTAAGTTACATAATGGGAGTGGAGTAAAGTTGGAAGGGCATTGTGATGTTTACAAACAAACAAATCATGGGAATCAGGTCAGTAGCAAACAATAAGTTACATTTGTGACCTGCTACATGATCACCAGTCATATAAACATATTTTGATGCACATTTTAAAGAAGAAAATTATGCTAGATATCTGAATTTCTGGATGTGAGATTTGAGATTATAATCTATCATAGTAAAAAGTTGAAAAATAAACATGATTTCCATCTGCTGATATTAACCACTAGTTATCACATTTAAATGTGACATTTTGAAGATAAAAATGGATTTTTTTGACAGCATCAGAAAATGCAATCTGCCTGCTCAGTTAGCTGCATTTTAAAATTGGCGTGAGTACAGAATACACAGCTCAACAAACCTCAAAATAGTGTGCATCTTTAGAATTTATTTTTCTCTTTAAGATTGGAAACTGATGATATAGCAGCTTTAACCACGATTTTTCAGGGGCCGGGGCGGGGGGTGGCGGGGGGGGGGTGGGCGCGGTAAAGAAAAGCATCTACAAGTCTTTGATTATTCTTCACTATTTCCTTTCAGTTTGGATGTTTTTCTCTGTTTCAGTGTTAATCACAAAAATGAAAGCACCCATTTATTCCTTATGAAAGTGTGTAACTACCACTTTGAAAATTAAAACTGTTGTTTTGAATTGTTCCATGTTTGATTTCAGGTGCACGGTTTTGTCTCTGAAGGTCTGTCAAGGCCAGATTCCTATCTCTTCTTTGTTGTAAAAAAAGACTTTTAAGAAATTTTAAAACTACAATTTGATTCAATTGTTCAATCTTCTTCCCTTTATTCCTAATGGCATGGTTGAGCCAGATGTCTTTTTGTGGATCAGAGGATCAAAAAGAAAAAAGAAGCAGTAATTGAATGTTTGTGCCTGCGAGTGTCTTGAACCCAATTATTTAATCAAAAGCAGCCTGCACCTGCAGTTACACAAGGGCGGGAATAACAAGGTGTTCCAGGCATGTTGCACTGCATCTAGAAAACTTCAGAGGCTGGCCCTCCGAGCCTTCCCTCCTACCTTTTGAAGTTTGACTCTCTCCCTTCATAAATAAACGCTCGAGCAAGACCTTCAGAATAAAAGAAGAAATATGTATAAAACACCCAAAGAAAATAAAATGTACCCCGTGTCTTATCAATACCTGAATTCCCTACCAAAGTAAATGATAAAACTTAGGATCTAGCATATTTGCAAAAACCAAAGATGAGTATTTAGTACTGAAATGCAGAAAATTAAACTGAAATGCGTTATTTTCCTCTGAGCAGGATGCAAAGGTGGTTTCCTGGGTCCTTGTCCAGGTGGAGTCAAAGAATGAAGCCACACACAAAAGCTGGGATAGGAAAAGGTGGACATTTATTGGGAAAGGAGCACAGACTCCCTTGTGGGGAGAGGGAGAGAGACGCACTAAGTCGCTCTTCCCTATGGTTTATAAAGGCTTAGTTAGGTGCTTTGTGTCCTGATATTCCCTCTGACTGGACAGTACTCGTATAGCAGCTTCAGGACTCAAACTCACTGGGGGTCCCTTTTGTTTTTCTACTCTCTGTGGCGTTCTCCTTTATTCTGTGAAGGATGAATTCCTCTCCCCTTATTCTGTGAATGTGTGCCTTTTGTCAGCTCCCAGCCCCCTGCAGATCTCCCCATGGGCTGCCCCCAATTCCGAAAACTCCCTAAAACCTGCCATTTTACCCCTAAAAACTGCTGTCAGTATCCTCAGTCTATGATATGGCTGTGAAAAGTCACCATCCATTCAGCTGATGGAGCCACATGTGAGGTGGCCCAGAAAAGCGGCGAGGAGAACAAAGAGAGCCAAACCTTTAAAGAGGAGAAAAGGAAAAAAGGCTTTAATCTGCGTGCTCTGGCGAGACCCACCAGCCCCAAAGGTGGGGCCAGTGAATTTCATGCCCCCAGGGAGGGAGGGGCATCTTTTTATACAGGTGTTTGATGAGGGCGGGGGAGGGGGGGGGCTGAGCTGAAGAAGTCTCCACAGCAGAGATCATCACCGCATTCAGCTGAGGAAGTCTCCGCCACAGGGGGTGGGCAGGGTATTAAGGAAGAAGTCAGTATCTGAGTGGGGGTATGTAGATTCAGGGAGAAGAAGCCGGTATCTGTGTCTGACACGTTGATCTGTTAGAAATTCCAGGGGGAGTCCATTATCTCATCACAGGTTTGCATGTGTCCGATCCTGGGCTCTCTCCGACCTAACACCACACACCCCATGTGTTTCACTGTAACTAACACCTGAAGGACCTGATTCTGAGAAAAGGGAGGAATTCTTCAAGAAATGGTCAAACCCACCCTAGCCGGTTTGGCTCAGTGGATAGAACGTTGACCTGCAGACTGAAGGGTCCTGGGTTCGATTCCAGTCTAGGGCACATGCTCGGGTTGCCGGCTCTATCCCCAAAAGGGGGCATGCAGGAAGCAGCCAATCAATGATTCCCTTATCATTGATGTTTCTCTCTCTCTCTCCCTTTCCCTTCCCCTTTGAAATCAATAAAAATATATTTTTAGAAAAAAGGAATCTTCAAACACCAAAAGAGTCCCTTTTACTCCAGAAACCATCAACTTAATAAACCTTATTACACTCTATTTCCACCACAAATGACTGGTCTGTACTGTTAGTATAAAAATATTGTAGAGTTTGTTAGTGAGGTTCATTTAAACTGGAGAAAGTTTGCACTCCAGTGACTTTATAACAGACCAGTTTTTCTAGTAGGAAGTAGGGAAACAATTATTTCAAATGATATATTCCCTATGTTTCCATGACTGTATCCTGAGAATACATAGACATAAAGGTGGAGAGCACTGAGCAAATATAACAACTGACTCAAGGAAGCAATCAGTTCTGTGTATTTTGACATAGAAAATTATAACTGAGGACACATGGACTGCAGGCATCAACCAGCGGGCTGTAAATCTAGTATAAGAACTGAGGGAGAGGCTTCTCCCTCACTAATCTCTGAGGGTTAAACATTGCCCCCGTGTGAGTGAGTGCATGGTGTGTGCGTGTGTGTGTGTTTGTGTGTGGAGGCAGTTGTTTAGTCTGTACTAAAGGTTATTCTTTTTTTAGTTGAATTTATTAGGGTGATGTTGGTTAATAAAATTACATAGATTTCAGGTGTACAATTCTTTAATCCATAACCTGTATACTGCATTGTGTGTTCACCACCCCAAGTCAAGTCTCCTTCTATCACCATTTATCCCTCCTTTATCCTCTTCTAGCTCCCTCCACTCCCATACTGGTAATCACCATACTGTTTTCTGTGTCTATGAGCTGTTTACTTTAGTGTTGTTGTTTATTGCTTAATCCCTTCACCTTTTTCACTCAGCCCCTCCCCCCCCAACTGAAAAATATGTGAACAGGAAGACTGAAATAACCATTTAAGCAAAAATCATCATGTACAAATTGAATTTAAAAAAAATAAAGGCTTTTAAAAATTGAGCTCAGCCCTACCTGGTTTGGTTCAGTGGATAGAGCATCAGCCTGTGGACTGAAGGGCCCTGGGTTCAATTCCAGAAAGGGCACATGTCTGGATGGTGGTGCCTGGGTCGATCCCCAGTTCGGGGTGTGCAGGAGGCAGCCAATTAATGATTCACTCTCATCATTGATGTTTCTATTTCTCTCTCACCCTCTCCCTTCCTCTCTGAAATCAGTAAAAAAAAATTTATTATAAAAAATTGGGATCAAACTGCCCCATTAGCTGTTAGATGTGACCTCGCCTTCATTGGCAGGTACCTTATTGTACAAATATTAGGCTGATAATTTTAGAACTCCTTGGTGATATACCACTCATCAAAAAAAAAAAAAAAAAAGAATAACATTTTGGCCACAGGTTCCTCATTTATCATAAAGAGTTATGGCAATGCAAACAGATTGATTCCATTTGTTCCTGACACAATATGCAGTTCCTATCATTGAAGCATGAAAAGAAAATATATTGGTTCATATAGATAAATAATTAGGTAGACATTATGAACATTCTCAGTTCATTTAAGGAAACAAACCCAGCTAGTACAGGTCACATCTTCTGTTTTTCTTCCTGGTCATCTAAGTGCATGTATTAGTCATCTATTGCTTCATTAAAAAACACTCTGAACTCAGTGGCCTGGAATAGCAGTAATTGATTCTCACTGACATGTGTGTGTCTGGCCTGGTAGGTGATGTAGAATGAACTCAGCTGGGTGTGCTGCTTCAAGCTGCAGAACTGGACTGATCCCCACTACATGCTGGGTGAGATGTGCTCCAGGTGTTATCATTCTGGCATCCACGCTCGGGGGGCAGACACTACCTAGAGAAAGCTTTCCTCCTAATGATAGAAGTATCAGAAGGCAAATGGAAATAATCTCTTAAGGCTGAGCCTGGGGGATGGCACATGTCACTGACCTGATAGGCCAGCCCTACCTGATGCCAGAAGTACAACAAAGGAAGCAGAGCCATATGATAGTATGGGAAGTCTTCCCTTCCCATCAAAAAAGGTAACGCACATCTCCACCCTCTGAGTCCAGGTTGGCTATGCCATGGCCCACATGTAATGACTCTGTGCCGGGTGTGATGCACACAGAGGCTTGCAAAGTGTTTGGACATGAGTGCCCACCCCGTTACTGCTCTATTGAACCCTAAGACAAACATTAATCAGGCCAGGCTAGGCATCCAGACACCGAGAGACTATGTGTGATACACGAGAGACTATGTGAAATATATAGCAAGCTGTCCATTTAAATCCACCAGCCTGCCCAGCCCCAGTCAACAGCTTCCATTAAACTCACTCACTCCTGAGTGCATCGGTTCCCAACCTGTGGGTCACGACCCCTTTGGCGGTCGAATGACCCTAAGGCCATCCTGCATATCAGATATTTACATTACGATTCATAACAGTAGCAACATTACAGTTATGAAGTAGCAACGAAAATAATTTTATGGTTGGGTCACAACATGAGGAACTGTATTTAAAGGGCCAGAAGGATGAGAACCACTGCCTTAGAGCAAGCCCAGCAAGAGAACAACCAAGCTGAGCAAGCCAGAGCAACCACAGATTATCTTATATAAGTAAATCCCAATAGAATATTGCTCTTGTAGGTGACTAAATTATGGGATTTTTTGTTTTTTCAAAAAATAAAAGCTACTTGACAGAAATTGTTGCCTAGAAATAGGTGTTATCTTTATAAAACCTAAAACATAAATGGCACTGCTGTTAGAATTGGGTAATAATCAAAAAATGAAAAATCACCAAGGCACTGTTAGAGAAGGCTGGGACAATGGTGTGCAATTATTCTGTAAAGGTGAAAAAAATGACAACTTATTTATGTAGTGAAACAGTTGGAAGAACTGGAACCTATGATAACTTGACAGGTAGAGAATGTACCTAATAAACGTGGGGTTTTCTCCCAAAGACATCAGACAGAATATTGAAAGTGTCAGTTGGATATTTCTAACTGCATATGATAAAGACCTTTTGGAGGGAGATCAGCTACGAAAGAAACTGTTAAGATTGCAAGGATAATTTTAAAAAGTTGCAGAGGAGCCATAAACCATTGTTGGAGAATAAACTCTTACTTACCCCTTGTCTCCAAACCAGTTAAAGAAGGCCTAACACCATAGTTAATATCAAAGATATGTCTGCACAAGCCCTGTTTTAATACCTTCAAAAGATTTAATATGATGCCTGATATACTCTCAGCTACAATAAAAATGTTACACAAAGTTGAAACACAAAAAGCAGAGCAAGGTCTGACTCAGAAAGATTTTTCTCTTTTTTCTCATAAAGATAATATCCTTACGAGAGTTTTTAAGGAAAAAAATGGTGGCTTTGATGAAAAGGAATTGAGATTGCTCAAATTTTATTCTAGATTTGATTATTCTATGTTGCCGACCATGTAGTGAAATATTTGCCTTATATGAAGTTCATTGTGGAAAAGAATACTAAAAGTTACATTTTCCTCTTCCCTTCCTCCCTTTCTTCCTCCTTTTCTTTTTTCCTTCTTTCTTCCTTCCCTCCTTATTTCATTAAAATTCAAAAGAATACATAGTTAATAGAGTACATAATATGTATAGGATGCGTTTTTATGAAATTCAAATTTCCAAAATGAGCACCTCTGATTATTGAAGTAATAAAAAAATGAAAAGTAGCTTATGTAACATTAAAATTTATACTTAGAATATAACCCTTTGCATACATCTCAAATATTAAATGATTTTTATGCTCATCACCCTCAAATTGCTAGATACTCCCTCCTTTCCTTTCCCAAATAGATGGAATCGACACACTTCATGCCAAATAGAACTTGATGCCCAGTCGGAGGTTTAGCACACTGGCATCCTAGCTCTTTAAGTTTTAGAATGCTCTCTACACTCAAAAAGATACGTCAGGGAATATATTCTTCCTAGAGTTTGTATATCGATATTTTTTAGTAGAATTTATGTTGCCTTTGTCCAAAGCACATTGGTAATAAGAAAATTCAAATGTGAGTGGGAAAGCGAAGGGCAGAAATGAAACATAGACACGTCCAAATGTTTTCCCAACAAACTAGGCCCAATAGCTGTTGTTGAATGGTCGAACGCATGGAGCGCGAGACAGCGCTCACTGAGCCAGGTTACTCTGTGTCCTTCTGCTTGACCCAGAATAAATTATAATGCTCTTTGCTGCTTGGCAGCTTTTCACAGAATGTCCAAGGCATGCTAGGTGCTGCAGCCTGCTTCCCGACTCCTGCAGGGTGCTGTATGTCAGCGCTAAGTTGTCACAGGAATCCCTTCTTTTCTCAGCCGACTCTTTTATCAGCATTAAATCACCGGGGTGCTGTCTGTGGGGGCTAATTACTTTCATCTTTATTTTCCTTGGACATATGTATTTTTTTTTTGCCTCTGAAACAAAGAGACGAGGAGATGCTGAAAATAAATGGTCATGTTAACCCTTTCTTTATTATCAACTGAAAAGAAAAAGATGGCACTTTAACTCGTGCCCTGACAATGTTTTTCTCTATTTGTCCCCTTGGACTTTCCTTTGCAGTCAAAGTGAAGTTAAAGTAACTATTCGGAAGCTAAGCTTCTTCAATGAATATATTAGCAATTCATTAAAATGGATGGAGTGACAAGAAATATAACATTCATTATGTCATTTCTAACTGAATTTTTCTTAATAGATATTAAAAGTATTTCAGAGTTTAGAAAATCATTTTGAATACAAAGCACTTCATAATAGTCTCTAACTTCTGTCATACCAAGCCGCCTTTAATTTAATGTAAGTTACTGTTTAAAATTGAAAAGAAATAAACTCATCTACCCTTTGTTTGAAGAGCTGTACTGAGCAGTATTTTGACTATATTTAAATCATCTTCACATATAGTTATAAAGCATCTTATTGCATATATCATCTCAGTTGATGTGTTTATCCTTACTTCATTAATTTTTCATATATTATTTTATGGATTTTTTCAAATTGTGTAGAAAAAATAAAAGAGATGTGCATTCTCTTCTCTCTTAAAAATCATATTAGAATTTTAAATCTGTCATTATTATTAATTATACTTTAATTAGCCTTTTTAAGAAAACACTAAGCTGAATTTCACAGCTTTTTCATATTTATTTATACCACTATGGGTTTCTTCTACTTTATATGCAATACTCAGTGTACTAAGACATGTAATGTGAATGATGGGGCATATGCATATAAATATGGAATATTTATACATTTTAAATCTTTCTTTAAAACAAGAAAGATGATCATTTTCAAACCATATTACTCTCATTTATCTCCATGATGCCATTAATGTTGTAAAATGTTGCAGCAACATTACTAACTCCTGAAGGCCTGCATCAGCCTTTAGCTACTCAGCCGCATTATTAGATTGTCAACATAATTCAGACATCTCATATAGAAAGAGCCAACCCGCTGGCTCCAATGCCTTGTAAATGTATTTGCTTGATGAAGTAGCTCTGAACATATTGAGGCCTTGACTTGCTATGCACACAGCACTTGCAGAATCAACTCCTGCTGCTTCCAAAGTGTGCTTACGATCTGTTGTTCTTCGGTATGTTTCAATTTCTGGTCACAAATGAGCATTTGATAAAGAAAAAAAATGCAACTGGTAACATGAGCTGAAATATCAGTATTGTACTAGTCAGCATTACAAATTGGCATGTTTTCACTGACTTCTCCAATTAAGGAATTAATTAAAGCCTCCACATTTACAGACAAAATATTTAAGAAATGCATCAAAATATTTACAACGTGAAGTGTATGCTTTTGTTTTGCAAGTCATGAGTATAGCACTGTCAGGTGAGTTTTATATATAAAATAGAATAAAAACAAAAATAGCAGTTCCCTTTTTAAACTGAATTCAAACATGGAGCACACACACAAAAATCCAGAAATGAACTTAATAGCAGAGTAGAAAAAACAGTGGAGAATTATTTGATGTGACTCTTGAGCTCACAGGGGGCGAACAATGAATATGGAAAGTTGGAAGAGGAAAAACAGAAAACATTCTGCCAGTCTCTGAATTGCCTTTATCACTCTGCCTCCTCTACCTTTAGATGCTACCACTTTGAATTGACTCAGCACTGCTAAACTAAGGTTCATTTATTTTGGATTATTTTGGTCTTTTTTTAATATCTCAGAGATAATCAAAATGTGTATTCTTAGAGGAACTGAATTGGATAAGGAATCAACATTCTATTACCAAGTAAAACAACATTCTAGGTAACCCAGCCAGTCAAGATATGAGTGGTGATGAAAAAAAAAATCTGCAACTATGTATGGTGACAGATGTTATTTAAACTTATTGTGGTGATCATTTTGCAATATTTACAAAATACTAGTGGACCGGTGCACAAATTCATGCACATTGAAAGAAAATTAATTAGAAGAAATATTTTAATATTGCTATTCGCCCTTTCTCTATAATAGAAGTGTCAACCAAATTCCTGATCGACAATGACAGATCAAAACACATGTGTGATTGGCGCCAGCGAGAGCTTTATATGTATTGTGCATGCGCGAGTCAACTTAGCCTTTTATATATAGAGAATAAACTTGCTTAATTAGACCTGCTTCCTGAATTAGCTAAAGTTTTTCCAGCCCAGTGAAGCATCCCAACTTCTCTTTCAGGTAATTGTCATCAACACAGCAGTAAATATCAACACAAAGCAGATTATTATTGTAGATCATGCAGGGAGAACCAAGGGTAAAATATTTAAACTGCAGCAGTGTTTGACTATATTCTGTGCCGTGAGAAAACCTGAAGTCATTTTCAAGGTCCACCATTTCTTCTTTTTAGTCAGGTCAAGTTTCTAAGCTTTCTATATCTCCGTTTCCCAGCTAATGAAAAGAAAATAGGATTCTACCAAGTCTCCTATCTACCTACTCCAGGATTTCTGTGAGGATCAAATGAAATGAGGAATGGGAAAACACTTCACAGGCATTTGGCTACAGTGTAAAATGTTCCCACCTGGCTATAAAGCAAGTCATGTTCCTGGCCTGAAGAAACTCCAAGGAGGCTAGTTGCTAGGGAGAGAAAGCTGGGCCTGTGTCCCACTTGGTTGAAGCTGAGTGTTGGTTTGTGTGCGCCTGGTCCATAGTGCCGTTTATTGTTAAATGGCCTGTTGCTAGGGAGAGCAAGCCGAGTGTTGCCACCTGACATCATTACTCAGCACCCACAGCCACCATTTTTAGGCTGGGCTGGGCTGGGCTGCATTTTGTGCTACGGGGTCTCAGCTGCGATTTGGTGGGCTGTCTCTCCAGGCTGGTGGCAGAGCCTGTGTCCCACTTGGGGGAAGCCGAGTGTTGCTTTGTGGGTGTCAGGTCCATGGTGCCGTTTCTTTAGAAACGGCCATTGCGTGTCATGGCAGCTCCTGTGTTGAGCATCTGCCCCCCGGTGGTCAGTGTGCGTCATAGCGACTGGTCGGATACTTAGCATATTAGCCTTTCATATATAGAGATAAAGCCATTATGTTGTACACATGAAACTAATATAATGTTGTATGCCAATTATCTACATATATAAAACCCTAATATGCAAATTGACCAAACAGTGGAACAACCAAACAACCAGTCACTATGACATGTGCTGACCACCAGGGGGTGCGCGCAGAACATGTCAGGCATTGGCTGCAGTGGGATGGTGGAGCAGGTGAGCAGGGGCGCCAGATCAAGGCGGTGCACCAGTCACTGTCATCAGGGTGAGTTTCTAGTGGTTACTAAAAATTCTTTGCTCCCACATGCCATGGTCCCACCCGGCACTTACACCCACTGCCGGCGCCTAGCACTGGCCCAAATCGCTGGGCACCATCAGCAGGTGTGAGCAGCTGCTGCTGGCCCTGATCACCCCTCAGGGCTTCTCCACCTCCCCCTGCTCCTGAAGGGTGATCAAGGCAGCAGCCGCTGCTCACAGTCACTGATGGCACTGGCCCCGCTTGTACCTGCTGCTGGCTCTGGCCCCAATGGCTCTATGCCGTCAGCAGGTGCAAGCAGGGCCTGCATCGTCAGTGCATGGGAGCGGTGGAAGCAGTAGCAGGGCTGCCGGCAGACAGGGGACCAGGGACTGCAGTGGGAGGGGCCTGACGGGGGCACAGAGAATGGGCTGAGACCTGCCCCTGTGCCCACCACAGCTTCACAGCCCACAATTCCTTTCAAGGTGCACAAATTCATGCACTGGGCCACTAGTACCTACATAAAAAAAATGAGAAATTTTTTGTATGAGAAAAAATATGTATCATTCTGTATTACACATGATGGTGATTCTGGCATCATTTTTTTCTAGTCTGCTCTGTTTATCAGTCTTTTAATCACAGCTTATGCTCTATCGCTTATGCTGAGAGCTTATTTACAAAATCATTGATTGCAGTCTGCAAATACTGAATTCCTGTTATGGCCTAGATGATATGGAAGGCAACACAAAAATCAAAGGAGTAAAAATGAGAAACAGTCTCTGAAAAGAGACAAGCTCATGGAAGAGTCAAGTATGTAAGCTGTTGACTGCAGCATATTGAGAAGTGAAACAATGAAAATGAACATAGTGGCTCCAGATTTGTGTTTGCAGTCATTCTTCTTCTTGGAGGACTAAAGGATGATCTCCAAGCAGAAATATATTTTTTCTGGCTTTATTGACATAATTGACATACCATTTTGTCCAATGTGATGATTTCATGCATAATTATATTGTGAAATGATTATGATAAGTATAATAAGATTAGTTAAAACATGCATCACCTCACATAATTACATTTTTTGTGGTAATAACATAGAAGATTTTATCTCCAAGCAGCTTTGAATTATATAACACTCCCCAGCCCCTGGCAATCACCATTCTACTCTGTTTCTTTGAGTTTGGCTTTTTTTAGATTCCACTAAATAAGATCATATAGTATTTGTCTTTCTCTGTGTGACTTGTTTCACTTACCATAATGCCCTCATGATTCATTCAAGTCACAAATAGCAGGATTTTTTCTCTTTTATGGCCAAATTGTATACATCTAAAATGTATATTTTTCCTCACATCTTTTTAATTTATTTATCCTTGGATGGAAACTTACATTGTTTCCATGTCTTAGCTGTTGTGAATGATGCTGCAATGAACACAGGAGTGCAGATACCTTTTTGAGAGAGTGATTTCATTCCCTTTTGCTAAATACCCAGAAGTGGGATTGCGGATCTTATGGTAGTTCTAGTTTTACTTTTTTGAGAAACCACCATACCCTTTCCATAGTGGCTGTACCAACTTACATTCCCGTCAACAGTGTTCAAAGGTTCCCCTTTCTCACACAGGCCTCTCTGACACTTGTCCCTTCTTTTCTTTGATGATACCCATTCTAACCAATGTAAGGGGATATTTCATTGTGGTTTTGATTTGCATTTCCCTGAAGTTTAGTGATGTTTTGCATCTTTTCATGTGCCTACTAGCCATTTCTATTTCTTATTTGGAAAAATATCTATTCAGGTCCTTTGCCCATTTTTAAAGTGGAATATATATGGAGTATTTTTGTTTGTTTTTGCTATTGAGTTGTATGAGCTACTCACATACTATTTTTTTATATTAAACCCTTTATCTGATAGTGATAGATTGCCTCTTTGTTCTGTCAACTGCTTGTTTTTCTCTGTAGAAGCTTTTCAGTTTGGTGTCATCTCACTTGCTTATTTTTGCTTTGCTGCTTCTGCTTTGATGTTATACCCCAACACTCATTGCCAAGACCAATAGTCAAGAAGTGTTCGCCTATATTTTCTTATGGGAATTTTACATTTTCATATCTGACATTTAAGTATTTCATCCACTTTGTATTAATGTTTGTGAATAGTTTAAGATATAGGTCCAATTTTACTCTTTTATATGTGAACTAGAGGCCCGGTACACAAAATTCATGCACTGGGGAGGGGGGGGGCGGGTCCCGCAGCCCAGCCTGCACCCTCTTGCAGTCTGGGAGCCCTCAGGGGATGTCTGACTGATGGGAGCTCCTAGAGGGAGCGGGACTAAAGCAGCAGTTTGACAACCTTAGCACTGCTGTAGAGGTGGGATAGGGTCCCCTCACCACTGCTGTACCCGCCAGCAGTGAGCCCAACTTCTGGGAATGCACTGACCACCAGAGGGCAGCTCCTGCATTGAGCGTCTGCCCCCTTGTGGTCAGTGTGCATCACAACGACTGGTCCTTCCGCTGTTTGGTCAATTTGCATATTAGCCTTTTATTATATAGGATATTCAGTTTCCCCAACACCATTTATTGAGACTATTTTTCCATATTGAGTATTTTCATCTTCCTTGTTAAATATTAGTTGACCATACATGCATGGATTTACTTCCAACCTCTTGATCTTATCTGTCACTCTGTCTGTTCATTGTCAGTGCCATACAGTTTTGAACACTGTAACTTTATAGGATAGTTTGAAATCAGGAAGTTTGAGGCCTCCAGATTTGTTCTTCTTTCTCAAGATTACTGTGTCTATTTTTATCTTGTGGTTCCATATGATATGTTTCTATTTCTATGAAAGAATGCCATTGGAATTTTGATAGGAATTGCATTGATTCTATGATGGTTTTGAATAATATGGACATTTTAACAATATTAATTCTTTTGATCCACAAAACAGGATATCTTTTAATTCATTTGTGAATTATTCTGAATTTGATTTTAACATCTGAGCTCTGACCACTACAACTTATTTCAAAAAATATAAAGTATTTAAAATTAAACTTAGCTACATGTTCCATAGGATTGCTGGTGTCATTCTGACATTTTAGTTTTGAGCTTACACTTACCAATAGACTGAAAGAATGACAAAAAGACCCCAGCTGATAATTTTTTTGGATTATAAAAAAGCATTGTTGTACTGAGCAATACTGGGCCCTGAGGGAAAATCATTAATACTAATCCTGTCTTCACTTAAAATTTCATATTTTGTTCATCATGAATTATTTCAATAATTGTATTTTAAATGTATATTGCATTTATTATTTATCTCAATTATGAGGATATCTTTTGGTGTCCTTCTTAACTTTGTGCCCAAAACAAGTACCTCATTCACTTCATCCTAGTCCTGGCCTTATAAAAAAAGAAATGTGTTTATTATTAGAGAACCATTTAAAAATCAACCAGTCAATATGTATCAGACTGAAATAGGATATGTGTCTTGGGAGATAATAAAATTAGAGTCATGATCTTGGGCTTTAGAAGCTTTTAGTGAAGTTGTAATCATAACCCATTAGTATGCAAATGCACAATATGGAAGAGCTTATGGAAGAGATAAATTGCCTTCAGTTCTGACAACAGCAGGGTCTGAATGTGTAACAGGAGTTAGAGAAGGTATTACTGTGTAGATAGAGCTTGATCTGGAACTTTAAGAATTTATAAGCATCAAGCAGAGACCAGGAGGACACTGCATTTCAGGGAGTTATCAGGAGACGTTAGTAAAGGTCAAGGATTTGTAGGGGTTGGACAGAGGGTCGAGGTGAATATAGTAATAAAATAAATTAATCAGAACATTCCTGTGGTTAATTAGTACAAGAGAATGCATATGATTTATTGTGAAGAGTTTGTAAGAATACCAATTTCAGGCTACACCTTAAAAAAATAAAGGAAGGGACCACATTTCATAGAAAGTTCCTGGACAAGATTATTTTGGTAAAGAGTTGTAAGGACAGAAATTTATTCCTGAATATTGAAGTATAAAATGAAGTAATAGGGGCCTACTAACAACATGATGGACCATTTTCACTTCCATCACATAATAAAAATAATTTATTCTATCAAAAATAATAGATGCAGAGCTAACAATTACTGAGCTTATGCCATGTGGTAGGCACCACTGCTAAGGTCACAAAATGCTTGGTACAAAGGGAAAGAGCTATTAAAGAGCTCAGAAGAAGAAAAGTTCTCAAATATCCACCACTACAAATTATACACTTGCATTTATTTTAGACCCTTAATCATAGTAAGAAACTTTGTTTTATATCAAATGATTATTTTCAGCATCTACTGAGTTGTTCATGTTTTTCTACTTCTTCCTGCTCATGTGAAAAATCACATTTTTTATATTTAAATGCTAAACACCCACCTTTCAGTTCCAAATATAAACATGGTTGGGATGCATCATTCTTTTTTATTTTGGTTGGTTTGCTTAGTTGACATTTTTATTTAGGAATTTTATATCTATAGTTCTTAGTATCTTTACCAGGTTTTAGTGCAATGCTTAAGCTGAATCCATAAAAATGACTCAAGAAGTTTTTCTCTTTTTCTTTTTTCTACAAAGGTTTACTTACTTAAGATTGAGACCTATCTTCCTTGAATATTGGGAAGAATGCACAAGCAAATCTTCCTGAATCTGGAGTGTATTGTGGTTCATATCTTTTCTGTGTGTGTCATATTACATATTTTGGAAAGGTTTAGTTACAAATTTGATTTCTTTACAATAGGTAGGTGTATTTTTTCCCAAGTTTAGATATTGGAAAAGACCTGGAAGACATATAGAGGTTGAAGCAAGGAATATGATGCATCAAGAGGAAGCGCATACACGCATGCATTAGGAATCTGAAGAACACCCCATGCGTAAGCAACCCTTGGATCCAGTGTTCATGTGCATCATGCTGTGTCCACAGCCTGAATTTCCCTATCTGAGTAAGGGATCTTGGCTTGGAAGAGCTCACCAAACAAGCTCTCAGCATCTCTCTATATAATTGAGTCAACCTTGTCAAATGGGTTGGGTCACTGCAGATCACAAGTAGAGACTAACGCTGTGGGTGACACAGGAGTTTTGGACTTTTATGGCACTTTGTAAATTCCATTGCCTATGTTGGAAAACGGTCAAAAGCTAGACATCAAGCATCCCCAGAGATAATGTTTCAAAGCCAGATGTACTATTAAATCAGATCTATCTCCACAATAACCTAATCAGATTTTTTAAACATTTCTTCTTAAGTTAACTTTGATACATTTTAGATTTAGAGTTATCCACATCTAAATTTTCAGTTATTGGCATAAAGTTTTAGGTAATATTCTCTTTTTATCTTTTCAATATCAATATGATCTGTTGTGACCCTCCCGTTTTATGCTTCATATTGATATCATGTGTTTCCTTTACATTTTAGTCTTATTAGGGGTTAATATATATATATCTCCCTAATATGCAAATAGACCTAACAGCGGAACAACTGAACAACCAAACTGGTTCTATAATGTGCACTGACCACCAGGGGGCACACACAGAACATGGTGGGCATTGGCAGCAGGTGGCAGAGTGCAGATATGGTGGGTATTGGCCGCAGTGGGATGGTGGAACAGGTGAGCAGGGATGCCAGACCAAGGTGGGGCGCTGGTCACTGTCATCAGGGAGAGCCTCTGCTGGTTACTGAGAGTTCTTTGCTCCCATGTGCCACAGTCCCACCAGGCACTCGCACCTGTTGCTAGCGCCGGCCCTGCTCACACCATTGCCGGTGCCGGAGCCACTGCTCCCACCCGCTGCCAGTGCCCGGAGCTGGCCGCAATTGCTCGGTGCCATCAGTGGGTGTGAGCAGTGGCTGCTGGCCCTGATCACCCTTTAGGGCTTCTCCACCTCCCCCTGCTCCTGAGGGGCGATCGGGGCCAGCAACCGTCTCTCGCACCCACTGCTGGCAGACAGGGGACTGGGGGCCGCAGGGGGAGGGGCTGGACAGGGGCGTGGAAGATGGACTGAGACCTGCCCCTGTGCCCACTGTCGTGGTCCACAGTTCCTTTCAAGGTGCACGAATTCATGCACTGGGCCCGTAGTGTATTAATATTTTTAAAGAACCAAATGTTTGATTTTTAATTTTTCCTGTTGCCTTCATTTCTCTTTCACTTATTTCTGCACACATATACAAATGTGTGTGCATGTGGATGTGTGTGTGTGCTTATGTGTGTATGTGTTTAAATTAGCTGAATTTGGTTCAGATATTCTGTATTTATTCATTTTTTTAGTGTATTCTATCAGTTATTGGAAGAAGTCTTCAACAAGAAGTGTAGAGTAATCAATTTGACTAGTTTTTTCATCTAACCTGACAAGTGTAGTCTTTTTAATGGAATAATCAATCACTTTCCATTTAATTGAATTACAGATATCTTTGAATTACAATTACCATTTGTTTTCTATTTAATAGAATGTTATGATTTTATTTCTTTACTCTATCTTTTTAATTAACTGGAGACTTTTCTACATATTAACCCAATTTCATAGAGTTAATTCATTTTTAATATATTGTTTTACTATTTGTATTTGGTTTTCCTGAAGAACTAGAGAAATAATAATAAGCCAGTATTTCATGTTCCAACTTGGGACTCTAAGTCTCAGGTGAAGTGTTACAAGTGTGATCATGTGCTAACCTCCCTCAATACCATGACAATTCACATATACAATTTGTGCACATAGGTACAGGTGAATCTGGGAGAGAGATAGCAGTTGTGAATTAAAATTATGCACCAGTCTTACTTGTGAGTGGCTCTAGGATGTTGAGTGGGACCTACGTATGTAATGTTCATATGAACAGTTCCCAAATGTAGGAAAGACAAGATTTCCTGTACTGAAAACTAAAGTAGCCTCCAATGCTATTTGGTCTGATTAAATTTGCACTCTCTACCAGAATCACTACTTTAACAGAAATACAACATGTGACAGCAGAGGAGAGGACCTTAATTTTAATATATTATGACTTTTTTATATACTTATTGATTTCAGAGAGGGAAGGAGAGAGAGGTAGAAACATTAATGATGAGAGGGAGAAGCATTGATTGGCTGCCTCCTCTATGCTCCACACTGGGGATCGAGCCCACAACCGGGGCATGTATACTGATGGGGAATCGAACCATGACCTTCTGGTTCACAAGTCAACACTCAACCACTGAGCCAAGTTGGCTGGGCTCAATAAATTATTTGAAAAGGATACATCTAAGACTAAGAGAAGAACTCTACAATGTCATGCTCTAATGGAGATGGGCCACATACACAGACAATGTAAATAGGCCGGACTGCTCTTGTAGATATCATCTCCAATGGAATCCCTCCAGTTGTTTGTAAAAAAAAAAAAAAAGATGCAATATCCTATATTTTGAGGCATTGGACATAAACAGAAAGTCAATGTATAGCATTTAATTGAGTAAATGATAGAAACTAGAAATAATATGATTTTTCTATTAAGAAATTGTGTGCAGATGAATAAGTACATTTAAATAAATGTGCCCTAATACATAATTAAAATAATTTGGGATAAGTCTATTTAACAGTTACCTTCAAAGGTATGAGGACGAAATAGCAAATATTCTGTATTTAAACCCTTTTATTCATTTATTTTTGCCTTGCTGATATCACTTGAAATTTTCTTATACTCCTTGTGATTTTTTCTAATCAGAACACATGAGAAAAAGTTCTGACATTCCCTGTCATATAGCCTTTTTCATATTGATATTATCTTTGATTTAGTCTCATTAGCGCTACTGAAATATTAAGGTCACATTTTTATTTATAAATGATATTTGAAAAGTCAGTGTAATTGGCAACATCATGAGATGAATCTCAGAGGGGCCTCTGCACGTGATAAGTCAGGATTGATGAGAGAAAAATCTCACATTCAGCAAACATCCATCTTTGATATTAGGTCATGTGTCTGTATTATCATCTCCCAATCGGTTGCCAGGCTGTCTCATCCTTCTGACATAGGATCCTAAATGGTAAAATATGATTCCCTATGACAGATTATTTTTACCCTTTCAATTTTTTTTTCAGTACTTTCCCTATACTTCACTGTTCAATTGAGAATAAGGAAGTAATTTTCTAGTTAGAAGTCAGAACACTCATCTCAACTGCCAAGATGACACAAAATAATTTCATTTGACAATTGCTGGCACTCTCTCAAAAATGTTTCAAATCACAAAATACTTTTCCAGAACTCTGTTCTTCTCTGCCTTCTTCTTCCCTTGCTCTTTCTCAACACCCCAGTTAAGCAGCACTTCTTTTTTTCATTAAATACAGGATACAGAGCCTGCCAACTCATAAAATGGCCAACAGTGAGGTGTGCTGTAAATGGAAAATTTTTAGACTTTTCCTTAATATAATTTAAACCCTTCACTCTTAGACATTTTTAAACTTTAGGTCTACTGTTCCAACTATGTTTGGTTAAAAAATATCTTCTAAATCAAATAATGACTACCTAGTATATGTTAGGCACTATAGTATAAGCCTACTCTTTCAGAAGAATGAGGATAAGGTTTTATTTTAGTTGTAGAGAAAAGAGTTAAATGATTGTATGTCTACAGGACAGAGGTTGCAGAGGTGAGCAAAGACTCACATGTATTGCATCAGGCACTGTGTGAGTCAAGCTACTTCCTACTGTAACAGGTTAACTTAAACTCCCACCTCACCCCACCCATTAGCAGCCTGGAAGTAAAATGGTGGACCCTCTGCTAGATATAAATATAATTTACTTCAGTCTCTGCTGTTCTTATACTCTTTATTATTTTTTCACTTGGGTTTGAAAATTGGCTTTAATGCTCTCTGACTATGAGAGAATGTGACAGTTGCTTAATATGTTGTATGAAAATTGCACAGTGTATGAAAAATGGAGAGGCTGATGTAGTGTTATTTTCTTCCTGTAAGCATAAAATTGGCTTTTAGCAATTTGTGAGTGTAGGGTCAAATCGCCTGTATCCAATCGATGTCTGATAGGATTTGGGCCCGGTTACTAATACAGTATTTGCAACTTTCCCCCCCACTTCACACTCTCAGCCTCAAGTGATCTCATTGGAAAGCCTAGGCTGTTAACCAGGCCATCACTTCCTTTGTAGGTCCTGGCCTTCCATTATTTCCTTCTCAGCACCATGAGATTACTGAAAGTTCTACTCGGCCCTGTGGCTTTTTAGCTGATGCTTCTTCTTGTCCTTTTGTTCCACACAGTGTAGGTCCTGGCAGATGCTTTGAGATAATGCTTGATGCCAAACATGAAGCCTACTTTGTTGTGGTCCCCTTTCTCCATGATCTTGGCTACTCAAGCTCAGCTGTCCTTAGTAACTCCCACAGCATTCTTCCATTTGCGTGAGACTGCAGAAAGTGTGACCTTGGGCCCCTTATTGCATGTGGATTGTCAACTGTCTCTAATGGAAAATTAGTGAATGATGGACTTGCCTGAATTCATTTGTCTTCTCCATAGATCTTGGCAATTTCATCTGGCTAATTCAGTTGCTCTGAAATTCATTTAAAAAGCTGTTTTTTGTGTGTGTGTTTTTTTTTTTTTGTCACCAGAGCAGTTTGATTAAAAGCTATCCATTATGCCCTGGCAAGTTTTTCTCAGTGGTTAGAGTGTCTGCCCACAGACTGAAAGGTCCTGGCTTTGATTCTGGTCATGGATTATGTACCTCAGTTGCAGGCTCAAGCCCTTGCCCCATCAGG
This sequence comes from Myotis nattereri, assembly GCF_964212035.1. NCBI lineage: Eukaryota > Metazoa > Chordata > Mammalia > Chiroptera > Vespertilionidae > Myotis > Myotis nattereri. The sequence continues at coordinate 48,072,522 of NC_138083.1, forward strand.
ATGCATGTGGGAGGCAACCAATCAATGTGTTGGTCTCACATCAATGTCTTTTTCTCCCACCCTCCTTCCCTTTCACTCTCTCTGAAAGGCAATGGAAAATTATAGTGGTCATAGAGACATATCTTCTATTCAATACTGTAAGTTATTCAATTATATTTCACCATATAATTAAGTTTCTACTTACATACTTCTAGATTTGGAAATAACATTATGCAGATTCTGTATTACTCAAATTTCTTTTGGTAATAAAAAGAAATGGATTTACTTTAGGAATGTAGGAAAGCAATATATAAATATTTGCACATATCAATTATAATATAATCTTTAAATAAAATAAAATATGTGAAGTATTTCTTTGAAAATTTCAATATTTCTAAAAATTGGTAATGAATGTATGCTGATGCTATCATGCATACACACATAGTCATATTTTGATGCATTCTTTTTTTTTTATTAAGACTATTTTTAGAGGAGAAACCAAGATGGTGGCATAGGTAAACACCAGAAATTGCTGCTTCCCACAACAAATCCAAAAATAGAACTAAAAGATAAAACGGACATCATCCAGAACCACAGGAAGGCTGGCTGAGTGAAAATTCTACAACTAGAAGGAAAGAGAAAAGCACACTGAGACTCAGAGGAGGTGTGGAAGTAAAGTGCAGAGGTACGGAGGCACACGTGGAAAGGGCTGGCAACTGAGGACACGGTTGTCTTTTTCAATCGGGAGGGAGTCTCAAGCTCTGACTGTTTTGAACTCCAGTTCCGGGCGAGTCTCTGGGGACCCAGACTCATACAGGAGAAACTGGACTGTCTGGCATCGGGCAGAACTCGAGGGCGGCTTTCTCTCAGAGGTACTTGCAGTGATTACCAGGACACTGAGATGTTGGGGCCTCTTAGGGTAGGACTGAGGAGCAGCCATAGCTGCTTGCTCTGCCCTGTTGATCCCCTGAGACCCCACCCCACCCAAGCTGTGCACAGAGGCTTTTGCATATGAAAGAACTGGTCCTTTGCAATCTAAAATTGCCTAACAAACTGCAGCTGGGTCAGAGAGACCCAGAACTTCCAAAAGAAGGCCCAAGGCCCCACAGCAGCTTGCATTGCTTCACAGCTGGGCCTCATCTGGGCACCTCCAAACTCCAAACAAAGAAGAGGAATCTGCAGATCTCTCCATAGCTCCTTCTGGGTAGCCTCAGGCAGAGGCTAAATTAGCACCTCCTTAGATCCAAGACCCAGTGTACAAAGTGGTAAGAGTGGGACCATCCAGATTACAACTCCTCAGATCCATAAGGTACACACTCAGGGGGCAGACTCAGTGAGCACCAAAGCCCCACTGAAGCAAGTCTTGCCCCAGAAGGGTGTCTCCAGCACAGAAGTTCTCCCACTTCAGACACAGCTGATTCTCACAGCCAATTGGCCTGGAGATCAATTCCTCCCAGTGATACCTACAACAATCAATGCTTAACTACAACAAGACTGTGCACAAAGCCCACAAGGGGGTGCACCAAGAGTGTCCACCTCAGGTAATTGGGGAGGCTGAGCCACTGGGCCCTATAGGACAGCTAGCACACAAAGCCACTCTACCAACACAGGGAAGCATAAAAAATGAGGAGACAAAGAAACAGGTCACAAATGACAGAAATGGAGGAAAGCAAATGACTGGATATAGAGTTCAAAACCACACTTATAAGATTTTTCAAGAATTTTCTAGAAACCGCCAATAAATTTAGTGAGACCCTCAAGAAATCTAGTGAGACCCTTGAGGTTATGAAAAAAGACCAACTAGAAATTAAGCATACACTGACTGAAATAAAGAATATTATACAGAGTTCCAACAGCATACTAGAGGATCGCAAGAATCAAGTCAAAGATTTGAAATATGAAGAACCAAAAAACACCCAACCAGAAAAACAAAAAGAAACAAGAATCCAAAAATATGAAGATAGTGTAAGGAGCCTCTGGGACAATGTCAAGCGTACCAACATCCGAATTATGGGGGTGCCAGAAGAGAGAGAGCAAGATATTGAAAACCTATTTGAAGAAATAATGACAGAAAACTTCCCCTACCTGGTGAAAGAAATAGACTTACAAGTCCAGGAAGTGCAGAGAACCCCAAACAAAAGGAATCCAAAGAGGACCACACCAAGACACATCATAATTAAAATGCCAAGAGCAAAAGACAAAGAGAGAATCTTAAAAGCAGCAAGAGAAAAACAGTCAGTTACCTACAAGGGAGTACCCATATGACTGTCAGCTGATTTCTCAACAGAAACTATGCAGGCCAGAAGGGAGTGGCAAGAAATATTCAAAGTGATGAATGCCAAGAACCTACAACCAAGATTACTTTATCCAGCAAAGCTATTATTCAGAATTGAAGGTCAGATAAAGAGCTTCACAGATAAGAAAAAGCTAAAGGAGTTCATCACCACCAAATCAGTATTATATGAAATGCTGAAAGGTATCCTTTAAGAAGAAGAAGAAGAAGAAAAAGGTAAAGATACAAATTATGAACAACAAATACACATCTATCAACAAGTGAATCTAAAAATCAAGTGAATAAATAATCTGATGAACAGAATAAACTGATGAATATAATAGGAGCAGGAGCATAGAAAGGGAGTGGACTGACTATTCCCAGGGGTGGGGGGGAAAGGGGTATGGGGGGTGCGGGAAGAGACTGGACAAAAATCGTACACCTATGGATGAGGACAATGGGGGAGGGTTAGGGCAGAGGGTGGGGTGGGAACCGGGTGGAGGGGAGCTATGGGGGGAAAAAGAGGAACAACTGTAATAATCTGAACAATAAAAATTTAATTTAAAAAAAAGACTATTTTTAGAGCTCTTTTAGTTTCACAACAAAAATGATGAAAAAGTAAAGATATCTCACAGACCTTTCACCATCACTCAGTCATAGGCTTCCCCATACCAACATCCCTTACCAGAGTAGCACATTTGTTACAACTGATGAACCTAATTTGATACATCATGATTACAAAGACTGCTGTTTACACTCCAGTTCACTCTTGGTGTTTCACATTCTGTGGGTTTGGACAAGGGTAAAATGAATGTATGCATTATTATATTATACAGAGTATTTTCACTGCCCTAAAAATCCTCTTTGCTCTGCCTATTCATTCCTCCCTCCCCTTCAATTCCTGGCAACCAATGATCTTTTTACTGTCTCCATAGTTTTGCCTTTTTCAGACTGTCATATAGCTGGAATAATACACAATGTAGCCTTTTCGGGTTGGCTTCTTTCACTTAGTAATATGCAGTTAAGTTTCCTCCATTTCTTTTCTTGGATTGATAGATCATTTCTTTAGCACTGAATAATACCATGCTGTTTTTAGAGGTGCATTTTAATTCTTTTGTAGTCAGAAATGCTATGTTGTATGAATTGACTCCTTTTAGATTTATTTAGACTCAATTTATGGGTCAAATTATGATCCATCTTGATAAATATTTCAAATACTCTAGGGAACAATGTGCATTAATACTGATTTTGTTCAGAGAGTTCTATCTATGTCATTTTTGTCTTTGATATTAATAGTTACTCCAGTTTTCTTATGATTAGTTTAAGCATGATATATAATAGTCTTTCCTTGCTATTTTAATCTTTTTGTGTGTTTACATGTCACATGAGCTTCCAATTGGCAACATATAATTAAGCTGTGTGTGTGTGTGTGTGTGTGTGTGTGTGTGTGTCTTAAATCAAGGACATTCATTGAGTCAGTAAATATGTCATATGTTGAAACAAAAATATAAATTAAACTATGTTCTCAAGAAGCTCTTCATTGAGTTAAATAAGCCCACACATATCCAGCTAACAATATATAACATGAGAGGCAAAGGAGGTAATCTTAGTCAGAATAGTATGAGTTATCAGTAATTCAGTGATATGTACACCTAAGTTATAAGTTTATTCTGATCATTTAAGTAATTATTTAGATTGTTGATCAAACTTGCTATTTAAAATATTTAAATTATGTTGCATAAGATATAAGGTTGTATCATATAAAACTTGACACAAGTTAATATTTTTCCACTCATCATTTCTTAGTTCAATAAGGGCCAGAGAACCAAACACCAAACAAGGTGAAAACCACATTTACCAGAGAAAATAGCTGAACCTGGAAATAAGCAGCAGTCTCCCATGCTGAGACATTTTCCAGTTTGATCGGGAAAAAATGAAAAGCTACAGGGAACAAGATATGAAAAGCAATTTGAAAACCAGGTGAACTGGATAAAGGAAAATAACATCCTACTAAATTTCAAATGTGCATCAGTGAAAAACAGTACTTACAGACCAAATACAGCAATGTTTCCAAACATTATGAAAAAACCTGAAACGATTATTTTTAAAGGTCTGTCACAATATCCCATTATGTCTTTGAGAAAAATAACTTAATTATGGCATGGTTTCAGACATTACCCAATAGAAGTAGTGATTCCATTTTAACCAGTAGTTTCTATTTTATCTTCTGCACCTTAGGGCAGTGTCTCAAACAGAAGATCCTTACTTTGTGATTTCGTTCACATTGGTTAAAAATAGCTCCCTTTGTTCTATGATAACGGTTACTAACAAGCTCGGATGTTTTAAGCAATTACCACTCTAAGTTCTGTGTTCTCAGCAAAATTCTGCCACTGACCATAAAAAGAGACACGCCATGGCAGTTGTGAGAGCCAAAGTGGCCTTGTCCTTTAAGCCTTGGATACTGTTGAAAGTTCTATTATGGAATTCCAAAAGCAGGCCTGATTTGTCCTCTAAATTCAAACATCATCTAAGCTGAAACGTCCAATCTTATGAGGCATGAAGAATTTTTATACACCTCAGATAATTTTATATGTCCCCATGACTTATATTATACTTGAACTTTTTGTATGAAAAGCAAAAACAAAGAAACCCATAATGACAAAGATTTCCATACATTCTGTCATAATTTTAGTGTGTTGATAGTCTATACAACTGTGAGAGAGCATGTTTTAAGTATATAGACAATGCTTGTTGTACATGGAGTTTGCAAACACTTATTGCACAAACTCCAACACTGTGGACTGTCCACAAGAAATTAATGAGCACAAGAAATTACTGAGTTTCGGATCTAGAAATCATGATAAAGCAGAATAAGTGAAAGAAGTAAGTATACAGTGACCTCCCTTACCTGCAGGGGGTAAGTTGCAAGACCTTAAATGGGTGCCTGAAGCCATGGATAGTATGGAAAACAATATATACCAGGTTTTAAAATGTGTGTCATTCTGAGTAGTGTGATGACACACAGTTTAGCAGACACTAAATCAAATACTTTGTTCAATGTATATTGTGAAAATGATGAGCAAGTTGAAAATTGTTGAAAATAATGCTCCATTTTATCTAAAAATTTTCCTCTGTGGATGTCAGCATTTTTGTTCTTGTTTTATTTGTAAATATTTTTCCTAAAAATATATTGAGTCCCTGCTTTCAGTTATTGTGTGTATGTACTAAGATGTGCATTCCTGGATCACCTGGCAATTCTATGGTTAAATTTTTATGTTTTTTTAAAATATGTTTTTATTGATTTTAGAGAAAGAGAGAGGGAGAGAGGGGTAGAAACATCAATGAGAGGGAAACATTAACCAGCTGCCTCCTGTATGCCCCCTACTGGGGATCAAGTCTACAACTAAGGTGTGTGCCCAGATCAGGAATCTAACTGTGGCCTTCCGGTTCATAGTCCAACGCTGAACCACACTGGCGGGGCAAGAGGCCAATTTTTAAATTCAGTTTATTGGGGTAACATTGGTTAATAACATTACATAAATTTCAAGTGTACAATTCTATATGTTTTAAAACAACAGCAATGGTGCCTTATGAAGGAAAAACGGAGTTATTGAAGTGACTTAAGTGACCAGCAAGATGGCACAAAGAGACTGCTTTTGAGAGCTCTATTATTAGTCATTGGTAGAGAAACCTATTTTACTAGTAAATATGCAAAAGAACAAATATTGATAAATAAAAACAAATATTGATAATTAAAAATCAATTGCATTTATTTGAATTTTTTCCTTTTATACTTTTTCAAGTTACACATCTACAAGAAAAAATAACACCATTAAAATGGTTAAAATATTCTTATATTTACTAAAATATAGTTGTTTTCCTTTAAGGAGGAATACATACCCACACAATTTGCTATAGGAACTCATTTCCTCTAGATTTAAAGGGGAGTTGGAAGCAAAGACTATATTTCTAAACTTTTCATGCTTGGACAGAATCCTCGCTGTACCGCAGTTGCATTTCACATAGCCAATGAGTTCCACCGCCAATGGTAATGAGTAATAAGAGGGAAAGAATCCTTTCTCCAGTTACCTCATGGCAGCATTAAATTAATGCTCTATATATTATAGTGGCAGCAAATGATTTATTAGCGCACCCATCGCTGGAGTGATGTGCAATTGCGTAGATGATGGACTGGAGAAAAACACTGTGGATGTAATGTCTCTGTAATGTTCTGATGTCGAAGACTGGAGGGAATACATTATTAAGGGAATATCGTGCTGATTACTTGCCTCTGTAATATATCACTAATCTAATGTCACTGCGAAGATGTATAAGTTTAATTTATAATGCACAAAGTAAGAGGTGACAGCGAGACTTTCCATCTAAGTAATTTTTTTAAGGATTCATTTTTGAAAACTTTATTCTAAGTCCTTAGGAGAAGGTTTGGTGAAGATTATTTAAGGATGAAGGTGATATATTGAAGCTGTAGAACAGATATAATGGAAAGATTTGGTGGGATCGCTGTTAGTTTTTGTTGTGAGAAGATCAAGGCAACTGCCCTGCCCAGAATTTTTGGTTTTATCAAGGGTCCCATCTTACTAATAGTAGACTAATTTATGTCATGTGTCAAGTGCCCCAGTTTTAAAAGCATTTTGATGTGTTCTAACTTTTATTTTGACCATGTTACTTAATAAAATTGTTGAGGAAGGCATTCTAAGGCTTTTTAAATAATTAAGCAGTCAGATATTAAAATATGCTCATCTATCTCATAGAACTACAGTAGCACAAGGGGGAGGGCATATGATGTTAGATGGTTATTCAAGAGTCTCTTATACCAGTAATAACCATGATTTTAATCAACTTGACTTTTTGATGGTTTGCTTCATCTATAAGAAGTTTTATTTACATAATCTTCATGATTATAGTTGAACTTGATTCAAGAGCTTCTTTTAGAGCAAAAAACCAATTATTCAAACAGATTCTTAAAACATATATATAAGAAAGCCCTGGCTGGGTAGTGCAGGTTCGGATATGCCAAAAGTTGCGGGTTCCATCCCCAGTCAGGTCACATACAAGAATCAATCAATGAATGCATAAATAGGTGAAATAACAAATCAATAATCTCTCTCTCTCTCTCTCTCTCTCTCTCTCTCTCTCTCTCTCTCTCTCTCTGTGTGTTTGTGTCTGAAATCAATAAAATCAAACTCCTAAGTAATAATATTTCACAAAAAATAATGTTCTGGCCATGTGGAAATATAAAGCCACTTTGTTTCATTCATTTTGTGGATATATAAGCAGATTGTTCAATAATACATTTCAAACAATACATTTAGTTTTATCATAAAATTGTATCATGATTAAGAGGTAAAACTAAAAGAGTCCTTAATCCTTAAAACACATTTCTTCATGAATATAACTTCCAGTGTGTTTCCCACCAACTCCCACAGGAAAGCCCAATGGTCTCTGCTTATAGTGGAGAAAGAACTCTCCTCGCTCTAATTCCTCAAAAATAAAACATCACTGAATATTTTCACAAATAAAATCAAGTATGGATATATTGATTCTAAGACCTTTAATTCATTCTTTAGGAATACAAATGAAAACTATGTCCATCAATTATTCTAAAATGAAGTCAATGTCATAACACAACACCTTTATGTATATCAGTGGTTCTCAAGAATCTTTTTAAAATCCTGATTTCTGGGCCTCATCCTCCGGAAATTCTGTTTCTTTGTTACTAATGTTGTGGCCCCACCCCATAACACTTCTTAACAAATTTTGAAGTGTGCAATACCATGTTATTCTTACAGGCACTATGTTGTATGGCCAATCTCTTGAACTTATTTATTTATCATGATTGAAATGACATACTTATTGAACAACTTTTCATTTCTCCCACCTCCAGCCCTTGGCAAGTGCAATTGTCTTCTCCGCTTCTATGAGTGACTATTTAAGATGCCCCATATAAGTGGAAGGATGTAGTACTTGTCTTTCTGTAACTGGCTTATTTCACTTAGTGTAATTTCCTTTAGGTCCATCTGTGTTGTTATAAATGGTAGGGTTTCCTTCTTTTCTAAGGCTGAATAATATTTAATTGCATGTTTATGCCATATTTTCTTTATCCATTCTGTTTATGGCTATTTGGTTTTCATATCTTGATTATAAATAATGCTGCTATAAGCATGAAAATTCAGGTATCTCTTTAAGATCCTGATTTCAATTTTGGATATATACCCAGAAGTGGGATTGCTGGATCATATGGTAGTTTTATTTTTAATTTTTTTAGGAGCCTCCATGCTGTTTTCCATAGTTGCTTCATTATTTTACATTCCCACCAAACAATGTATTAGTGTTCCAATTTCTTCACATCCTCTTCAACACATCTTTTGGTTTCTTTTGGTAATAGCCCTCCTGACAGGTATGAAGTGATATCTTATTGTAGTTTTTATTTTATTGATATTACTGAGGTATGTCTTTGGGGAAATGTTCAAACTTTTTGCCCATTTCTTATTTGAGTTATTTGTTTCTTTACTGTTGTACGAGTTCCTTATCCATTATGGATAGTAACCTCTTATCAGATGTGTGTGGTTTACAGATATTTCTCCAATTCCTTATGTTGCCTTTTCATAAGGTATGATACTAACAAACATGTTGCCCATTGGAGATGGTGAGGTCTTTATTGATTAGTTAGGATGATGCTGGGTCCTTGTCACAGTTACTTGGCAACACATACACTCGATATGCTCTGTAAAACTGGTTTCTCATAAGATGTGAATGTCTATCAAGGGTGCTAGAAGCACTACAGAACATTAGCAGGTTGCTGAGCATGTGCCTAAACAACACTGCGCTTGTTTCCTAATTAACAAAAAGAATTTGGCTTCAGAGAAAGAAGCTGAGCTGCAGTGGCAAATCCTCGCTGTGGTTCCCTCCAGGGAATGTACAAAATTATTTGATACGATCAGCTTCGTGTCTCTTGAAAAGTGTGTGTGAGTTTGCCATTTTAGGCTTCTGTTTATTTTTCAGAATTAACTCAATATGTTGTTGTGAATAAATAATTAGTAGAAAATCTGCTATTGAAGGGGATGATCCCCTTCAATATTCAGGTTACTAACATTAGGAAAGCACGGCATTTTAAATCAACTCATTACACTGAATGGAGTGAGGAAATATCAATATAAAAGATGACAGCAAGTCAAACTATAGTATAGAGTGAAAATAACTCAACTCGTCTTCTTTCACTACTGTTCTAGATGCCACATACTCTTAAGGTTAGTTTAAATCCTCGTAAATAATACCTCCGTTTGTGAAACTAGGACTGTCAGTAATTTTTGTAATGCTTGTTGTCACTTTAAAAATGCAGACTTCAAATTCAGTACTCATATGTTCAAACTCTAAGCAAATTCTCTATTTCTTTGTATGCTTATCTTTTTAAAAAAATTTTTTTTATTGATTTCAGAGAGGTAGGGAGAGGGGGAGAGAGAGAGAAACATCAATGATGAGAGAGAATCATTGATTGGCTGCATCCTGCATACCCCCTACTAGGAATCAAGCCTGAAATTCAGGCATGTGCCCTGATCTAGAATCAAACCCTGACCTTCTGGTTCATAGGTCGATGCTCAACCACTGGGCACACTGGCATAGCTGTATGGTTATGTCACAAAAAATAGAGAATTAGGTTCACGAATTTTCAATTCACCCTTATCCTTCATGTCTTCAGTCCCCTTCAGATTCATGATTCCCATGACCATATTATAAATACATACTAAAAAAAACTATATTAAACTTATCTTCTACATAATTTAATTAAACATTGCTTTAATAAGAATCTAAATATATACATACATTTTAAATATTTTATAAAAACATTTTTTAAATAACTAAATATCTTCTATCACTATAGTCATTTTCATATTATAATCCTTAATTCTAATGCCCTTCCTATTAAAAGGAGAGAAACTAAGTCTTTACTCACTTTTCTGTTTTGGTGTTTATTCCCTAGCTTGATTTCAAGTACTACCTTAGAGCATCTAAAAAATAGTTCCTAGCCCTAGCTCATTTGGCTCAGTGGGTAGAGTGTTGGCCTGCGGACTGAAGGGTCCTGGGTTCAATTCCAGTCAAGGGCACATGCCCAGGTTGCAGACTCTATCTCCAGCAGTGGACATGCAGAAGACAGCCAATCAATGATTCTTTCCCATCATTGATGTTTCTATCTCCCTCTCCCTCTCCCTCTCCCTCTCCCTCTCCCTCTCCCTCTCCCTCTCCCTCTCTCTCTCCCTCTCCCTCTCCCTCTCCCTTCCTCTCTGAAATCAATAAAAATATATTTAAAATATATACATACATACATACATACATACATACATACATACATACTAGTTCCTGGAAATATATATATAACGAATACTTGCAAACACCAAAAGTTCAAATATTTGCCAGAAACTAGCAGGCAATTACCATGTACTACATAGCTATGGCTGAGTTGAAAAGCACAATAGTTACCCAGCGAAGAAGTTAATGCTGATATCACAAAATTTCCCCACCGTGGTTCCTGGGCAGGACTCTGTGTCTGTATAAAGCTCTGTGGATAGCTTCTCTATGGCTGAGGCTCCTGGCTTTGAGGCAATCACACAATGGAAATCCCACTAATTTGGATATTTTTTATTCCTTTCCTATTGCGGGTGGTCTTGGGTCCCATGTTCCAGCAAGTCAATGAGAGGAGAATACCTTAGGAAAACATACCAAAGCTGCCCTGTGGAGTCACTGTCTACCACAGACCCTTCCTTCCTACAGTCACCCTTTTCTTAGACCAATCATGTGGCCCATTTGGCACAGAAGCTTGCGTGGCAATCAGGGACAGTTGACCCAAACAAAACTGACAGCCAAAGGCTATCAGTAAAGGAATCATAACTTCACACTGAGATATGATATTAAAATGTGGAGTTCTAAGAAGATCACCAGAAAATTGCTTCACTTTTCAAGAAGCTCTCAAACTCCCGCCATCTCTTCCATCCCATGGTATTAGCATGAGTGTCTCCCAAGTGCTGCCCAAGAAACTGCTGGAGATCTCATGCCCAAAGTAGAGTCCTGCTGTAATTCCATCCAGAGAACAATGACCCCTCCCCTGTCTACATCTCCCAAAGAGGTGTAGAAATAAAATCACATTCAAATATTTATTTGTCCCTTGTTTTAAATGAGTCTTATATTAATTCTTGGAACCAAGTTAATTATTATTTTTTAGTGTTTAAGTTTCAAATCTGATTAAGATTTGCAAATCCAACTGTTTATTAAAGGTTAAAATATAATAACCTAGGGTTTTTCTCTTTCCAAGATAAAAATCTGGGGCAGTCTCATCTATAATTAAGAAATATGTGGCTATTTTTCCATGCTGGTATTTATATGCAGTATGTTCACTTTACAAGATTAGGAAAATAAAAGACAGCTACATAAAGGAAGGAGTAACTGAATTAGATGATTTGAGACCAGCATTAAAACAGAGAATCTCTCAGGATTCAGGTCCAAGAATGTGCATATTAGAGAAAAAGAAATATTTCAACTGGAGCTTAAGAGGGAAGAAGATAAGTCTGCCTAGGGAGACAGAAAAATGTGAGGCTTCTATAATTGTTCTGTTATTTATAACATAATACTGCCTGAGCTATTATTCTAAAGAGAAATATTTTTCTACTGAACTTGAAAGGAGGAGTTTGAGATTTTTCAGGTTTTGTTCTCAATCAGATGAAAGAATAGCTCTCCTGTCAGTAGCTGTAGCCAGGGTAGCATGTGAACTTCAGCATCATTTTCTGAGAACATCATCTGGTTAAAATGGGGAGATAACAGTTCAATAGATAAACATTACAAGGGATGAAGCTACTAGAATTTAAAAACACATTCAGCCAAGAGACATAGGAAAACATGCTCAAAGTCACTAATCATCCAAGAGATGAAAATGAAAATGACAATAAGGTACTATCGCACACCTGTCAGAAGGGCTGTCATCAACAAACAACAGGTGTTGGTGAGGATGAGGAGAAAAAGGAACCCCCATACCCTGCTGGTGGGAATGCAGACTGGTGCAGCCACTGTGGAGAACAGTATGGAGTTTCCTCAGAAAATTAAAACTAGAACTCCCATTGGACCCAGTAATCCCACTTCTAGGAATATATCCCAAGAAACCAGAAACACCAGTCAGAAAGGATATATGCAGCCCTATGTTCAGAGCAGCACAATTTACCGTAGCTAAGAATTGGAAACAGCCTAAGAGCCCATCAGCAGATGAGTGGATTAAAAAACAGTGCTACATCTACACAATGGAATACTATGCTGCTGTAAAAAAAAAAAAAAAAAAAAAAAAAGGAACTCATACCATTTGCAACAGCATGGGTGGACCTGGAGAGCATTATGTTAAGACAAATAAGCCAGTCAGAGAAAGATAAATATCACATGACCTCACTCACATGTGGAATATAGTGAACAACATAAACTGATTAACAAAAATAAATCCAGAGACAGAGAAGCGTTGAACATAGGGAAGGTAGGGGAGGGGGGAGTAAGAGATCAACCAATGGACTCATATACATGCATATAAGCATAACCCATGGACACAGACAGTAGGGGAGTGAAGGCATGTGCTGGGGGGTGGGGTGGCCAGGGAGAGGTCAATGGTGGGGGAAAGGAGACATATGTAATTTTTTAAACAATAAAGAATTTAAATAAAAAAAAATAAATAAAAACACATTCATTGAACCCAAGTTTGCTCTTTAATGAAAAGTAAAGAAGAAAAATGTTAGGAGAATTGCCTTAGCTAAGACAGTTGTTAGCTGCATATTAAAGATGCAAACAGACTAAACGTGGTTATTTCTCAGGCTTATAAATAGCACACATCTTTATATTTTCTAATACATTTTATAGAGCATGAGTAAGCTGCAGTAACATGTTTTATCAGGGGAGAGATGGGGGTATTCTAGATATGCCAAGGAGATAGCCAAACCTTTATTGATCTGAAAAGCAAATCATTCCTCCCCAAAAGTTTAAATATATTTGTGAATTAAAATTATCTATCTATCTATCTATCTATCTATCTATCTATCTATCTATACATATATATATCCTATCTAATAATAGAGAAACATGGTAATTAATCCTATCTAATAATAGAGAAACATGGTAACTAACCTTCCCATTTGCCAATCAGGGTGATATGCAAATTAACTGCCAACTAAGATGGCAGTTAATTTGCATATGTAGGCACAATGCTGGGAGGTGAAAGGGAAAGGACAGAAGAAGCCCCCTGCCAGTGACGGTGCTAAGGAAACCCAGGGGGGTGCTAAGAGCCGGGGGGCAGGGCAAAGGCGGCCCTGGGGGCCGCCTTTGCCCTGCCCCACAGCCATGATCGGAGAACCGGGCGCCTTTGCCACCTGGCCAGTGATAGGGGGAAGCAGGGGTGGAGCCGGCAATGGGAGCTGGGCAGGGGCAGAGCCGGCAGTCCAGGGAGCTAGGGGTCCCTTACCCAGGCTTAATGCCTCGGTCAGAGGCATTAGGTTTAGGTATGGGAGGAGTCAGTGATTGTGAGCAGCTAGGGGTCCCTGCCCAGGCCTAACGCCTTGGCCAGAGGCTAGGTCTAGGCAGGGGTGGAGTCAGCAATTATAGGGAGCTGGGGGTTAGGCCAGAGGCATTAGGCCTGGGCAGGGGCAGAACCAACCATCACAGGAGCAGGGGCGGAGTCAGCAATCATGAGCAGCTGGGGGTCCCCTGCCCAGGCCTAACACCTTGGCCAGAGGCATTAGGCCTGGGCAGGGGCAGTGCCAGCAGTCATGGGTAGCAGGGGCAGAGTCGGTGATGGTGGGAGCTGGGGGTCCCCTTCCCAGGCCTAACGCCTCGGTCAGAGGTGTTAGGTCTAGGCAGGGGCAGAGTGGGAGATCGCGGGGAGCTGGGGGTCTCCTGCCCAGGACTAAGGCCTCCACCAGAGGCCTTAGGTCTGGGCAGGGGTGGTGCCAGGGATCATGGCTAGCAGGGGCGGAGCCAGGGATAGTGGGAGCTGGGGGTCCCCTGCCCAGGCCTGACACCTCTGCCAGAGGCCTCAGGCCTAGGCGGGGGGCAGAGCCAGCAATCGGAGGTGGCTGGGGGTCCCCTGCCCAGGCCTGACGCCTGGGCCAGAGGCATCAGGCCTGGGTGGGGGGCGGAGCCAGTGATTGGGGGGATATGAAGGTCCCCCACCCAGGCCTGAAGCCTGGGTCAGAGGCATCAGGCCTGGGCGGGGGGTGGAGCAGGCGATCAGAGGGAGATGGGGGTCCCCTGCCCAGGCCTGAATCCTGGGCCAGAGGCCTCAGGCCTGGGTAGGGGGCGGAGCCAGCTATGGGAGGGAGATGGGGGTCCTCTGCCCAGGCCTTACACCTCTGGCAGAGGCATCAGACCTGGGCAAGGGGCCAATCTGGAAATCGGAGGGTGATGGGGGTCGACGCCTCTGGCCAAGGTGTCAGGCCTGGGCAAGGGTGGAGCCTGTGATCAGGGGAGATGGGGTTCCCCTGCCCAGGCCTGAAGCCTGGGCCAGAGGCATCAAACCTGGGGCAGGGGTGGGTGGGGTGCCAAGTCGCCGATTGGTGTGAACTACAGAGGAAGCACCTTTTCTGACCACTCATTGGTTAAGAATGAGTTATATAAATTTTGTGGTGAAAAAAACGAAGGTCTGCTGCTGGAGAGCTAAGAAATGTCATATCCTGCCCTAGCCACTTTGGCTCAGTGGATAATGCTTTGGCCCACCGATGGCAGGGTCTGGGTTCAATTCTGACCAAGGGCATGTACCTAGGTTGCAGGCTCCTCCCTGGCCGGGGCCCAGGTCAGGGCTCATGCAGGCGGCAACCAATCAAAGTGTTCCTCTCATTTTGATGTTTCTCTCTGTCTTTCCCTTTCTCTTTCACATTCTCTAAAAATCAGTGGAAACATATCCTCAGGTGAGGATAAAAAAATAATAAAGAAATTATTATTATATGAAAGACACATCTTGAAAATGCCTAAAGAAAGTTGTCATTTTTTCATGGTGACGGGGCTGGAGTCCGTGTTGGTGAAAAAACCTTGCTGGCTGCGGTGACTGGCAGTGGCTGCAGCAGCGGGGTTATGGGGCTAGTTCCTTCCCCTGATCAGCCTGGTCACTTCCCACAAAGGGAGGACAGACTGCAGCTTAGGCCCGCTCCCCAAGGGGAGCAGGGAGCGGGCCTAAGCCATCACTAGGACATCCCCTGAGGGCTCCCAGTATGTGAGAGGGGGCAGGCTGGGCTGAGGGACACTCCCCCCCCCCCGTGCATGAATTTTGTGCACCGGGCCCCTAGTATATATATAAAACCCTAATATGCAAATAGACTGAACAGCAGAACAACGGAACAACTGGTCACTATGACGTGTGCTGACCACCAGGGGGCGCGCACGGAACATGGTGGCGTTGGCTGCAGCAGGATGGTGGAGCAGGTGAGCGGTGGCCCCAGACCAAGGCTGGGTTCTGGTCGCTGTCATCGGGGCGAGCCTCTGGTGGTTACTGAGAATTCTTTGCTCCTGAGTGCCACAGTCCTGCCAGGCACTCACACCTGCTGCCAGCACTCGCACTTGCTGTTGGCGCAGGTCCCGCTCACACCCGCTGCCGGCACCGGCTCCTATCGCTTGTTGCTGTCAGCAGGTGCAAGTGGCGGCTGCTGGCCCCCATCCCCCCTCAGGGCTTCTCCACCACCCCCTGCTCCTGAGAGGCGATTGGAGCTGGCAGCCGCCTCTTGAACCCACTGCCAGTGATGGTCCTGCTCACACCCGCAGCCAGCGCCAGAGCTGCTACTTGTACCCTCTGTTGGGGCCCAGTGCCGGTCCTGATTGCTTGGCACCATCAGTGGGTGCAAGCGGCAGCTGCCGGCTCCAATTACCCCTGAGGGCTTCTCCCCCTCCCCCTACTCCTGAAGGACAATCAGGGCAGCAGCCACTGCTCGCACCTGCGGCTGGCGCCGGCCCCAATCGCTCTGCGGTGTCAGTGGGTGCGAGCAGGGCCAGTGCTGTCAGCACGTGGGACCGGGTCGGGGCCGCAGCTGGAGGGGCTGAGCGGGAGCACGGAGGATGGGCTGAGATCCACCCTTGGCCCACCGCAGCCTCACGGCCCACAGTTCCTTTCAAGGTGCACTGGGCACCTAGTGTTTAAATTGTAGTCATGGTTTTCATAAAAGAAGAAATAAAATTGGTCCATTTCAGGGGGATAAGAGTGTATTTCATTTTATGTAATAATTTTTCAGAGTTAATGTAACACCAGAGGATGAAAATGTGACATGATGGTTTCAAGTTAAAACTTATGTTCTTTTCTAAAACATAAGAATCTTGATGCACCACACTGGCCGGGCTGGAATTCTTAATTGTGACAGCACATGGCCTCAGCAGTGGGCTCCTTCCCTGAGAGCACATCCTCACGTCACTGCTACTCAAGGCTCATCTTCATGGGAACACAGGCCTTAGACACTTCCTGTCATAGATGTATTTGTTTGGAGAAAATAAAATCCACATTAATAAGTCCCTTTTATCAAGTTCCTTACATTTTTTAGAAACAAAGATTTTATTTTACTTGTGCTTATGTTGTGCGCGGTCAATATTATTCTCCATTTATTCATCCAACAGTGATTGTGAGGCAGTCTTTCCAAGAAGTGTAGTGTGGCGACACCTTGTGGTCGTTCTGAAATACTCAATTTATCAGATTCATAAATACTATACTTATCTATTCATTTTTATCTTTTCTAATATGACAAGTATCATTATATCCTTCTGCTTATTTATATTTTTAGAATAATTTGAGATTATGTTCTTGAGCCAATCACAGAATATTGTTCATTATTTTATGTTCTTAGTGTATTACCAAATATAATAGGAAACTGAAAACTTTGATTATGGAAATACAACAATATTTTCATCTTACTAAATTAGCTGAATGTTTAAATAAAATTTACATAAAGCAATTCAATTTATTTTTAGGTTCGTGTAACAGTTTCTAAAATAAAAATATAATTACTCCAACCATTACAAGAAAAAAATATTTTATGGTGTACAATAGAAGATTGATAACATTATAAATAACAAGTTATGTCATATATAAATGGTAAGAATGAGCAAGTTAGATAATGATTTCATTAACTCATTTTAATTGTGACTTGGGAGATGAAGATGCAGTCAAGTTGATGAATGTGTTGAAATGTGTTGTATTAAAACATAATGGGTTGTGATTTATATTTCTGAGAATTACTTTTGGATTCCCAGTGAGATGTTGAACTGCTTCCTTATGCCAGGAAAGTATGACACCAAACTAATGCTATTATTCTGTAGACCAGTAAATGATTAGCCTCAGAGTGTAGCAATTTAAAATACTTTATAAAGAGTCACCATAAATATGAATGCTTTGGTATGACGAAACATTATGTCTTCAGAAGTTTGGTTTATATTTAACTGATAATCATTTGAAAGTCTATCAAAAGTTTTCTGAGTTTTCATTTTGCTGTGTTTGGATTCACACTAACTCATGTAACACATAAAGGCTCTACCAGGGGTCCTCAAACTTTTGAAAAGGGGCCAGTTCACTGTCCCTCAGTCCATTGGAAGGCCGGAGTATAGTTAAAAAAAAAAAACAAACTATGAACAAATCCTATGCACACTGCACATATCTTATTTTGAGTTAAAAAATCAAAACGGGAACAAATACAATATTTGTATTTGCATGTGGCCCACGGGCCGTAGTTTGAGGACCCCTGCAAACTGTCCCTAATGTAAATATTCTTTCCCTGAGCATGTCATTGGTTTATACACTTAAGTTGTGACAAAACAACATGTGAGAACTTGGTCAGCACTATAAACCTGGATAACAATTTTTTATTGCATCTCATTGACTTCCTGGCTCCCCATTTTTAAAGTTAGTTTTAAGGACTATTAATTTTTAACAGTAGAATCGAGTGTTAGTATTATATAGGTGTGGGCAAAGTAGTCCATTAACAAATTAGCAAATAAATACTAAATAATAAACCATTTTGTTTAGAGACCATATTTTAGTAAGACTAGGAAAGAGATTCTGACTATAAAACTATATGTTCAATAAGTATCTCATGCAAGTGAGAAAAAGGCTGGACATTAGAGATCTGGCCTTGGAAAGTAGCAATTACTTTATAATTATTTATGGCACAGGCTCTAGATTCAGAATATTAGGTTTCAAATTCTAAACCAAGCCTCTAGAAACTATTACACTTCAAACACGTTACTTCACCTCTCTGTGCCTCTATTTCCTTGTCTATAGCATGGAAACACTATTGGCATCTACCTCATACCCTTAGCTTTGTTGTGGAGATTAATTGAGGACTTGGCAAGGGCTTGGTATATGGTAAATGTTCAGTAAGTCTAACTGCTATTATCAACATTATTATTAAAACTAGACTATATGCAATGACCATTTCTAAATGCCCAGTGGGATAGAAAGAAGAGTGTGCCACTCTCCCTGCCCAGGAGCATCAAATCTACTGTTGTAGACTCCAGAACATGGAAGCCTTCTAAGCCTTACATCCTTATCCCTTTCTTTTTTATTTCTTCCTCCCTCCCCTACTTTTCCCTCCATCCATCATTCTGTCCCTACTTTCTTGGCTACATAGTTTTCAAGATTTCTTAATTTGGTTAAACATCAGTTTAAAGAAAATTAGAAGAGTCAATTTATAAATTTTTGGCATGGAAGTCATTTTGTAATCAAGGGATTAAGCAAAGAAACAAAAGAAAGACTCATGGACACAGGCATTAGTATGGTGATTACCAGAAGGGAGGCAGTAGGAGGTAAAAGGGGGATAAATGGTGATGGAAGGAGACTTGACTTGGGGTGCCCAACACACAATACAATATACAGACAATCCTATATAATAAAACCCTAATATGCAAATCAACCAAATGGCAAAACGACCTGTCGCTATGATGCACACTGACCACCGGGGGCAGATGCTCAATGCAGGAGCTGCCCCCTGGTGGTCAGTGTGCTCCCACAGGGGGAGCACCGCTCAGCCAGAAGCTGAGCTCACGGCTAGTGAGTGCAGTGGCGATGGCAGGAGCCTCTTTCGCCTTTGCTGCAGGTGGGCAGTAAGGCAAGGGCTCCCAGACTGCTAAAGGGCGCAGGCTGGGCTGAGGGACCCCCCACCACCACCCCCAATACATGAAATTTCATGCACCGAACCTCTAGTATAGTATAGAATTGTATACTGAAACCTATATGATTTTATTAATCAATGTCACCCCAATAAGTTCAATTTAAAAAATAAACTGAAAAATAAAAAATCATTTCACCAATATTTTCCAATTAAGGATAGTATCCTATAGCTCAATAGTGGTGTTTTTATAGTTTTTGTAGTGTATATTATGTTATACGAAATGATAATATCCTTTCCTTTTAAATTTATATATTCATATAATTTGTCAGAACTTTTAGCAAATATATAGAGTATTGGAAATACTTTAAAATTAAAAGGGATTAAGAGCAAGGAATTGAAAAAATAATTTTTTTAAAAAAGAAATTGATGGGATGCCAAAGTAAAATTTACCTTTTTAAAAATTACTTTAAGATTTTGGAAATGTGATCATGAGTGTATTAAATAATAAATATTTGTAAGACTATAAGATTGATTTTCTTTGTGGTATAATTTGAATTTTTTTTTGGTAGTGGTTGATATAAATTTTGGCACAGAGGGTGAGTTAGGGGGAGAATAATGAAGTATAATTACAATTTAACTCAACAAGTTAACTTTTAGTAGGTACTCATGTTTAATACATTTATAGTTCATTATATTGAATAAATTATTTAATGTTACTTTTAATTAATTATTTCTATATGTATCTTTTGATTAAATTTAATGGTTGGAGATAATTGATTATAATAGTGATATCACAGTTAATTACAATATTTGGCTATGTATATGAATGATTATATCTTTATAACCCAGAAAAATCTTAATTGTTGTCAAAGTACTTACTTTTAATGTTCAGTTTAAGTGATTAAACTATAAATTTGGCTAAGGTTATGAGGAGTGATTCATGCGAAGAAAGGTAAATGGAATGCGGGTGTCAAAATGTTATAAATCAAAATATATTATTAAATTGAGACCTAATTACCTTTTCTTTAGAGCTATACCTTTAGAAGAAGAGGAGAAGAATGATCTTAAAATTTCAAAAAAGTCTTATATCTAAAAATTTGGAGCAGTACAAAAATAGGTAATTCTTGCCATTACAAACAAACAAACAAACAAACAAACAAACAAAAAACCAGTATGTGAAACCAGCTGGCAGAATTAACCCTACTCTCTTTTTAATAGAATAGTTTAACTCCCATGGAAAGTCAGTATTTCTGTGTCCCCAATAGTTGTTATACTTTTTAAAAAAATAATAGTGGTGACTTTTTATAAATGTTTATTAGTAAAAGCCTCTAAAATTCATAATACACAATTTTGTGTGAGTAAACCAAGCAAGAATTCATACTTTGGGAGGAGAAACCAAGATGGCGGCATAGGTTAACGCCGGAGATTGCTGCCTCGAACAACCACTTCAGAGATATAACTAAAGGACAGAACGGACATCATCCAGAACCACAGGAAGGCTGGCTGAGTGGAAATTCTACAACTAGGAGGAAAGAGAATATCATACCCAGACTCAGAGGAGGTGCAGTGCTGAAGTGAAACACTCAGGTGCGGAGTACACGCGCGGAGTGGGCTGGCGGCGAGGGCGCGGTTGTTGTTTTCAATCTGGAGGGATTTCAGACTCTGAGCTCCAGATCCGGGCGAGTCTCTGGGGACCCAGACTCAAACGGGAGAAGTGGGACTGTCTGGCTTCAGTCGGAACTCAAAGGCAGCTTTCTCTCCGAGGTTTGCAGCGGTTACTGGGACTCTGAGAGGCAGAGCCCCTAGGGATGGAACTGAGAGCAGCCATAACTGCTTGCTCCGCCAGCCTTGTAGATCCCCAGGGACCCGCCCCGCCCAAGCCCTGCAGAGCCCTTTGCCAGATAGCCTCAGGCAAATGCTAGATTAGCACCGCCCTAGAGATCCAGCACAGAAGCTCTCCCACTGCAGACACAGCGGACTCTCATAGCCAGTTAGCCTGGAGGTCAAATCACCCCTGGTATTGCCGACAATCAAGGCTTAACTACAACAAGACTGCGCACAAAGACCACTAGGGGGTGAACCAAGAAAAGATAAAAAAATGCGGAGACAAAGAAACAGGACGCAAATGTCAGAAATGGAAGATATAGAGCTCAAAACCACACTTTTAAGGTCTCTCAAGAACTGTTTAGAAGCTGCCAATAAACTTAGTAAGGCCCTCGAAAAGACTGGTGAGACCGCCGATAAATGTAGTGAGATCCTCAAGAAATCTAATGAGACCCTCGATGTTGTGATAAAGAACCAACTAGAAATTAAGCATACACTGACTGAAATAAAGAATATTGTACAGACACCCAACAGCAGACCAGAGGAGCGCAAGAATCAAGTCAAAGATTTGAAATGCGAAGAAGCAAAAAACACCCAACCATCAAAGCAAAATGAAAAAAGAATCCGAAAATACGAAGATAGTGTAAGGAGCCTCTGGAACAGCTTCAAGCGTACCAACATCAGAATTATAGGGATGCCAGAAGATGAGAGAGACCAAGATATTGAAAACCTATTTGAAGAAATAATGACAGAAAACTTCCCCCACCTGGTGAAAGAAATAGACTTACAGGTCCAGGAAGCGCAGAGAACCCCAAACAAAAGGAATCCAAAGAGGACCACACCAAGACACATCATAATTAAAATGCCAAGAGCAAAAGATAAAGAGAGAATCTTAAAAGCAGCAAGAGAAAGAAACCCAGTTACCTACAAGGGAGTACCCATATGACTGTCAGCTGATTTCTCAACAGAAACTTTGCAGGCCAGGAGGGAGTGGCAAGAAATATTCAAAGTGATGAATACCAAGAACCTACAACCAAGATTACTTTATCCAGCAAAGCCATCATTCAGAACTGAAGGTCAGATAAAGAGCTTCACAGACAAGGAAAAGCTAAAGGAGTTCATCACCACCAAATCAGTATTATATGAAATGCTGGAAGGTATCCTTTAAGAAGAGGAAGAAGAAGAAAAAGGTAAAGATACAAATTATGAACAACAAATATGCATCTATCAACAAGTGAATCTAAGAATCAAGTGAATAAATAATCTGGTGATCATAATAGAATCAGGGACATAGAAAGGGAATGGACTGACTATTCTTGGGGGGGAAACGGGTGTGGGAGATGCGGGAAGAGACTGGACAAAATCGTGCACCTATGGATGAGGACAGTGGGTGGGGAGTGAGGGCGGAGGGTGGGGCGGGAACTGGGAGGAGGGGAGTTATGGGGGGAAAAAAGAGGAACAAATGTAATAATCTGAACAATAGAGATTTAATTAAAAAATAAAAAAAAAAGAATTCATACTATGGATCATCACTCATTAAAAACATTATAAAATTGAAGGAGAGATTCATTTTTAAAATTCAATTTTAAATTAATTTTAAAAATGAATAATCACCTATTATTTGCCAGGATCTATTCTGAATATTGGAGATATATCATTTAGCTAAGCAGCCAGGAATCATAAGCATTCATAGAATGTATATTCTAGATTGTGGAAACAGCCAACAAACAAAGAAATATATATTGGGGTAGAAAATAAAATGTGAGTTAGAAAAAACTGAGACACAGAAGGAGAGTATGTGTTGGAGGAAGTTGTAATTTTAAAAGGGTGGATTTGGGACGGCGTGGAAAAGTCATTGGAGAAAAGATCTGAAGAATGTGCAACTGGAGGGAATCGGCAAGAGCAGCAAGTGGGTGTGCCCTAAAGTGGAGCGCTCTCTGAGTTTATGTCACATCAAGGGGAGCAGGGTAGGTGAGGGGCGTAATCATATTAGAAGATAATATTAGAGCTGATATTAGAAGAAACCTGTTGGGAGTGGACTGCTGAGTCTTACTGCTCATTGTAAATCATTTGCTTTCACTGCAAGTGAGATGGGGAGCCACTGAAGGTTTTAGTAAGGGAAGTCAAGGACTGCATTTGACAGGACCTAGTTCTGTTGAACATAGACTGAAAGAGGCTACAAAGGGGGGCAAGGATTGAGTTAGTCAAATAAGAGATGACGGTTTTGACCAGGATTTATCTGTTTAGTTTTTGCCATTACTATTTTTTATTCTCACTTGAGGATATGTTTATTGATTTGAGAGAGAGAGAGAGAGAGAGAGAGAGAGAGAGAGAGAGCGCAAGAGAGAGAAACATCTATCGTTGCTTCCTGCACAAGCCCCTACCAAGGATCAAACTCGCAACTTCATTTTTTTCTAGTGATTTATTTTCATTTCCAAATTATAACTTCACACATTTCTAGTAATTTATTTATTTTTAATTTACTTTCATTTTCAAGTATTGATCTTCAGCAGATTGAACATTTCTGAAAAAAAAACAAACTGAAAACTAAACCTGGTCCTTTACAGCATATAATTGAGAAGCCATTTATAAGACCTCTCCCTGAAGGTCCCTACCCGTTTATCCTTCAGGGTTATGGCCATTAACCACTAGCTGCTTCAAATACAGAGGTTCGCCACCACCCCGGGTGTTCCCACACTTTCATCTCGGTAAACAGCGCCTTTTAAAAATATAATCAGATGGGCCATTCATTTCCTGCTGGGACTTGTAGTGATAACAAAATGTTCACTTTAATATAAAGCTTTTTGCTTTTTGCTGGACTCAGATATTCCATTCTTGATAGAAGTTGAGTTAAGCGCACACGCTTTCAAGTGAAATGTGTCATATCAGTCCCGTGCTTGTTAGACAAAAAGAAGCTTGTTCATGTGTAAGAAGTTGAACACTGCAGCAAAATGTTCTACCGTTTTCACTGAAATCCGAAACGTCTCCAGGAGCAGATCGATATTTTTCATCTGGAGTCCATAACCAGATGTTACCGTACAAGGTTCTTCCTCTTCTCACAAAATCAGTTCAGAGGCTGAGCATAAGGTTCCCTGCAAGGGTCTGTCATTCGGTCCCGCGCTTGTGTGGAAAGGGAGGAAAACTCATTTTCAAACTGGTTCTGCCATCTTCTCCCAGTGGTTTTCAGTAAAACTAAGACTTCCTCAATCTGAATCCCACGTGAGAACGGAAACACTTCACAGTTTCCTTTTGCAGCATGGTCTTTCTTTCTAAATCCACTTGCAGGTGAAACATTTTATCTAAAGTGATGAAGAGATTTGTCCAACTGGCTCACTCAGTGGGGCTCTTCTGGGAAGGCTGTGTTCATCGGCTGTCCTTCCTTTTCAAAAGCAGACAGAGTGTGTGGCCTATTTTCTTGGGTGTGTTCCTGTAATTCACCATTCACTGCAGATAGGCTGGCGAGAAGCCTTTCCCTGCTAAACCACTAGATGGCTCAGTGTTCCAGGAGAATTATACATTTGTTAATCTGGTTTCCACATCATTGTTGAACATCATGAGTTGAACTGGCCTTGTACCATTAACCATTTTGAAGTATTTTCCATTTCATGTCCGAGAGTTTTTGACAATAACTTCTCTTTGTGAAGCTGTGTTATCAGGATTTGAGTTTAACATTTGCAACCAGAGAGGTGAAATATCACAAAACCAAACATGGACAGGTGCTATCAGTGCAGACACCAACCAAGTTCCTTGAAGATACACTTGCTATTTCCAGATAAAGAACAAATATGAAATAGATTTATGCCTCTGCTTGTTTGGGACAGCTCATTGCAAGAAAAAAAATGTTGACTTGCACTGTTATTTGCCAGTATTACAAATGCCAAACATGGTATTTATTGGCATAATCAGTCTGGATAGAGAATTTGTTTTTCAGTTTAGAACACTGAAGCGACTATGTGTCCTTAATACTTGAACTTGTAGTGCTGTCGGAGAATGGGGTGTTTTCAGATTGTTACCCTGCGTGTTGTCCTAACATTTACTCACTATAATTTACATGTGACTTGGTCGCCAACAGTCTTTTTTTTTCCTCCTCTGAGCTAAAGTTTCTGCTGATAACTTGTTTTCTAAGCCTTATCAAGGGATGTGACTTTTTTGTTAAAATCTTTACTCTGTTTGAGATCCGAATATCCACTTAAAATAATCAACACCTTTACTTGTTCAATAGCTCTGACTTGTGGTTAAGTCTTTCTTCGTTTTGCAGAAGCCTTTGTTGTTTTTGCACAACTGTTTCTTGCACATGTAATTCACAATGGAAAAGGTCACCGCGCTTTGCTAGCCTATGTGAACCCCATCGGTAAATAGCTCTTTTTTTGCACTTGGCCTTCTCGTGTCTCCCCGTGATACTCATAGAATTCCTCAAATGACCATAACTCTGCATCAGTGACCTCATTGGAATTGTCCACTGGCTAAGGCCTGTACCCATCCTCTTACATGTCACAACTTGTCTCAAAAATGACCATGTTAGGCAATCACACAAGTTTGCAAAACACAACTCCTAAGAAAATATAAACAGAGGGAAATAATAGATAACTAAATAAGGAAACTACCCCAAAAAATGATGTTAAACATTTACAGTACATTTCACCTTTGGCCCATATAATCCATTGTCAAAAGTCCTACAACAGCGACACAATGACAAGGAAGAGGCAGCGGAATTTACATTTGAAGACCTCGTTTTTGTCATAAAAAAAATGAGCTAAAGGTGTGTAAGGAGAGTTTGGGAGAGTTAGTCCAGCAGAGAGCAATCAAGGTCACCCGCCGGGCACTGATCCCCTGCTCTGCACAGCGAGTAGGCGCCACCTATCAGTGGGAATCTCTCTCCCTCCAAAGGCTGAGATTGGACCCAAGAGGGCAAACGGGGCTCCAGTGTGCTGAGTGTGCAAACGCTGCTATGCATGCTGAGAGACTTCTCGCAAAATGTCCATGAGGCTTGCAAAGTAAGAAGAAACAGCGTGCTAATTTTTTTTTTTATCATAATCTCCCTTTAGAGAAAGTGTGTGGAATCCTAAGAGTCCTACAGCACCTCCACCACCACCACCACGCACCCCTTCCCCAGCACACACGCACATACACACACTGAGACACTCTAGTCTAGAGGACAAAATAGAATGCACCTTATTTCCTTGATTTTCTGGTTAATATCTATATGTGAGTTTGGCAGGGGTGGGGTTGAGGGTGTGAATATAAAATTTAGATGAATTACTCAGGAGTTACAAAGGGAAAGTGCACCAAAAGAAATATGAGAGATGGCATATATAGGCTAATGACTATGAGTTTAAGTTATTTGAATAATTTCAAAAGCAGTGTCTAAACCAGTAGTTCTCAACCTTCCTAATGCCGTGACCCTTTAATACAGTTACTCATGTTGTGGTGACCCTCAACCATAAAATTATTTTCATTGCTACTTCATAACTGTAATTTTGCTACTGTTATGAATCGTAATGTAAATATCTGATATGCAGGATGTATTTTCATTGTCGCGACCCACAGACTCTAAACAGATTGCAATAGAACATAGCTTTCTCACATCTTGGCCACAATTAATCTAAATCCTCACGATAGCACTTTATATTATTCACTGCCTGAAAAACTGAAATCCATTAGGGCTGCTGGATGTGTGTGTGTGTGTGTGTGTGTGTGTGTGTGTGTGTGTGTATGTGTGAACAGTAATTCTGACCTTTTAGCCAGGTGGTACAAATAAAATCGTGGAAAGCAAATGAATCAGAGGATGTGCCACAGTTTTTATTTTTTCCACCAGATGGCAGGCTTTGACTATTAATCCGCCAACTAAATTCCAGACCCGTCATGTGATTAAAGTGAGCCCCTCCATAGAAGTCTTCTTTGGAAGAACATGCTAGATAACATCAGTTATGTATCGGAACAAGTAAAATTACTTCTAAATAGTATTACTTCCTTACACAAATAGCTCTATTGTTGTCTAATTTGTATTTAATCTCTGGACTTAAGCCAATAAGTTACCATAATTAAAAGGTGAATAGTTCCAAAATATTACCTTCATTCCACCTTAATTCTCCATGCTTTAAATTTTACAGAAATCTGGCCACATTGTTTATACGCTTCCATGAGTACTTTGATTTTAAACGGGGCTTCCAACACGTTCTTCTCCCTTCGTAACAGACACCTCCCACTTACACTATCTTGCACTGAGCAGGTGCTGCCTGAGGGATTTGTCAGATGTCGTCCCAACTCGATTGACCTACAACAGGGAGATTATTGGACCTGGCTTATCATGTGACCCACTGGGTGAAGGCGGAGGATTGAAGTGTGTGCTGCACCTGGAAGGCATGTATGCCAGAGGGCAGACAACCACCGGAAGCGACGAGAGAGAAGGGGACGGATCCACAGGAATCACCCCTGTGGACACCTTCATTTCTAGCCTCCTGAACAGTAAGAGAGAAATTTACGTGATCCTAAAACACCCCGTTTGGGCAACTTTGTCACAGTGGCTCTAAGAAACCGATATACTGCACATGCGTGGATCCGTTTTTGCTGAAGCCAGTTTGAGGCTCAGCATCCCATGCTCTCTCCTCCTTCCTGATCTCATTTCCCACCTCATGTTCCCTGCGTCGCTCAGAACACAATTTTGAGAAACACTGTGCTTTGTGTCATGAAAAACTTGAAATTAACAACAAAACACAAATTGCATTAGATGAAATATCCATAAAGAGGGCCTTCATTTGCCAAGTTTCTCCTCTCAGTAACCTGACAGTGTAGCGCAGAAGCTTTCTGTAAGCCCATCATACAGCGTGTGGTGTCTTCCAAGCTAGATGAGCCAAAGCACTATGCAGGGAACGTGTGTATGTTTATATAAATACGTGTACATGTGCAAGTACTATGCTCTATGTTGGTGCGGAAAGGGGAAAAGTCAGATTATTCTTAATCTTTTTAAACACAGCTATTCCTGGGAAAATTACTCTCCTGGAATCATTAGTCACAGCTTCCTACCCTTTCCTTCCCCAAATTGCCAATTGTTTCATCCAGAATGCCTTCTGCCCTGTTCTTCATTGTATTCATCATTAAAACTCATATCTGGGCAATGTACTTCAGTATAAAGAACATGGACTCTAGAATAATAATCTTTGCAATCTTGGACAAATTACTTTTATATCCATAGGTTTTCCCATATGAAAATAGTATGTCTACATCTTAGGCTAAGTGGCTTAACATATGTTCATGTCCTAGGAAAAAGTATGTCACACATATGGTTTGATGGATATTACCTATTTTTATGCTGTGCTATATAAATGTTAAAGTTATGTTATTGTGTAGTATTTCAAATGTATATTTGAAGATTATAATGTATATATATTTCTACCATTTTCTTTGATGCATCTATATAAAAGAACTAATGCATGGTTCATCAATTTCTACAAAATTCATTTGATACTTCAAATCCTTGAAAAGTTTTCTTACTGTAAATTTGTTATTAAAATGAAAATTGAATGATATATATCATTAGTTTTTAAAGATTATTTTATAATCCTTTAAAAAGAGAAAATACATTGGCAGATCAGTAAGAAGCTTAGGCAGATAAGATTTGTAAACTGTGCCAAGTATATATTTCCAAATGAGAAAAACAGTTCTTGAAAAGGAAAGCAGATTTAAGATGGAAAATCACCTAAAAACTCAGTGTTTGAATTTTCTTATCATAAAAAAAGTAGAGCAAGAGATATTTACGATTACTTCCAGGTCCTAAACTCTATTTTTTTTTTTATGTTGGTGCCTAATTGACATTCAAAATAATTATATTCACAAAATTTACAAGTCTGTCCCCAAGCAAAAGTATCTCTCATATAAAAGACCCATGGCCATCACTCCATTAATGCTGTTACGACCAAACGAGCAGTGGCTACCGTGGCAGGAGGGGGTGGGCGCCAGCTACTAGTGGTGGAGAGCTCTGAGCGGTGGAGGGCCGGGCAGCCAGCTGAGGCAAGCAGAAGCGAACTACTCATGCACGATTTTGTGCATGCTGGGCCTCTAGTATTTTATATAAAACAATAGTGCTCCAGTGCATGGATTCATGTACATTGAAAGGAAATTAATTAGAAGGTGGCTGGCGGGGTGGGACTGGTGAGACAGGCTGGACACACCCTGGAGCCAACATCCCACAGTCCCTCCCTGGCCGGCTGCACCTGGGGCGGCGCATTGACTCAAAGGTTGTCTGCAGAGTGAACAGGGCCCTTCTGGCAGGTGGGGTCCCTCGGCCAGGCTGCGGGGATCAGGCCAAAACCACCTCTCCACCATCCCCTAAGGGGTCCCAGATTGCGAGAGGGTGGTTCTTGGGTGACGCACCCGGGAATCGGGGTTCCCTCCTCTCTGGTTCCGGGTGTGTCACTCGAGAACCGCTGCTGCCAAGTCACCGCAGCTCGGCAGCTCCTGCGTTGAGCGTCTGCCTCCTGGTGGTCAGTGTACATCATAGCTACGAGTTGGACGGTCAGACGGTCCCCTAGCCTTTTATATCTATGGATTTGTACTCTGTCTGTAACATTTGTCTTGCCTTTGCCAGGCAAAAACATACAAATATTTAAATTAATATTTCTGCTAAATAGTTGTGTAATAAACATGACTAAGGCCTTTTATAAGAATTTGTATTTCAGCCCTGAGTATAAAAGTTGACATTTTTTGCATACATAGTGACAATAATTTTGTTAACCAAACTACTTGCAGAAAGATGATGTTTGCTCAGTTCCTAATATCTTACCTTTATCTTTCAAAAAAACCTATGTAAGTCTCTTAAACCAGAAAGTTTATCATCTACATCGCAATACAGCCCATGGGAAATTTTTAAGGACAGTAAGAGGAAAGGGCCTGTGGGGGCAGAAAGGGACTTTCAGAGGACAGGAATGGGTTGATGACCTTCTCAGGGAACCCACTGCCGAGTCCACCTGGCCCCCAGCTTCAGGGGTGTGTTGACATAAGAAACATTCAGACCTGTAGAGAATTTTTATAAAATTTTATTTGAGCCAAAAGACATGTGGAAGCAAGATCTTAACAGACTGAGATAAATGCTTGGAGGATAATAGTCTGCAGTTTCTTTCATGCCTTTGAAACTAAGGAAGGAATGGAAAGAAAATTACATGAAAGTGAGAGAAAGTAACTCCACGATGGGATTATGGGATAATTAGGATTATGTGCTCTCTTGGTGATGGTTAGCTTTATTTCAAAGATGTGTCCACCTAGATGCACAGAACCAATGGATAGGGCTTACTTAAAGCAAAGATATACGTTTTACTAAAGAAGACATATGCCTGGGGTGTGACCACCCACCATGACTACCGAGTTAGGAATTTATGACCAGATCACCCTGTGAGGTTACTTTCCATAGTAACCGGGGGTTTTTTTGTCCATGGGTGAAAGGAGAATAGAGTAGCAGGATAGGACAGTGAAGTTGTGTGGAAACCAGTGGAGCTTGAGAAATGACGTAGAACACATTGAGAACCAAGAACATCTATTCAATGTTCTAGTTCCAGCTACACAATTCCAGGCAAGCCCAGCTTTCCTAGAGAAGGGTTGCTGGGCAGATTCCGAGATAGAGGATTTCTAGGTGGAATAGTGTGAAAAAGAGAAGTTTTTAAATGTCTAGAAAGAGGAATGGGGGGATTTTAAATTTTTGAGAAGATTTGTAGATGGGGAGAGGTGAGCCCTCAGAGAAAGCATCAGAGTCTGAGAAACTAGAGATTTATGTTGGGAGCCATTAGAGAAATTGGCTTAGACAAAGCCATCTTAAGAACTATAAGTTTATGGTTCCTCTAGAAACTCCTAGTTACCAGAAACCACCTGTGTCCTGCGGTTTGACCTACAGCTAAAAGATAACCATCCTATACCCTGAAGCAACTACCGCCACAACCGGAGCCTGCTACAACCCTGCTGATAAGCTAAAAGACTTCTCCACCCCCCCCCCCCACCCCCCCCCACCCCCCCACCCCCCCCACCCCCGTCCCTAAAACAGTATATATTCTGCAGCTGTAAGAATAAAATTTGAGGCTTGATCAGAACTTTGTCTTGCCTCCATTTCTTCGCGTCTCCTATCCTCTCATTCCCTTACAGGAATCGTCACGGTACCCACGTTGCATGCCCCGCAGGTCGGGGCAGATTTAAATGTGGAAAAAGTTTCAAAATCTCCACAGGAAAGTATAACAGTCCCCCCCATACTCTCCCCCAAAAAATAGACCCTCAGGAACCTGGTTAGATCAGCCTCACTTCCACAGAATTTAGAGAAGCCAAAGGATTGGTTACATATTTGTTCCTAACACATTTGTAGACACACTGTAGCTGATGTATTTATGTAACTAGGCGGGGGAAGGGGGACAGTTGTGTAAATCTAAGATTTGGCTGAATCACTGAGCAGTTGTTAGAACGGAATTGCTTTTTGCTTCTAGGTAGGATAGTTTCCTTCAGGCCATTGCTCACACCGAGAACAAATAGAATAGGTGAGTACAACATAAAAGTCATGTTTTCGGATATATCCGATTGCTGAGGAAGCAAGAAGGACCAAAGAGGCCAAGAGTCTCCACAGACAGGACTATTTTATGTGTGAAGCTGCGCATGGGCAGCTCCCCTTTTCCCTGTAGAGCAATTTGTCGGTTCCTGGCATAGACTCTAGAGGCCAGAATCGAGGCTTGAACCAGGAGAGGGCCTCTGCCGGAGGACAGAGAGCCCAGCATCTTTGGGCAATTTCCTGGAGCTGCAGCAGAAATTGTGGAAAGTGGGTTTTACAAGTGTGGGGTCAGTTCCCACCAAAGTCTTTTGCTGACTCTACATTGGTAGGAGGTCAGAAACCAAAGAGGATGACAAACCCCGAAGAGCATAGGAGCTATTCCCTCGTTCACTTGATGCTGTGGAGAGAAATATTTGCTAAAGAGAAGGGCCCCAGAGAAATGCCAGATGAGAATTGAAAACCCTGGTAGGAAGAAATGAGCCAAAGACCCTGTGTAGCCAGTGTTTCCGGGACAGGAATGAGAGCAAACACAACCTGAGGTTCCAGGGTTTGTCCCTGGATGGGTTTGAAACCAACAGGGGTTTTGCTGGTTGCAAAGCTCGAGGGCCCTCCAGACACTTGTTGAATCAAAAGCTATTCAGGACAAAGAGCGTGAGCAGGGAAGGAATAATCCTCTGAGAATTGGCATGGGTGGGATTCCCTGCAGCTATCAATGTTAGGGTCAGAATAACTTCCCAGGTTCTGAATTAAATACCTGGAGAGCTGCCCTGGTCAGTTTGGCTCAGTGGATAGAGTGTCAGCCTGTGGACTGAAGGTTCCCGGGTTCGATTCCAGTCAAGGGCATGTACCTTGGTTGCAGGCACATCCCCAGTGGGGCGTGTGCAGGAGGCAGCTGATCGATGTTTCTCTCTCATCGATGTTTCTAATTCTCTATCCCTCTCCCTTCCTCTCTGTAAAAAAATCAATAAAATATAAAAAGAAAGTGTTTAAAAATAAATAAATAAATAAATAAATAAATAAATAAATAAATAAATAAATAATAAATAAATACCTGGAGAGCTATGCGCCTTGGGAATAAAAACCAGGCAGTTCCCCGGGGATCGGTCCTGACCCAGCTCTATGCTGTCTGCTGCAGCGAAAGACTCGATCTCTGGACCATCACAGTGTATGGGGAGCACACCTAGCAAATGTACTAGGAATGCCGAAAATAACATTCTGGGACCGAAATCAAGAGAAAACCTGCTACAGAAGCAAGGCAAGAGGTGCTATACATACTGATGTTAATAGGATGTTAAGTAGTTAAGATGAGTATGATTCATATACTCAAAAATATGGAGAAAGAAAAATTCAAACTAGACCAAAGGATGAGGGAATTTAGAGAGATAATTAAAATTGTAAAAAATAATGTAGTTTTTTTTAAAATTGGAAATTAAAAAATACAGTATCTGAAATTGAGAAATCAATAGATGGGCCTAACTACTGATTGTGTGCTGTGGAATTCAGGATTCATAAAATGGAAAAGTTGACAAAATATCTAAACTCAATATAGATAGAAAAATATACATAAAATAGACAAAATTATAAGAGATGTGAGTCACACTCAGAAGTTATAATATGAATGCAATTGAAATTCCAGAAAAAGAAAGAATAGGCCAGAAAAGCTGTCTGTGGAAAAACGTGTTCGTCTAATTTCTTCAGCATTCCCTGCAACCATGTTATTTGTCCTGGGACTTTGAAACGCCTCTCTTGAGAGGCAAATTCCCATCCCTTGACTTAAGCTCGCTCATATGACTTGCTCTACCCAAAGGAATTTAAACAGATATAAGGACAGAGGAAGCCCACAGTGTGCTTATCTGATTGAGATTGCTTGAGCCTTAGCCAGCACTGGGAAAGAGTGCCTCTCAGTCCAACTGAACACATGTGAGCAGACCTATTCCAACTGCTCTGGCCAAGCAGCTTCAGAGAAGCTACTTAGAGCTCCAGCTGACCTACCAATCCAGGAACAAGAACAAGTGGCTATTCCTGTTCTTTTCAGCCACTGATTTTTGGGATAATTTGTTATAAAGCATATTTGACTGATCCGTATTCTACGAGTTACCTTCGACCAATAAACATCTGTGAATAATACTAGCTGATTATAAATACCATATGGAAGGATCACCTGGCAATGACATTACTGTATTTTTTGGTTCATCAATGTGTATACCAATTGATAATTTTCATCAAATCGAGAGCAAGTATGAATGTTTACATTGAGATGATGCTTTCGTGTTGGCTGTGTTGCTAAAGTAATTGATTTCTTTTAGGACATGCAAAACATGCAATCTTTTCCTGTTGGGGCCAAAAATGGGTGATTTCTTTTCCTAGTGATGGTTTTGTTGGGCTCAGAAGTTGACAATCCTGCCTGTAATTGACCTCGAGCTACTGCGTGTGAGCACCTCCTTCTAGCCTCCCAGTTCCACATTAAATGAGGTTTCTCTTTATTAATTTTGAAAGGTTAATAAAACATTGACTTTCCATATTTAAACTAGCCTTAAAAAGAAAACAAGACTCATGTGCCTACATTTTCTATGGCAAAGAATTTACACCAGGGTTGAAATAATTAATTGGATATTTATTAAGCCCAGTGATTCATTTTAGTTCCAACAGTAGCAGTTTTACCAGGTTACATAGGGCCACTATTCTCCCTGGTATGGTCCTCAGATGAAAAGTAATTTATTCCTTTACATTTCTGGTGGTAAGTTTCATCATTTGTACTGCAGCATGACCTAAGCCAGGAAGGTTTTCTGCTTGTTTTACTAACAAGACATATTGCTGGCATGTTCAAGGACTTTTTCTGACAAATGAGTTTAGTGAGAACAGGAGCAGAACCAAGAGTCAATACTATTTTTCTTGCTTATTAGCTTCCAAATATATCAAGATCCAAACACAGATTGAGCTGCAAACTGTTCAACATATCTCTGATTGCTTTTGTGTTGCTAGTCCAGGAGCTACAGCAACTGGCTTTCTTTAGCCATTGAAATGCAATTGCATAAGGCTGGAAACCACAGAATCAATAACTTCTACACTTGCTTTTCTTTTAAAGGAAGCACAAGAGGGAGATAGAGTACCTCCCTTCAAAAAGGCTTTTTTTTTTTTTTTTGTCTTCCTATCATTTCTAATTTTCAATAGAAACCAGCCTCTTAGACCAGCAGAAGGTCAAGACCAAATTAGACCATTTTATTCATACCCCTTCCAAAGGAAAAGGGGTATCCCACTTTTATTTAAAGCTTTAACATGAAAATTCAGAAGAGTGTGCATAATCTAAGAAAGTGTGTTCCCACAGAGAACAGGTTGAAATATGTGGTCTGAATAATATGATTTTTACTCTTTAGAATTTTGAAATACCAATTGAGTACTCTCAAAAATTATCTGAAATAGCCATGTCAGTTTATATAATTTGGAAAAAAGTTTTAACAATACAATAATCTAATTTGATCTAACGTAACCTTTTTTTTAAAAAAAAAAAAGACACTTTTAATTTCACTCAAAAGTAGGTATTATTATTGGAGACATTCTCATCTGGAACAAAAATGCTTGAGTTAGTTTCGCATTTGAAGAATATTTAACCTTTAAACTATTTTCCTTTTACTTGAAAGAAAATATAAGACACATTGACTTAAAATAAATTTTATGTAATTAAATCCCATCTTAAAACTAACAAATATATTTAAAGTAGCACTCATAAGAAAACTAAATTCTTACAAATTAGCCTTATGGCTTTCCATCAAAATATATGTAGTTTCTTCAATTTTTATTTATTTAATACTTAAATTGTTTATAAATTCAGCACATATATTTTATTAAACTTTGACAATACTGTTTTGTGTATTTAAAATTATTTAAGCCCTGGCCAGCCAGTGTTCTCAGTGGTAAGAGCATTGGCCCATGCACTGAAAGGTCATGTGTTTGATTCTTGGTCAAGGGCACATACCTGGGTTGCAGGTTCAATCCCTGGCCCTGGTCGGGGTGCATGGTTGGCAACCAATTGATGTGTCTCTCTCACATCCATCTTTCTCTCTCCCTCCGACTCTCTCCCTCCCTTTCATTTTTTCTAAATATCAATGGAAAAAATATCCTCAGGTGAGGATTAACAAATATAAAATCATTTTTTAAGTAAGGGATTATTTTATTGATTTAAAATAAGATTCAGATTTGGGATGGAAGAAGATATTTACAAATGGTACTTCTGATAAGGGGCTAATATCCACAATATATAAAGAACATATACAACTCAATAACAAAAATAGTATGATTAAAAAATGGGCAGAAGCTCTGAATAGACATCTTTCCAAAGAAGATGACATACAGATTCTCAACAGACATATTAACATGAAAACATGCTCAATATCACTACCTACTAGGGGCATGCAAATCAAAACCACAGTGAGGTATCACCTCACACCTGTAAGAATGGTTATATCAGAAGACAAGTGTTGGAATGGATGTGGAGAAAAGGGGACCCTTGTGTACTGTTGGTGGTAAAGTAATTGGTGCAGCCATCATGGAAAACAGTATGAAGGTTTCTCAAAAAATTAAGAATAGAACTACCACATGATCAAGCAAATTCTCTCTGGGGAATTTACTCAAAAACAACGAAAACACTATTGCAGTGCTCTCACTGATGCTTCAGTGATGAGGGAGCCTGCAGCAGAGGGAAGGTTTAAATGACTGAGCCCAGTGGCCTCTGGTGACTCAAATCTAATGGTCTTTCAAGTCCCCCATGCTGACTGTAGCTCTGTTATCATTTTTATCCTGCTTTGTTGTGGCAGAATGCAGGGGAGAACGATCAGCCAGCACTCAGAGGGAGGAAAGTTTAATCTTTATTTTGCAGATCTGCTTGTCCAGGGGAATTCCGGATCCAATGCCTGAACTGAACTCCTGGGGAGATGCTGACCTATATATCTCCTCCTGTGGCTGATGGGCCCCTGAGGGTCCCCGCAGCTCCGCCCAAGTCAGCTGTGGCAGGCCCTGGGGTTAGGCTCTGCAGCTCCGCCCTGTCAGTCAGAGTGGGGAAGTAAGACTACAGTTTTAACCTAATACTGAACTAGGTTGCAAGCCGCCCCCCCCCCCGCCCCCATCCTGCCCCCAATTTTCCTTTTCAGCTTAACATGGTTACCTCTGAAAATGTTTTTTTTCTTTGACAGCTTTTTCTTTTACTTATAGGTACTTAATTCTACTGTAGTCTATTAACAGACTTTCTAATATGCAAAAAAATTAGAACTAGTACTTAGTGCTAATTGACTAATCAATCAAGGCATTTTTACTTTTTTCTCATACTCTGAAGGCATATGAAGATTATTTTTCTGTTTGAAAAATGTCTTGAAGTAAAGCCTGGAGCCAAGTAAATACAGAGAAGAAATATAATTACCAATAATGATCTATGTAGTATTATATAGCTCATTTATTTTCTCATTAATACAGCTGATATTTGTGGGCTTATTATAAGGCAGTGGATAAATAATACACATGAGTGTACAACAATTAATGTTTCAGCGTGCAATTGGACTCTTAGTTCGTTGTCAGTATATGATGTGAATTATTAAATCAGTGAATTAATTTGGTATTAAGGTATTGATACATATATATATAATTGTCACTATTCTTAATCATTGTATGTACTAAAGTTTTGACTTTTACATTCAAATCAGCAGTTATAAAAATAATTTGCAATTGAGAAATCCCATCAATATTATGTTTACAATTCCCTAAGCCTTGTCACTTGTCATCTACTTGGCACTTATTAAGCTCCCACTGGGTACCAGGCCCTGCATTGTGTATTGACAAGAGAATTCAATGTAAAATGTTGCTGAACACAATTCATACTTTATTTTAAACACAGGATACATCATCCAATGTCCTAAATGATAAGAAGGACCCAAGAGAGATGACTCAGGATAAGGTTGCCAGGTGCCAGTAGTCACCAATAGTCACCTCTTTATTTCATACCTGGGAACACTTATTAATCCAATACAAATTAAGTTCTTATTAAATGCCTAATCTGACTGGTAGCAAAGGGGGTTGACCAGATGGTAACCAATTACAGCCTCTAGTGGACTCGCCTATTTAAACTATGAAAGTTTGAAAGATACATTATTAAAGCGACACTATTTCTGAGTGCTGTTTGATAATAGAAACCATTTTCACAAGACCCCAGGGTCAGTTTCTTCGATGTCTAAATGGCCAGTGATAATTCCAGCATTCAGTTTTCAGACTTCATTGTAATCAGCCTCGCAGGAGCATTTGGCATTATTGACATCTCCCTCCTTAATGACATGCTGTCTCCCCTTGGTATCCAAGATACCAAACTCTATTTTTCTACTCACTCTTTGTAGCTCTTTTCAGTCCCGTTTGCTGATTTAACCTTTCCTACATGACTTCTTAATATTGTCCTGTGTGAGAGCTCAATCCTTAGTACTGTTGTCATTGGTGCCTACACTCATATTTTCAGAGTTCTCCTCCAGCCTCAGGCCACACACCTGTATGCACATGATCCCTACATGTAAACCTACAACTCACCTCCAGACTTGGATGTCTAACTTCACACTCAGCTTGTCTACCTGAAAGGATATAATGGACCTTCAAAATTCAACATGTTTGAAGCTTAACTGAACCTGTTAGCAGATTAAAGGGGTCCATTTGCCTGTGCATATCAAAACCCAATCAAACATGAACAGGAGTTTGCAGCCAAGAAAGGGTTTATTAGTTGAGGAAACAGCACCAAGCCCAGAGTCACAGAAAAGACCTTGCTTCCGGGGGAAAAATCATTATTCAAGGTGACTACACGAGTTGGGGTCCTGGGCTCTACTGATTGGTTGGGGCCAGAGTAGGGAGTAGTTGATCATTGCATTAGGTCTGATGTCAGTCATGGCATTGTTTTTTCACAGGCCTGGGCTGTAACACAACTGAAGTCATGATGTTATCTTGAGCTTGAGTGAAACTCTGTTTCTGTGGTCAGCAGACCTGGGGATTTGTTCTTAAGACAGGTTCTTTTGTTTTTGTTTTTACTGACCAGAATCTGACATCCTAATAACTTAATGGTTAAGGAAAAGAGTGGATAGGCAGAAAGGAGGAAGGGTCATGTTAAAGAAATGGAGTTTCTGTGTGATTACACACCTTCCTCAGATCATTTGAAAATGATTTCATTTTTTCATTTTCTCAGGCTAAAATCTTTAGAGTTATTACTGACTCATATTTTTTTTTTTCACTTCCTAACCGACATATATATTCCCAACATGAAGTCCTGTTGTCTATAATTAATTTATGGAATATGATCTCTTCTTTCCACATTAACTGCTATAACCTCATTCCAAGATAATGTCAGTACTCACGACCCAATATGTTCATAATTTCAGAATATTACAAACAATGTATAAATGCTGTAATTGTGTTTTCATGTGAGCAATGACATCTGTTTTATATTTTTTTCCTGATATAATATTTGGCACTTCTAGGACCTCATTGATTAGATAGATAGATAGATAGATAGATGAAATAATTAGCAAATAGACATGATTAGCTCCATCATATTAAGTTAAAACTTAGGTTTAAAAAGTTTAGTTAGTAGAATTGGGGAGAGAACACAGAATTTCCCCTATAAAAAATAACTGTAAAATTTTAGATTGATCAAGTATGGGCATCACTGTTTAATTTTTAATCCCAAACCCATTGCTGTAGGAAGAATAATGGTCCTCCATTGATGTTCATTCCTTAATCCCTAGAACCTGTTACACAGCAGGGGGAGTATGTTTGCACATGGAATTAGGTTGCTAATAAACTGACTTTAGGTAAGGAGATTATTTTAGACTATACATGTGGGCCCACTCAATTGCCAGGACCCTGCACCAAGAAATGCAGGTCATGTCTAAAAGCTGGTAAGGACAAGAAAACAGACTCTTCCCCAGAGTATCAAAAAAGAAACATAGTTCTGCTATCACTGGCTTTTTGTTGTTAGTTCTCATGAGGATACTTTTTCCATTGATTTTTAGAGAGAGTGGAAGGGAAGGGTAAAGTCAGAGAAAGAGAATCATCGATGTGAGAGAGACACATGGATTAGTTGCCTCTTGTACACACCCTCACCGAGGGACCAGAATCAAACCCATGACCCTTCAGACCTCAGGCCAACACTCTAACCACAGAGCCAAACCAGCCAGGGCCTCTCACTGGCTCTTAATGCAGAGAGGCCGATTCTAGACTTGTGCCCTTCAGAGTCATGAGAGAATAAGTCTGTGTTCGTTGAAGCCACTAAGATTGTCATAATCTATTATAGCATTAACTAGAGGCCTGGTGCATGAAATTCATGCACTGGTGGGGGGCGTCCCTCAGCCCAGCCTGCATCCTCTCACAGTCTGGAAGCCCTTGGGGGATGTCCGACTGCAGCCGAGATGGGAGAGGCTCCCGCCACAGCCGCTGTGCTTGCCAGCCATGAGCCCGGCTTTTGGTTGAGTGGTGCTCCCCCTGTGGTAGCTCACTGACCACCAGACGGCAGCTCCTTCATTGAGCATCTTCCTCCTGGTGGTCAGTGTGCATCATAGCTACCAGTCATTCCACTGTTCGGTTGATTTGCATATTAGCCTTTTATTATATAGGAATAGAGGTTCGATGCACAAAATTCATGCAAGAGTAGGCCTTCCTTCCCCTGGCTGCCAGCACTGGCTTCCCTCTGTCACCTTCGATCCAGGCACCCAGGACTCGGACTTCCCTCACAGCCTCAGTTTCATCCAAAAAGCCATCTAGAAGGACATCTGGTCTAAATAACATATTATGCTTTTATTATTGTAGATCAGTGGTTGGCAAACCATGGCTCGCGAGCCACATGCGACTCTTTGGCCCCTTGTGTGTGGCTCTTCCACAAAATACCATGTGCGGGCGCGCACGTACAGTGCGATTGAAACTTCGTGGCCCATGCGCAGAAGTTGGTATTTTGTGGAAGAGCCACACTCAAGGGGCCAAAGAGCCGCTTGTGGCTTGCGAGCTGCAGTTTGCTGAGCCGCAGTTTGCCTACCACTGTTATAGTTAACTAATTTATCCACTCAGATACTAAAATCAAACTTTTTCAACAACACATCTTTTCCTACCTGCATGGAACAGATAGATTAAATATTTATCTTTACACAGGCTCACAATGTTATTTTTCACATGAACTTTGATGACTTATCTTGCTTTGAAACTGTTTCCTGACATTTAGGCATTTATTCTTGTTACTCTGCATTTTTGTTCATTTTACTGCTCAACATGCTGCTTCCTGCCCACCATTTTCCAGGGTTTTGGCTTCACATCTCTCTTATTCCACAGCTTCCACATTAATCTTTTGCTGGTGCTGCTAGTACTTTGTCACAGATATCTTCCACTTAATGTACCTCCTACTGGCAAGTTTCTCAAACAACATTTGTCACTGTTGCCTGATAGGAAGTAAAAATCACTTTCCAGAGTCATATAAAAATTTAACTACTTTTT
Organism: Myotis nattereri; assembly: GCF_964212035.1. NCBI lineage: Eukaryota > Metazoa > Chordata > Mammalia > Chiroptera > Vespertilionidae > Myotis > Myotis nattereri. Next base: position 48,113,722 of record NC_138083.1, read on the forward strand.
CAACAAAGAAAAATTATTTTAATACAGATAAGAAATATAGCCACTTATGATTAGCCTTTGTACTAGAATATATTTTAAAATGTGTAAGCATAATTTAAAGAAACATATCATTGTTTATACTGAGTAAGTAAAAGAGAAATGTATTCGTGTCTGGTTTGATATATGAAGGCTTTTAGACAATATTTTTGATGCATAATTTTATTCACTTTAACTCATGTACCTCAATTTTTTGCAGCTATGCAATTTCTGAGACTTATTTTCCTTTTCTCAAGCCCAAATTCCTGCTTTCTGGTACTACTGTAAAACCACATCAGTAAATAATCCTAAATAAATTATGGTAAATTATAGTAAATAATCCCAAGGCCAGATTTCAACACAGGTATAGCATCACTATTTCAGGGGGAAAAAAATGAATGTATTGTGTTCATAGAAATACCACATAATATTAAATTCAATAAAAAAGAACAAGTAGATGAAGGCAAATAAATCTAAATATATCAAAACCAATTTTAAATAACCATAAATAACATTAAGTGAATATACTTTAAAATACATCTTAATTTTAATGGAAAGGTTAAGTTGATCCAATTATTGCATAAAAATCATTATAAATATATAATTAAAATTATAGGCAGGCTATTTATATTTTTATTTAGAGTAAAATAAAAAGGAAAATATTTGGTAAAAGCTAAAAGAAGTGCTGAACTTTCAGATAACTGTTTTATTGACAAAAGAAACTTTTGTTTTAAAGTTTTTCTCTGAGTAAAGAGTATGCAATAATATCAGGAGGCTGGAATAGCACGACTGTGTCAATGTATGCTTTAATTTTAGGAGTACTGCAAACAGCAATCTTGCCAGGCACGAGGAAGTCTGCATTCCTAGACATTCACGACTAGCTGAGTGAGTGCATCAGTATTACTATTTTGCCAAGCTTTAATATTTATAATCTGTCATAATAATCCCCTTAATTGTTTAACCTTCATCCTCTAATTCATAAATTTAATGCTCATTATGTTTCATACATATCTTCTCTATTAATGCATTATTTATTTTTATTCCTTGATGAGCTGAATTTATTGTCAATGATTTATTTTTAAAAGAAGAGATTATAATCAGACTAATCTTGTCACATTCTTTGGTATTTCTGGTAAAATGAACTCTCCTAGGATCCCACTAGAGCAATGAAAATACTCAGATTAGGATATTTCTTTGAAGACTATCAGAAAATCAGGGAGGGAAGGATGGGGAGGAAGAAGGGTGGAGAAGCTGGAAGAAAGGAGAAAGAGGGAGAAAGGCTGATCTCACTGAGAAGGATGGAAGATTGCTGGGAGGTACAGCAGAAAGGGTTTTTACCAAAGAATACGGCCCCAGGAAATCTTTCTTACATTCATGACTACCTTGGCATGAGGACTGGAGGTCCATTTTGATTTTGGCAAGATGATGTCTGAAGGGACGGGGGAGCAGCAAAGACCACCTCAGGCTTCTCCTGCACAGGAAATGTGCTTACCTCGAAAAGCAGGAGGGGTAGAGGCACGATTCTCTCTTTTCTTTTTTACTATACTTCCCAGGAAACAGCAATACTCAGCGATAAACAGACCATGTGTTGAACTTTCACCTTTCTTTCAAGGATTGCATGATATTGTGATAAATCTTTACTAACAAAAACACTTCCCTGATATGAAACTTCCAGGTTTCTTTGTTTTGGGTTTTTTTGTTTTGTTTGTTTTTGTCTTATCTTGTACCTTTATCTTCTCTTGTTGTCATTCGTGCCCTTGACTTCCTCTGGTTGATCATTAGTGGAGGTGTTAAATATGGAGGCATTGACATGGAATCTTCTTGCTCTGTTACTGCCATTTATCTTGTTCATTGAATGACTTTAATTTACTTAGCCCTGAGCTTATTCATAAGTGTAACCAGAAAAGAATAGTTGCTGAACAGACAGTAAAATAATAGAAAACATATGTAAGATGGCTTATGCTCTTTCATACAAGTTAAAATTGTTTAGCCAGTTTTCTTTTCAAATATCAGTACTATTTTCTAAGTAAACTTACCTTAGATTTTCAAGAAAAAGCTTTAAACTCAATCATATTTTTACCATAACTTTTTGCTAAATTTTCTGCCACACCTTACACTATCCTGTGATGTCCATTTTTTCTTTCTGTCCTTGTATTATCCTCTAGAATATAATGTCTCCATGGTCATGTGGTTTCAGTTTAAATGTTCTTTACTAATGGAAGAGCAATGAATGACCAGCATTATCTTTGGAACACTGGCATTTTAAATAATAAATAAATCATAAAGTATTTACCTCATCTTTTATATGCCCCACTGTTATTCTAGAGAAGTAACAAAGTACAATGATTGTGACTTGTGGCTGTTAGGCATTGATCCTAGCTCTTCCTGTCTGGTGACCACAGGCAAAGAAACTATCCTTTCAACTCTGCCCCCTCTTTGGTAATATGAGGGATAATAACAGAATCCAACTAAAAAGAAATGAGTTAAAGTTATGAAAACTTGAAAAACACTGGGGGATAGGGGAGGCTGGGGGACTGTCTAGGGCGGGGGGATAAAATGGACACATATGTAATACCCTTTGTAATACTTTAAGCAATAAAAAAAAAGAAAAAAAAAAAGAAAACTTGAAAAACAACCTGATAGATAGTGTTTTAAATAATAAAATTGTGTTTAATAATGTAAAGACATTGTAGAACTTTTGCAAGTCTTTTACTGTTGTTCTAATCCTGAAATGTTTAGTCCAATTGGTCCTTATCTGAAATTTCAATCTATAAAAAATTTAGACCACATCTGATTAATACAGAAATTAAAAAAAGAATTTGAGACTATTTTTAGCACCAACGAAGCTGTGGTAACTCTGATGATGGTGGATCTGTTTATGATGTTGAGCCAAAGTCAGAGTGCAATAGAATGTGAGTACAGATGGAAAGTGAATAGGTGATGAAAAGATGAACAAACCTTTAATGAATTTAAATATAAAGAGGATGAAAAGTACTTGCAGGGGAAATCACTGTTATGTATTTTTTAAGGTGGGAGAGATATGGCCATCTTTAAATATAGATAGTTAAAAAGAATAGGAAATGAGATGAAGAGAAGAGAATGTTGATTATCGGAGAATTAAGGGAGGTAGGAAGAAATGTTGCATAGGACAAAGGTGGAAATTTCATGATTCCTGGAAAGTGAAATGAACATTGGATTTATTGGGTATATTTCCAGGAGGCTGAAAGACTTGTTACCTAATTAGTTTTATTTCTGTATAAAACTGAGGTAAGACCATCATTTCTCTCTCTGCAAGGTCTCATAATAGTAGCTAATGACAGCATCATTTCTTATTCTTGTTAATATTTACATATGTTTTTCTCATTATCAAATGTTGTATATGCTTATTGTAAACATAAAAGGCAAAAAGCAACTAGGACCACACTATCATGAATTAAAAAGTATTTAAAAATATGTTATCATTATGTGGTATAAACTAAGTATACATGGTATTAAAAGTTCTTAAAAATATGATTTTAAAATTGCATTATATTTCTTCATGTTTTATAATCTTTAATCATTATTCTATTGATGGCAATTTAAATTATTTTCAATTTCTTTGTTTTACTCAGTTATTTGTTTGATATTTATAAATTGCTTGAAGAGTCTATTAATTCACTGTATTTGAAATACTTATGAGAATTCACCTTTGAATACATTTATAAATAGCATTAGCATTATGTATAGCACATAAATGCATGTTCAAGCATTATGTGTTTAATTAAATTGAGTAGTATTGAATTTCAATGAACTGCCTCCATTGGAAAAAAAAAAAGTGGTAAAAGAATTTAGAAAAAAATCTAAATCTTGAGAGGTGGAATGTAGGGTAAAAATGTGGGCCCTCTCTGAGGAATTAACAAACTAACAAATGTATATCCTTCACTGAAAACCTTCAATATGGAAATACCTCATATTTAATCATAGGAGGTCTTCACTTGATAAATACACTCTCATAATAATAAGAAACAGGGAACTTTCTCAATATATGAGGAAGTCTTTGATCTCCATTTAGTGTGCAAGCAGTGTCTTTGCAAATACTAGGAAGGTATTGCCTTTGGGTATGCCTTTCAAACTGCAATGACCTAATGTGACCTCCACTTATTAAACACAAAATGACAGAAAAAGAGAAAGAAGTGACTTCTCAAATGTAAAGGTAGCGTTCAGAGATGAGTTTCAGTTGGAAGCTATTTACATATGTTGGTACCTTCTGTAGTGGAGGCAGGTAGAACATGCACAGCTGAATTTGCCCATCTGAATATTTGCCAAATGGGTGAGATGAAAGAAATTGGCATATAAAATTGATGATTCTGGCAATAAAATGATTGAAATAACTGAGCCCATACTGCAAGGATCAGATAAGGAAAGGACTTGCAAGTGTCCACAGTTAAATGTTGCTTTAACATGGTCAGTGTAGCGCATTCAGGATGTTGGCCAAATTTATATCCTTGTGTTATGAGGTGGAACTGAGGTCCTCAGAGGACTGAGGCCCTCATGAGACTGAGGCCTCAATTTCTTTGCTGGTTTTCTGCTGGGGCCAACATTTGCTTCTAGAAGCTGCCCACATTCCTTCTCCATTCTCCATGTGGCCCCTCTAGAAAAATGGGTGTGGTATATGTATGCTTCTAATCTCCCCTTTCTGCTACATCTCTCTGATTCCAGCTGTACAAACTTCTGTTTGTAAGGGCTTATGTGATTAGACTGGGTCCATCCAGATAAATCTAGGATAATCTATTTTAAGACCCCCCCTAACATGAACAATATCTGCAAAGACCCTCTTTTTGTCGTGTAGCGCAGGTTCTGGGGATTAAGATGTGACATTTTTTGAAGGGCACTATTCTGACTAGTACAAGAGGCTAATGAGCAACTGGCTTATTTCACTTGGCATAATGCTCTCCAGGTCCATCCATGCTGTGGCAAATAGTAATGGTTCTTCCTTTTTTACAGCAGTGTAGTATTCCATTGTGTAGATGGGGGCTTCCCTGGCACGCAAGCCCTGGCATCCCAGGGGAGGCTAACAGGGGGAGTGAGAGCAAGCTCAGCACACACCCTGCATTCTCACCACACTTCCGTCCTCCTTACCCCCACCCCCAGGTAGCTGGTGAGTGTTGCAATTCACTACCCGGGTGCCATGGGAGGTGGTGACCGCCACCCAACCCCAGTTCCCCGTCCCAGTCCGGGACCGGCCCCAATTGGGCTATCAGGGCCTACTGGCTGCTGGTCACCATCTGCAGGGTGATCATTCAGGGCCAGGCCCTCACCCTGCTCCCTCAGTGCCTGGGAGATGGGCGGCAGCCCTGCCCCACACCGCTACCACTGGTCGCCATCCGTGGGGTGATTGCTATCAGGCCCCTGCTCGCATCTGCCTTGACCTGGTGTTGCCTGCTCACCTGCTCCACCATCCCGCCATGGTCCTGCTTTTGTCGGGGCCCATTGGGGCTGGCACCACCTCCACTGCCGCCTGCTGCCAGTGCCGCATTGCTGATGCCTGCCATGTTCCGCTCTGCCCTTTGGTGGTCAGTGCACATCATAGTGAGTGGTCGAACTCCAGGTGAACAACCGCCCAAGGGGACAATTTGCATATTAGGCTTTTATTATATAAGATTGCAAAGTCTTAATACATTTTGAGGCCTTGGGAATAAAATAAAAGGAACATAATAAAATGATGAAGACAGAGCAAGGCTAATATTAGGACACAGAATCTTGTAACTCTAGGGTTAGGTTACTCAAGCTTGTGCTCCAGCATAGCCCAACATGTCCTTCAGCAGGTTAGAAGTAGCTTAGAGAAGCTGTTGTTGGTGCTGCTGATCTGATTTGCTCATGTGGTTCGATCATCTTTCACAGGTTGGGCTGTTTCACTTCCACTAGATGATTGCTCTGTAACTTTCATTCTCTTTGCCTCCATTATTTGATATCATGCTTGAATGGGAACAATTTCTCCTTTATGTGTAGGCGTATACACTATTGAATTATTTGAGTCATGTTGGAGTGCTATTCTTATTTATTTATATGCCCTCAATATAATGCCCAATCCAGAAGCTATAAATATGTCACCTAAGGGTGATGGAGATCTCCAAATAGTCACTTTCCAAAGTTATAACTAGCACTTGCTTTAAATTGGTGTGATTATGTCTAAGCCATATGATTTGAAAGGATGGTGCTGACATGCACCGACCCTTTCTATTGCTTTAATGCCTTTCTTCCTATCATAGATCCAAACAACATTTTTATCTCTTGACTGGATATGACAGCTGTGTGATTCCTTTTTCACTGTGAATCCAATTAATCTGTCTATGCTTCTGGGCTTGTTAATTTTTTGGCATATGCCTTTTCCTGCTTCCTTTTTTCCCCCTAAACAAGCTGTTTACATTCTCAGAATGATTATCTTTAGTTCTTCATGCTTGCCTGCTTTTTGAATTAGTTACCCTTTTATCCCAGCTCCTCTATAGGTTTACTAATGATCACTCTCATCTCTCTATATTCAACCTTTGATTTAGTTTCTTCTCTTCACACATGCACTACAATTATTTGAGGTGATTCAATAGCTCACTTAAAAGAAACAGACAAAATAAGCCTTACAAAGTCTCAACATTGATTTTGCACTCTGTAAAGGTTTACAAGAGCTTAATGTGAATGTTATGGAAACTAAGGACATCAAATGACTAATTGTTTCAACCAATACTTTTTAAGGAAGAGATTAAAAACAAACACAAAGAAGAGACCAAAAGTCATTTTTAAGGAAATATAAAACCTATTGAGGTTGCAACTAAATCCCCTTTATGAAACTCAAGAAAACTGTTATGTGACACAATGTGTGTATGCCAACTTGTAGGCTGTGAAACCCCAATAAAGATAAATTGCACACTTACCTTTGCCTTACTAGTTGAGAAATCAATCAAATATAAAAAAATACTTATTTAGTAAAATATTTTTGAGTGTTTTCTTTGCCACAAATCAGTTTTCCACGCTGCACATAATGTGATAGTTTAACCACAGTGAATCTCTACAGAAGTCCTAGAGAATTGTGCTGAGTTGAAAAGTCAATCCAAAATAATAATGATAATAATTTTTCTTAAAGCCAATCCAAAATGTTGCATAGTCCATGCTTCTATTTATGTAGCCTTCTTGATATAACAAAAGTATGGAAATACCGAACAGATTAGTGGTTACAAGTGATTAATGATAGTGTGTGGTAGAAGAGAAATAGATGTGGCTGTAATAGGACAACATGAGGGATCCTGGTAGGGATAGGAATGTTGTGTTTTGACTGTATTGATATCAGTATCCTGGTTGTGAGGCTCTATGCTCTAGTTCTGCAAGTTGTTACCATTGAGGGGAACCGGGTAAAGAGTGTAAGGTATCTCTCTGTGTTTTTAATTACAGCTACATGATAATCTGTAAGTATCTTTAAATAAAATTTCTATTACCATTTTTAACTCATGAGAAATATAAGGACTCATATTTTTATCTCTATTTTAGCCAATGAAATGACATTACTATTTATTTTATCCAGAGATCCTAAATTTTTAAAATATTATAAAATTGAAGGATTGGATATATGAGAAAAATTTAAATAAATCAATTTTATAGCTATATCATAAAATGGGAGTATCTAAATCCAACAATAACAATCATGAAACCTTATTGCTAATTGTTCAAGATACTCCCTAAGTAATCTTATTCCATTCTCATTATGACTCTACAAGAACTAAAGTATAGAAAGGTTGTGAGTTGCTCAATGCTGCAGTGTAGTACATTATGGAGCTAAGATTTATGTCTAGGTTAAATAATTGAAAATAGCAGTAATTAAAAAGTGAATCACTGTTAATTTAATTAATTTATCCTTCCCAAATTTCACAAATTTTGTTCGTTAATTTAGATATTTTTATTCATGAAATAGGTGGCTTCTGCTAAGAAAGGTTCCCTTATGGGGTACAATTTAAAATGAAATAATATAATATTAAATGGAGCTCTTTTGTATACTCTAGAACAGAATTACCGTGTGGAACCTTCTATGATGAACAAAATGTTTTATAAGTCTTCACTCTCCAGTATGATAGGCACTCACCACCTGTGGCTTTGGAGCACCTGAAACATAGTATGACTGATGAGCTGAATTCATAAATGAGTTTAAATTAATTTTAGTTTAAGTAGCTGCATGGGCTAGTGGCTCCCATGGGGGACAGAGTGGCTTGCTTATAAAGCCCATGAGCTCCGAGTGCTTGTCTACTGTAAGTACAGTTTCAACCTCCCCACCCCCACCCCAGAATAGTAACTGGCAGTTGATAGGCTCTCAATTAATTCTTATTAAATGAATGCAGAAAATTAGTCATTTTGTGTCAAACCTGAAAACATGGAAAAATTAACCTAACTCAACAGATTTGGAAATTAAAAGCAACTGGTTTCAAAAAGTTATAAGCACAGCCATGTTTTTAAGGATTTCATATTTTTATGATTAATCTACAATAAAGGCGTAATATGCAAATTGACTGAATGACGGAACAGCAGAACCACCACCCAGACAACCTTCTGGACAAAGCCGGGGCTGCGAAGGCCTTCTCTTGCACGCATTTCGTGCATTGGGCCTCTAGTTATTATATAAAATGTCCTAGAATCTTAATATTAAACACCATCAATGACTCCCACATTGATAGACATGGTAAAAAAAAAATGCACACTGACCCAAACAGATAGAATTTTAGTTTTTAAGAAAATATTAATTCAGCTTTTTAAAAACCTTAAAGATTGGCACGAGTTTTAGTAAATGTCTAAGCTTTATGTTTTTATATGCAAAGTTAATAACAAGACTACTTGTGGATAAATGAAAATGTTGACACGATCTGGATCAGCAAGCTCATGTTCATTCAGATCTCCTGTTCTGTCAGCCTAAATTGAGAGCTGGGATAAGCACTTTCTGTAGTCTTCCTACCAAAATACTGACTTTTTTCTGGACTCAGAGTCAGCTATCGCCTACACCACTTAACCATCTTATGAAAACAACAGTATAGTGGTTACCAGAGGGAAGGGGATTGGGATGGGGGGGGATCAGTAAAGGGTAAAGGGGGCTACATATTTGTTGAAAGAAGATTTGACTTTGGTTGGTGGGCACACAATGCAATATACAGACATGTGTCATAGAAATGTACACCTGGAACCTATATAATTGTTTATTTTAAATTACTTAATTTTCAATTGAGGAAACCTGTATAATCTTATTACCCAATGTCACCCCAATAAATTTAGTTTAAAAAAGCAAACCTGTTGTCAAGTATGGATTAGAAAAGGCTGTCATACAGTACTCTGAGTACTTCTCCAATTTAAAACAGTCATTTTGATCTAAACTCAGGTGCATTTATCTTATTTTATATCTGCTCAGTTTTTCATTCAAGATCCAGAGCATGGGTTAGACAAGAGACATTCATATAATAAACCCATGTTTTTCTGTTTTTATTTTTGGTAGCAATTCTTTTTCAGAATAATAACTTAATTTTTCCTCCCTTGGGGAATAAAGCATTCATTCAGTCACTCACTTGTTCATGCATGTATTATTCACAAGACTTTAGTAAATGTAAGCTATCTTCTATAATCTATGCTGAATTCTGGAGGCAGGAAAATTGAGTAAGCCAAACCCTGATTTGTAGAAGGGTTTATAACTCACAAGGATAAGGACAGGGATTGGAATTTCTGGAGAAAAGCTAAACTGGGCCTCTTTCCTCTTCATCTACTGCTGTGTCCAGCCCAGAAATGAACTTTCTTCTCTCATTCACATCCTGCAAACAATGACTGTTAAGTCCTCTTGAGTCCACTGTTACTCTATTGTCACTATCCCTGCCCTCACAGTGTCTAACCAGGACAGTTTGTACCGCCTGCTTATTAGCTGTTTCATGCCGGATGCCTGTCCACTTACAGTATATCCTTCCACAAATTGTCAATTTAGCAAGTAATTCATATCTTCTGTCCCCTCAACCCCAAATTCTCTCAAGCAAACTATAGCCCCAGACCAAATGTAGCTGATGGCCCATTGTCTATCATATCTGTGATCTAAGAATGCATTTTACAGTCTTCAAAGGGAAGAAGGAGTAAGAAAAGATAGAGAAAAAGGGGGAGGGGGGGTGTTACAAACTGATTTAGTAATGGAAGGATCATATATAGCTGATAAAACCCAAAATCTTTACTTCCTATTTGGCCCTATTCAGAGACAGTTTGCTAACCTTTGACAGCATAAAATAAGATTTGCTTACCTAATTGCCCAAATACAAGAACTTTCATGATTTAAGTTAGTGTTTAAGGACTCTGACATCTGGGAGTGTGAATTCCTACTGCAATTTCACCATTGGGGGATATGATATATTTCAGCCTGTTTTCTCTTATTGCAAAATGAAGGTAATGATGGTTCCTATTCCATAGATTGTTGTTATCATTAAAGAGGATAATACCTACAAAGTATTTAGCAAGGTGTTTGGGTGAATGCATCTGGGTTGCAGCCTCATCTTCTACCACACACCCATCTCACTGCACACTCTGTCCACAGCCTGCCATCCCCCATCTCTGCATTGACACACATGGCTCCTTTTTTGTAGAAATCATTGCTATAATGCATATGCCAGAAACCATGTCTACGCAGCTTCCCAATTTCTGCTCAGGTACTACTTTCTGGCCATAGCCTTAATACTTCTCCTCTTGCCTTGAGTAGTGATCCTTTCTTATGGTTATGCTAGTAATGGACATGATTCTATTATAGTGGGGTTACATCAGCAAGATTAGCCCCTCGATTCAACTGTATTTTGGTTAGGAAATAACTCCTTTTATCCTGTGTCTTGGGTGCCAATATAAACCTAGTAGGCCCCCAATAAGAATTTATGTATTTAATACATGAGGGGAGCCAATGCCCCATTTTAAATCTCTATTTCTGTGAATTATCCATTCTTCTTATTGATTGTTTCATTCACTCTTTCTTGGATGCTAGCTAAATGTCACAGACTGAGGACATGATAGGAGCCTAGTAATTCATTTACTCTGGCTTTCAGAACATTTTCTCCTCATTTAGTCACAAAATTGGTATATGTCCCTTTGTGAACATTTTTTTTTTTCTGAAAATAAAGTAGGAATTTCCTGAGCTTGGTAATATTCATCTTCAGAGCAATTCACTTCATAAAACCAATGAAGCACCCAATTGTGTTATGCACTAATTTTTTTACTTCACTACTTAGGTCATAAAATACAACAGTGTGAGCTTCAGAGTCTAATAAGGACACACCTTGGTGGTTGTTAGGAATATGAGTAAGCATTAGCTGCCCTTAACAACTCTGATTAATCATTATTGGACCATAAAAAATTTCCAGGGTGAATTATTATGGTTACAAATAATAAATATAAATGACAAAGAACATAAAACTGATATATTTAAATGAAAATGTTTATAAATGAAGAATATTATCATGTGTGGATAGTAGTGTAAAGTCCCTTAGAAATTTCAAAAGAAATATTTTCTTTAGAAAGTTGAAAAATTTCAAGAATAACAATAAAAAAATGCACAGGACCCAAATACTATACTGTATCCTGGGGACTTATTTAGATTCATAGAAAACTGTGGGTTTACTAGTATTGTCCAAAGAACCTTGAAGTAGTAGAACCTTGAAGTAGTCCTTTGAGGGAAATGGTACAGGGTTACTTACTGGTTGGTATTGTGTCCCTATTCTGTATCTTTTGCTCCTCACCATCTATCTAGAACTTCCTGGCAAGATCAAGTTCACAATGCAAGACTCCCAAGTATGGGCCCTCCAAGACTGATAAGAAATCTCCAGATTCTGTAGACAGAAGAGCAAGAAAGACTCAGATAAAGGACATAGGTATGCATTGTTTATAGACAGTTGGTATACAAGGTCATTTTCCCCTAATGTCCCAGGGAGGAAACCATAGGAACTGAATTTCATTAAGGTCTTTTCCAGAGGCAATTTGCATAACAAGTATCAGCATATATTTTAAAGTAAAGTAGATTACAAAGTAACAATTTTATTTACTTACCAAAAAGCTGATCCCTGTTTTCCTGAAGTCTTCCTCTGGGATTGGTAGTTAAAAGTTATTAATATATTCAACCATTTTGACTCATAATAATATATTTTTTAATGGATCAACCTATATTGTTATTGAAAGTAGTAATCGATATTACTTTTTAGTGATGTCAAAATTTTAAATTATAAATTCAACATTGTATAAGTATAAAATTCTTTCTCTTTGGTCCCACTTAAAACCTTATTGACCTTACCATAGGAGTTAATGTTTTCATTATAAAGAGTGACGGTAATATAAAAGAGAGAAAGCCATATAACTAAAGTCATAATATATGACAGATCTTCTCTACAAGCCTGGACTCATAATGAATGCAATTATTCTTCGGTCTAATTCCCAGAGCTCAATGAGGTTGTTTAGAAACCATGCTAGACTACTATAGATGTTTTCTAAGTTTTAAACTTCTATAATTTTAATCTTCATTTTTTTTAAAAAAATGGCTTAGAGAAGATGGGAAAGATAAACACGATATTCTAATCTTAGCTGATGTGAACTATATTTCTTTTTTTTTCTTTTTTTTTTTTTATATATTTTATTGATTTTTTACAGAGAGGAAGAGAGAGAGAGAGAGAGTTAGAAACATCCATGAGAGAGAAACATCAATCAGCTGCCTCCTGCACATCTCCCACTAGGGATGTGCCCGCAACCCAGGTACATGCCCTTGACCGGAATCGAACCTGGGACCCTTCAGTCCGCAAGCCGACACTCTATCCACTAAGCCAAACCGGTTTCGGTTGAACTATATTTCTTATATTTATTTTATTTAACTCAAAGGCTTATCTAAGTGACTAAACATCATAGAAGGCTGCGATCAGTTTTGTATGTGTGTATTGTAAATTAGGTAACTTCAATTAGAGTTATTTATGGCACCTTAAGGAATATATGTTAATACTCTAATGATGACAAATATTTGCCAGTGCCATTAATCTTCTGTTTTCAAATTCTAGACATGGCAACTGACATACGGTACATCTTTGATGAAGGCAAGCTATTTATCACACAGTAAAGTACTAAGGCATAGATTTTTCAGCAAGGCATATTTCTCTGAAGACAGTATTGCTAAATGACCATCTCTTTAACTTATCCTCCCTGTGAGAGAATATTTCTTAAATCTTCAGAAGTAGGCCTGCCAATCTGATTCATTTTCAGAGTTTTCAAACTCGGAGTGATTAAAGACATGAAAGGGATCTCCAACTAATAAGTATGTGGTTTATGCACCTGGAAGACAAAAAATAAAACCCAAATCCAATGGAAGTCTGAAGACTAATTTGCTAGGAAACATTAAGCATGATTAATCTTTCCAACAGAGAGAGAAAAATTATTAATTCAAACTTTCGAGGAAGATAAAGGAGCTGATTCAAATTCAAATCTCTATCTTCAAAGATATTTTAACAGGAACATAAGTCAAAGTTTTATGATTGTTACATAAATTACAATCCCCTAAGGTTTCAAATGCTTGTTTCTAAAAGATAGTGGGTTGAAATCAAGTGAGTTTATCTCTAATTCAAATTTATTCTTTCTTCAGAAATTATGACCTCCCTGCTTAATGAATTGCCTAAATTGGGGTAGTTTTAATCCCCTAAATTTTAATAAACAGAGGTACAGTATTTAAATAATTTATTGCTCATTTTACTAAAGGACCATAAGGAGCAAACAGATTGCTTGATGTCTTACCCAAAATGTCATAATTTCTCAGAAAAAGAAATATGTGTCATATACATGTGGTCTGAATAGCTGATTTGACTGACTTTCCAGCCCTATGTCACTATCTATTCATGCAACTCTGTTTTATTTATATAGTAAATATACCTGTGTGGGGTGCAGAAAATTATATTTCCTCAAACCTTTCAAAGTTCTCCTGGTTGGGCTAATAACTAAATTAACATAAGACAGATTAACAGGAGAAAATAACAACATTTAACATATATGTGTACCTGCAGGGGTGCCATAAGACTAAGACCCAAGGACATATTGGATTTAAGTAAGGCTAATAAGCCATCTTGAGCTAAAGAGAAGGGGGTGGGGCTATAGTTTGGTATTTCTAAGGGCAGGATGGAAATTTAGATACAAATGGAAAAAGAAATGTTTGCTGGGCCATCTTTAGCAGTGGGACACAGAGAAGACTTTGATCAAACAGCCTTCCTAGGTTCTTCCCTGCTTTTTGCACATCAGTTCATATTAAACTACAGCTATCTCTGATTATATCTCCCTTCCTGGAGCAGGCTCTCTATCTAAATTCCTTTCAGGCAGTTAGGGGGAAGGTCAAAGTTTTTGAGTCTTTATTTCTAAAAAAATAATCAGCTTAACAATTGAACAAATAAGAAAAACAAACAAATAATAACTCCTAGACACAGACAACAGTGTGGTGGCTACCAGAGGGAAGGAGGGGTGTCAGGGTAGTAAAGGGGATCAAATATATGGTGATGGAAGATTATTTGACTTGGGTGGTAGACACACAATGTAATATGCAAATTATGTACACTTGAAAACTATATAATCTATATAATATATAATGTACATATAATGTTATTAACCAATGTTACCCCAATAAGTTTAATAAAAAGTAACCAACTTAAAATAATCAATAGCCCAAAGAGCCATATTTTGGGGTGGCAAAACTCAGCTCCCTATCAGCCCATAGATTTTAGCTTCCTAGGGAGTAAAATAACTTTAGAGCTTGCTATTTGGTTTGTGCTTATTTTTTCAACTAATTAAGGCTAAAGTTAATTTTTTCTTCAGTAATAATCTATTGTACCAGAAACATAAATGAAAATAACATCTTTCAGAATTCAGTTGCCTGTTGAAACAGCCTCAATAGGATATCGAATATCATAGCTTGATAGGAAATACTCAAGATACTGAGTTCTGCTCTTAAATCATTGGCAGTTATCTATTTTGAGATTTGTTGTTGACATAGATTCATTTGAATATATTCACAAGCTAAAGAATGCATACACTCAATTAGTTTACATGATATCATCTATTCTCTAGATTTACTTTTTTTCTTTATAAGAATTGGTGTTAGACATCTTATCAGTGGTAGTAATTCAGGGGAGACATTTGTGAGTATACATATCAATAAGGGTATGGCAAGGGGCTTTGTGATGTTAAGACATTGAATAAGGCCCTACTGGCGTGGCTCAGTGGTTGAGCAAAAATCTATGAACCAGGAGGTCATGGTTTGATTCCTGGTCAGGTCACATGCCCATGTTGTGGGGTTGATCCACAGTAGGGAGCATGCAGGAGGCAGCTGATCGATGATTCTCTCTCATCATTGATGTTTCTCTCTCTCTCTCTCCCTTCCTCATTGAAAAAAAAAATATATATATATATACATATATATATATATATATATATATATATATATATATATATATATTTTAAAAAGGCATTGAATAAGAAGGCTTTGTTTCAAAAAGGTTATTTGTTTTCTTTAAGGACTTTATATCACAAAATAACTGAAATAGATAACTGAAGTTATTGAAAATAATGCATTTTTAACTCACTTTTGCTTGCTTTGGATTTATTCTTTCAATTAGTTGTATACATCTTTTAATTGCCCATTTATAAAGTCCCCAACTACTAAAAATAGTACTTTTGACATTTTTATCAAAGTCATTTTCGGCTACTTGTTTGTGCTGATTAAAAATACTCCAGTTGTAAAAATAATTTTAGTAATTTTGTTATCATTTGAATACAACTTTATTTTATGCAATTTCTTATTTTTACAAAAATAATTGAGCATTTCAATATCAAAAACTTTTACATACAATTGCAAAAATATTTTTATTATAGTAATGGCAAGGTGCCATACTGCTTGTAGAATTGCTATAATATCATTGCACCCCATTTAATGTTGATTGTATTTCTGCTAAAATCTCTTCTTCATGGTGCCTTTCTGAACCTTCACACTCTTCAATCTTTTCCTCATTTGTAAATGCCTTCTCTATGTATTCTCATTCCAATCTATCAATTTTCCACCTGATATGCATATGTTAATTGTTGGTTTAATTTTCTATTTTTCCCTACAATGCCTAGGTCTCCTTGAAATTAAGAGCCATGCCTTTTCCATTGTTATTTACAGCCTGTAAGCTATGCATGTTGCTTAGAAATATTGGTGAATATTTGTTGTGTGAGTGAATTACCCCAAAATATACATTTAATTATAGTATCTAATCTTATATTTTGTAAACTATTATTAAAATAAAATAAACTACAGTGTTTTTTTATGGAAAGGCACTAGATAAAAGTTGACATGACAAATCACAGACTCAAATGATGATTAATGTACAGACAGTATCAATATGAAAAAGTAAAAATTTCAATTGAGCAAACAATGAATAAGCAAGTCTCATAAATCAAATGTCAATACCAAAAAATGCTAAAAAATAAATAATAAGACAATGGAACTGCAAGTAAAATTTAGAGATAATATTCTCCCTGTGAAATTAATAAAAATAACAGTGTTGACCATATCTAGTCAGTTTGGGGTGGGTAGAAAGTATAGGAAAAGTCTATTCTTACTCTCTTAGTGGTTAAGATGTAATTTAATCATTGAGGAGGGCATCCATGTTATCTAGCAAATGTTAAAACATATATGTTTTGATTAATGATTATAATTCTGAGCATCTCTGACCAAATGTAAGCTTCTGTAAAAATAAATATTAGTATAAGGATATACAGTATATTAAATTGGTGTCAACATCATGTTAATTTCTAGAGAATACATCAATCACACTATATTCATATGTATGGAAATTATATGTTTATATAAAGCATTGGTAATAAAATGATGCATTTTTAATTCAAGGTTTCAAGTTGTAGAATGCTGCATACTCTGACTCAGTTAATATAAAAAAAATCAACACTCTCACAATATCTTTGTGTGTGTGTTTGCACATATATCTAAGTAGATGTACAGAAAATGCTGGGAGAATATACCACAAATAGTTAAGAATATTGATTTCTACCAGTGAGCTTGAATTGGGTGGGTATGAAATACTGTTTTAATTGTTTAAAACGAGAGTACATTAAAATGAGGAAAGTACCGTAAATGAGAAACAATAAAAATTCCCAAATTACTCCTGAGAAGGAAATCATGTCTTTTAAGTTCCAACAAAGACATTAAAATTTTTGACCCTGTAACGAGCTTGAATATTCCAGTATTTTAAAAAGCCATTGTGGCTCCACAATCCCACACATGAGAACACTGACATGAAATAGGGAAGTACAACCAAAGCACCATAAATATCCCTGCTGTACTTCAGCCGTAGTCCTCACTTTGCATTTTGACACATGTACAGGCATGCATCAGTGCTCATGGCCATTTCTAAGCAGGATGTTTATTGCTGACACACAGTTTGAATCAGCATGCATTAGACTCCCCACGACAATATACTCTGGCATAAAATGAAGTTTTATATAACTTATTTTAAAATGAAGTCAAATGCATTTTATTCCATACTAACAATGGTGAGAAATATCCCACATGACCTTTACATGTATAAATTTTATTTCAAATAATTTCCTTAGTGACATTGTATTTTCCTTTGTGTGTGTAACTGAATGAAATGCTTTGCAATGCAAAACTTCAGAGCAACAGAAAAATAGGATACTGCTAAGGAATAAATATTAAATAGTTTATAGCAATATTATTTAACTATGAGAGCTGGTTTTGCAGCAAAATCATGCCTCAGTGTGACTTCCCTGTATGTGATATGTTGAGGTGATACCTCTCACTCCCTACAGAAAACATGGGGAAATGCCTACACAATTCCTGAGTCATGAGACTGGAGCTTAAACTGGAACAATTTTGTTTGAATTTTCATGTAATTCAAGATAGTCACAGTCAGTGATTAGATATGAAGTTTTCTTTAATCTCTGTGTAAATATTAGATAAGAACACCTCTCATAGTGCCCACAAATTATATTTAAAATATAATACAGCAGTTTTACAGTTTCTTATAATGAAATATATCTTTACCATATGATCCAGAAATTATGCTCTTTGGTATTGAGCCAAATGAGTAAAAATATATGTCTACACAAAAACAAATACATTGATGTTTGTAGCAGCTTTATTCATAATTGTCAAAACTTGGAAGAAACCATGATGTCCTTCAGTAGGTGAATAAATAAATAAACCATAGACTATCATTCAGTGTTTAAAAAAATGAGCTATCAGGCCATGAAAAGATGTGAAGAACCTTAAATGCATGTTACTAAGTGAAAGGAGCCACGATAAAAAGACTACATACTGTCTACTAGTAAATCCAACAACATGACATTCTGGAAAAGCAAAAACTATGAAGACAGTAAAAATATCAGGTATTTGGTGGGAGGGAGGGATGAATAAGAGGAGTACAAAGGATTTCTAGGGCAGTGAAACTATCTACTTATATAAAAACCCTGGGTATAACATTATGGTCAGAAGCGTGTCCAACGGGAAGGAAGTCTGTCCTGCAGCGTTTGTCTTGGAAATGGCTGCGCCCTCCCCCCAGCTGTTTCCTGGAGGTTCAGGCAGGAACCTGCCCTCGGAGCAGAGCATGGAAGTGAAATGATTTGTAATGGATCTATTATTGAAGCTAACTTTGGAAATACTATATCTATAGATCAGTGGTTCTCAACCTTGGCTGCACATTAGAATCACCTGGGAATCTTTTTAAAATACTGATTTCTAGGCCTCATCCTCTGGAAATTTTGTTTCTTTGTTACTAATGTTGTGGCCCCACCCCATAACAAAGAAATAGTTTCTGGAGGATGAGGCCCAGGAATCAGGATTTTAAAAAGATTCCCAGGTGATTCTAATGTGCAGCCAAGGTTGAGAACCACTGCTATAGATAATATTAAAAATATATCTAAATGTGCAATTCTTTGTCCAAAAAGTGAGCATGTTCAAAAATTAAATGAAGAAAATTTGGATATACTCGATGGAGATTTTCACACATATTTGAGTGATGATTCCATTGATTCAACAGATGATGCTGAAAAGGAAAATTTTCCTATTGAATTTCTGAATAGTATTACTCCTTCGGGAATGCCATGTCATAAATTAAAATTGAAAGTGGGTGCAATCATCATGCTATTGAGAAATCTCAATAGTAAATGGGGTCTTTGTAATGGTACCAGATTTATTATCAAAAGATTACGACCTAACATTATCAAAGCTGAAGTATTAACAGGATCTGCAGAGGGAGAGGTTGTTCTGATTCCAAGAATTAATTTGTCCCCATCTGACACTGGCCTCCCATTTAAACTGATTCGACAACAGTTTCCCACGATGCCAACATTTGTGATGACTATTGATAAATCACAAGGACAAACTCTAGACAAAGTAGGCATATTCCTACCTGAACCCGTTTTTGCACATGGTCAGTTATATGTTGCTTTCTCTCGAGTTTGAAGAGCATGTGATATTACAGTTAAAGTTCTTAGTACTTCATCACAAGGGAAATTAGTCAAGCACTCTGAAAGTGTTTTCACTCTTAATGTGGTGTACAGGGATATATTAGAATAAGTTTAATCACTTTATCAGTCATTGTTTGCATCACTGTTGTTTTCATATCATGTTTTTGTTGTTTTTATATCATGTTTTTGTCGTTTTTATATCATGCCGATGTTGTTGTTATATCCTTTTGTCACTGTTTATTTATTAATAAATTTATATATTATTTTCATATACATTTTACTAATTTCCTTTCATCTCTCACACTTCTATTATAGAGAAAAGGCAAATAGCAATATTAAAATATCTCCGCTAATTAATTCCCTTATTTAAAAATATATATTTTATTGATTTTTTACAGAGAGGAAGGGAGAAGGATAGAGAGAAACATCAATGAGAGAGAAATATTGATCAGCTGCCTCCTGCACACCCCCCACTGGGGATGTGCCCGCAACCAAGGTACATGCCCTTGACCGGAATCAAACCTGGGACCCTTGAGTCCTCATGCTGATGCTCTGTCCACTGAGCCAAAACGGTTAGGGCAATTAATTTCCTTTTAATGTGCACGAATTTCATGCACCGGGCTACTAGTTCTGTTATAATGGTGGAAATATATCCATATTCTTTTGTGAAAACCCATAGGACATACAACACCAAGAGTGAACCTTAATGTAAACTATGGGCTTTGGTTAATAGAAATGGGTAATGTTGGTCCGTAAGTTGTAAGAAATGCGCTGTGGTGCAGGGTGCCGGACAGAGGTGGTGGGCGAGGGGCAATGTCTGTGGAGGGTGATGGTGATATGGGAACTCTGTTCTTACTACTCAGTTTTGCTGTAAACCTAAAACTGCTCTAAAAAAATTCTACAAAAATATGATAGACTTCTTAGTCGATGTACTTCCTGTGGTTAATTCTAATAAGCTTTAGAATCCTCTCTGACTTTTCTACATTGGTGTTAATCCATTTGATTATCAATTTAATTACAAAGGAAAACAACAAAATTAGTGTTTGTGGCGTATACTAAAATGGTCCTATGCAATATTCATCACTTTTTCTTCCTGTAATAATAAAACTTGGATTTTGTTCAATATAGCAATTTACCTATTAAAAATGACATTTCTCTGCCTTGTTTAGAGTTTGAGGTATTCATATTTCATAATTATGATCATGAGAAACAAGTGGAAGTCAGCTGTGAATTTCTGGCATTTTTTTTTTAATTTTCTCTATTTTTCTTGCTGAAGATGAACATGGTGGCCAGGCATGGTGACTACCTTGCTCACTTCCATACTTCTAGCGGCATGAAGGAAAGCAGATACACTAGGATTTTGTCTAATTAGTTATTAGAATTGACAGGAGTTATGTTATAGCCAAATGTAACCCTAACTGTCCAGAGAACCAGTACAAGGGCTAAAATAATCATTGACAATTGGTTCTAATTTTGACAAGGAATACATGGGAGATTAGAATGTGGTAAATTTTTAGCATTCTGGAAAATACCTTCTTTTTCTTTTAACATTGAATTCCATTCTTCAACTTTAATTGAACGAATAATGTAACTAGTAGATAGCCCATAAAAAGGTTTTGTCCCATATTAAAGTAGCTAATTCTTCTTTTCTAGAACCTCTGTTAGATTTATACAAATGTCACAACCTCAAATTCTTACTAGAATGAAGGTGAAACACTCCCTGGGGGATAAAAAGATGAAGAAGACATGGTATCTGTCCAAATGCTTGCATCTAGATGGAATAAATATAATGCAAATGTGGAGCTGAAGCAAGAAGGTTGTTCAATTTAGAATAGCAAAGCAAAGATGCAGAGTTGGGAAAGATTAAGAAAACAGAAGAGTGCAGTTTGAATAAAAGGTCCCTTTATACCTGACACAAATGCAAAGAGATGTTTAAATACAAGCTCAAGGCTTTTGGACTTTATTTGAAAGAAAATAAAAGTAATAATGTGCTTGGGCTAGGGAAATCCTGTAAGGTAGGGTGCAGACAATGAAATGCAAAGAGACAGGTGACAGTGTTGTTTGAAGGGGGAAGTGACAGGAACTAGGGTTACGTTCAGTTTCACTGAATTGTCCCACTATAATCTATTTGCTCTTTATTGTAAAAAAGTTCAATTCTGAGAAAAAGGGAAGAAAAAATACAGGTCAGAAAGTAGGGAAAAAGCATATATACAATGGAGGACTAAGCTAGTCCAGTGTCTTGATCTTTATTTCTTTTCATAACATTTTTTATTCTTTCCCAGTAATGAAATTCTCAAATAAAGAAGTCTATCAAAGTAAAGTTTGCTTCTCTCACCATGCCATTCACATAAAGAATTTTCACACAGAATGTGATCTAGAACACATGGTTATTTTTGCTTTGATCCAAGTTACCAAAGAACCAATAAATAAGTGGCTAAAATCTATGGAAATGAGAGGCATATTTGCTTTGGAGGAAGTGACAAAAAGGTTATTTCTAGATGGAGTAGAAGTTGTTAGGTATCATTTCTGAGCAGATGTAGAGAATTTGTGAGTAGAGATGCTATGGAAATGTTGTTTGGTTGTTGTGTTTTAAAAAATTTAAAAATGATGGGTGTTAGTCACAATGTTGTGAGGTATACCTGGCAAAGTATGACATTTCTGGAATGGAGATAATTGCTCATCTATACTAATAATAGGGTAATATGCAAATTGGTCAGAATGGGCACCGTCACAGTAATGACGGATCAGCAGGTTGCGTGTGCAGCAGGTGCAGGTGGGAGGGGACTTGCAGCGTCAGGGATGGGGCAGGGCCGCAGCAGAGAGGCCTCTCCGTGCACCTGTGCCAGGGATTCACAGGCATGCGGAGAGGTCTCTCCGCTGCAGCTGGGGGTCCTCAGGAACGTGGAGAGGCCCTTCCGCCATGGCCCAGCACAGTGGTCTGCAGGCCTCCCCCAGCTCCAGCCCAGCTCTTTGGGGCAATCCATGAAGGAGCCCCAATGGGTGGATGGGGCCTACCTTTTTGGGGTGATGGATTGCGAGGCTCCCACACTGTGACAGGGCACAGGCCAGACTGGGGGACACCCCCCCCCCAACCTCGCCCCAAGTGCATGAATTTTGTGCACCGGGCCACAAGTATGATTATAAAGGCAGAGAAGTTTAAGATCTGCCACCTGAAGGCTGGAGGATCAGGAAAGCCAGTGGTGGAATTGAGTCTGAATGTAAAGGCATTAACAGGGGTGGGGAACGTCCGGCCCTCTGGCTATATGAGGACCAGGAAATCTTTTGGTCTGGCCTTGCCAAGGCAACTGCAGGCTGGACTTGAAATTCAATAAATCTAGGAGCTTTTCTCATAGCAACATTAAGTGAATTATATTAAGTGGATGATGTTATATATATCCAAATGGCCCTTGGCAGAAAAAAAGGTTCCCCACCCCTGACTTAAAACCAGAGATATGTCCTGACTTCCCAAGAACCAGAAACACTGATGCCTGAGGGAAGAAGAAGGTCAATGTCTCAGGTCAAGCAGAGAAAGCAAATTTGCTCTTCCTCTGCCTTTCTGTTCTGCTCATGCTCTCTAAGGACTGTGTGGGGCCACCCCCATTGGCAAGGGTATCCTCTTAGTCTACCAATTCAAACTCTCTTCTGCAAACACCCTCACAGACACACTCAGAAATCACGTTTTACAAATGATTAATTTTTACACATAAAATTAATAATCACACTAATGCCCAAGCCATAGCCATACATGGATGCATAGGCCCTCCTTGCCATTTGGGTCACAGGTTTTATTTTTGCCTTAAATATTTACATATTCAACAATGGTTTCTACTTTTATGTAATGGAAATTTGCTCTAGTGGAATATAGAAAACTCTTGTCTATGTAAGCCCTGTCTAAGTAATAAAGGAAAATGAAATAGAGTATGATCAAAACAAAATTCATAATCTGTCTTAAAACCACCCAATACATTAATTCACCTATAGTAAAAGGTTTAAGGTATTGTTATTCTTTTTGTAAGCTTTGTTAAAATTAATACTCCATTGCCCTGGCCAGTGCTGCATAGTTGGTTGGAGCATCAAAAGGTGGCAGGTTCAATCCCCCGTCAGGACACATGCAGAGGCAACTGGTCTATGTTTCACACTGATGTTTCTCCCTTTCTCTCCTCCTCTCTCCTTCTCTCTAAAATCAATTAAAAAAATTAATATGCTATTTAAGATCTCTGAAACCTCTAGATTCTCATGAAGCAAATGAGAATCACAGTACCAACAGCACAGAACTGAGCAACAATAAAATGAAGTACTGAGTCTGGCTGGTGTGTCTCAGTGATTGAGCATCGACCTATAAACCAGGCCACAGTCTGATTCTTAGTCAGGGCACATGCCTGGGTTGCAAGCTTGGTCCCCATTAGGGATGTACAGAAGGCATCTAATCAATGAATCTCTCTCATCATTGATGTCTCTATCTCTCCATCCCTCTCTCTTCTCTCTCTGAAATAAATAAAAACATATTTAAACAAATAAAGTACTGAATGCATCTGGCATACACTCATTCCTTTCTTCTATGAAATTACTATTGCAATGAAATCCATTATTTTTAAAAGTTAATATAATACCTAATAATATTTGAATTACTCCTTTTATAGGTCTATTTGTAGTATTTATTGATGTGGATTTTTTTTACAAATCCTGTCTTCAGTCAAATATTTGTATGGATCTTTTATTGTTTGTATGTTTGTTTTTACTCATTTCTATGCCTCAAATATCTATCTGGGTAAATATTCAAAAAACAATTGAAGAAGAGAATGAGATTTGGTAAAGAAAGAGCCAACTCATAAGTATAAACTCGCACAACCGCAGGGAAGTGAAACTGGTAAAAGATTAGGACAGCCTACAAAGAAAGCAATCATCTGTGAAATATGAATATTATTAATTGCTTCAAAGAGCTGGAATTTTTTTATATAATGTAAGCATCTGGTAAACAGAGCCACAGTAATGTGTGGCTTATTGTTACCAGTACTCCCTGTGACATCAGAGGACACTATTCTTTAGACCAGCTGATGCCCCCAGTCTCATGTAGCAGCTAGCCTATTGTAGGAATTCTAGAGGAATCTGTTACATGAATGAAGGAATGAAGAGGGGTGATTGTCAATCTGTTCTCCCTAGGAACACATAAAACACTCAAGCAGAGTGGAGGATATTTAAAGAAAAATTGAACTTCCAGTATATTCTCAATGGTTATCTCTAGAATCCATAACCTTAGGAGAAGGACTAAAAGGACCACCATTTTTAAAATGTATCCTTTACCAGAATCCAACTCAGGTTATCATGGTTTGGCAAGAAGCAAAGATGCATTGTGTTTATTAAAAAAGACTGGATATTAACTGGCTCTTCTCTCAACTGTAGACAAAGAGGACAAATGGATGCATAGTGAGAGCAAATATTTAGACTCATGATTGAAGTTGAAACTAATCATTCATTCAAAAAGCAGTTAACACCAAATTTATGTAGGCAGTGTGCCAGTTTTTGTAGTAAAAATATGAAGAAAGGAAGAAAAGAAGGGAGGAAGGAAGGAAGGAAGGAAAGAAGGAGAGAGAGAGAGAGAGAGAGAGAGAGAGAGAGAGAGAGAGAGAGAGAGAGAGAAAGAGAGAGAGAGAGAGAGAGAAGAAAGAAAGAAAGAAAGAAAGAAAGAAAGAAAGAAAGAAAGAAAGAAAGAAAGAAAGAGAGAGAGAAAGGAAGAAAGAAAGAAAGGAAGAAAGAAAGAAAGGAAGGAAGGAAAAGAAAGAAATCCACAGTCCCATGCCCTCTAGAAATTCATTTTCCATCAGGGAAAACAAACCATAAACAGGGAAGCACAATAAAATATGATTAAGAGCAAAGTTTGCACAGGGCCTGAGGGAAGGGGAAATGAACACTGCCTTGGGCATTTCATTTATTAACCTACTTCGAAAGTGTATTTCCTGGTGAGTGATATTAAAAACACCACGCTTCTGGGGTACAGTTAAATTCAATTTAAAATGTATTCAGTGACACTTGGTGAAAACTACTTCACAAATAGCTCAGCCCTAGAGGACATAGTGATCTTTAAGACACAGCTCTTACTGTGGAGGCCTAGAGCTCTCATTAGCACAGACTTCGCGCACACCTGTAAGTATATCACTAGGTGCATAGTGAATGTCACCCATGGTCTGCACTGTAGGAATTGAGTGGGGAGAGAATAATGTGACCCAGAGTCGTTTCAGGCATGAAGGGTTGATCTGGAATGTGAAATGTGGGATAAAGACAATATTTCTGTGGCTAACATGTTAATGGCATAAAATGATTAACCAGATAGTCTACGCTGTGTTCGCCAGACACAGCAAGAAATCTGACACTAGGACACAGAGGGTGTCATTGAGACGTGATTTCTGTGTAATGGTGAATATTTTTCAAGCTGTTCCCTATCTGAAAACTGCTTCCTGGCCAAAAGCGAGAGTGGGATGTAATTACTTCCAACATCACTTAACAGTGATGATCAGAGGGAAAGAACAATAGAGCGAAGTGCTGAGCTCTGCACAACCAGAAACCAGCTCTCTTTTCCCCTGAAAAATAAGAGGAGAAACGCAAAAGGGCCAAATGAAGGACTGCAAACTGAATTTACATTTGCATGGAGCCCCACGGTAGCTGGTAGACACAGGGGAAGCTGGTATTTTGTAATTACGTGGCATAAATATTTTGAACTTTGAGAAAGAAGACAGAACAAGGATTCTCTGAAATTAATAATCACAGCCCTGAACTGTGGCCATCGCAGAGGAGAAAAGCAATGCTAGCTTTGTGCTCTAAGAATTCCCTTTGCTCTTTTCCAAAAGTCATGGAGACTAGACTTGGGATGAATTTCTGAAGAGTAAAAATGTTGTTGAATATCACCAGACTGAAATGAGACAGCAATTACAGAATGTCATCACTTTCAGCATTTCAAGGACACTTGCAATAAGCCCAGAAGCCACTCAGATATTCTGTGTGGAAAAAAAAAGAAAAGAAAAAGGACAAAGATTGCAAATAACCAGGCAGAGTACAGCCAACTGGCTACCATTTCCTACAGACACCACTGGTGGCCTCCAGAAGTCAAGCTCTGACAGTTACCTTCATAAATTCTGTCTTCTTTTAATACATCACACTTCAGCAGCATGGAGGTTTGTTTGTTTATTCCCAATCTTTAATTTGAATTTCTAACCGACCCTAAAAATGTAATATTTCTGATTTTTAATTCAAGTTTATTTACTTCTAACTAATATATATATATATATATATATATATATATATATATATATATATTTCAGTGAGGGAGGGAAGGGAAGAGAGAGATAGAAACATCAATGATAAGAGAGAGTTATTGATCGGCTGCCTCCTGCATGCCCCCTAATAGGGATCCAGACCCCAACCCTGGTCATGTGCCCAGACCAGGAATCACACTGGGACCTCCTAGTTCATAAGTCGACACTCAACCACTAAGCACACCAGCCAGTCTCTTAACTACTTTTAATGTAGAGTTTTGCTAATATTACTGCAAATAAAGGTGTAAGGGAATGAATAAAAACTTGATCAGAGCAGTATGATGAAATATTTTATATTTATTTCATACATGTCATAAAAAGACATTTTAAAAGCTTCTCAACAGAATATACTTTCACTGTGTTTAAGCACATTTTTCACATGTGTTTATAATAATGCATGTGTGTTAAATATATATATAGCATTTTTATTGGAAGAGCTGTATTGTATTAATTATTAGTGGAAAATAACTTTACTATTTCCCAATGCTCCCTGTTAAAATCATGTTGTTAGCATCTTCCTACCCTTGAAAGAAATCATGGGATAAGTCCCATTGATTTCTCAGCTGTTCAAAGATAATAAAAGTCAGACCCTTGTAGGAATCATAGCAATGTGTTTTATTAAGGCCTGACTTCATTTGGGTTTCTTTTTTTTTTAATATATTTTTATTGATTTCAGAGAGGAAGGGAGAAGGAGAGAGAGATAGAAACATCAACAATGAGAGAACCATTGATCGGCTGCTTCCTGCATGCCGCACACTGGGGACCAAGCCTGCAACCCAGGCATGTGCCCTTGACCAGAATCAAACCAGAGACCCTTGAGTCCACAGGCCGACACTCTATCCACTGAACCAAACCAGCTAGGGCCATTTGGGTTTCTGCTCCAATATCAGCCTTCTTGGTCAGAGGGGTATTTTATGAACAGTCTGAGTAATAATAGTCAGCTCTTACCATCTTTATTCCCTGCTCTGCTTTATATTTCTTCATTGTTTATTGTCTCTCTTATTCAACTAGAATGTCAGCTCCAGGAGAATAAGGATTTTGGCTTTTTATTTGCTTCTTTATTCCCAATACTCTACAAGAGTGCATATGACTTAGTACCTACTAAAGCGTCAAGATTGTCTTTGTGGGTTTACATCTTCTCACATAATCTGGGCTTGAAATAGGGCAGTTCTTATGATAGTGTTGCTATAATTAAAATGTATAAAATACCAACCAAATCTTTTTTTAAGTATCATTCTTTTCATGAGTTTCATATTTTGAGTCATAAACCAAGAGAATGGGTCATTTCTGTTATCTGGTTACTATCTATAAAACAATGAAGATAGTTTGGGTTTAAAGAATCCTTATCATTTTCAGAATTTAAAGCCTAAATTTATGAGAGTCAATGTAAAAAATAAGTGTTCAAAGGAGTTTGTTTATTACATAAATAGATGACTTTAAGTCACAGGTAACTGGAAAAAATTATTAAAATTTTAGTTTTAATTAGAGTGGCAATATTTAAAATAAACAGACTCAGGTAACAATAATTAGGTTTCTAAATTTTTCAGAAAAGATAATGTTTTAATATATTGATAGTGTGCCAAAAATTAAGAGGAAAGCTTAAAAAGGTGAAAGATTCAGGAGGTGAAACTTTTTAGTGAAAAAAGGGAACTACTGCTTTTCATTAAGTAAGTACTTACTCTATCTCAGAGGTAAAATTTATTTTGATTTATTGGTTTTCCTGTTGCTACCATTTCCAACTCTTTTAAAATTTAAAATGTTTTTGTATTTATGTATTTAAAGCAATATAATCACCTGCAAAATAAAATGACAATATTATTCAAATGTTTCCATTTTAGTTTCACATCTCATATATTAATTTATCATGTTATTATAACACTGAGCGTCTACTACTTTAATTTATTATGCAATTGAGTCACGGTTCTATTCCTGGTCAGGGCACATGCCCGGGTTGCGGGCTCAATCCCCAGTGGTGGGTGTGCAGGAGGCAACCGATCAATGATTCTCTCTCATCATAGATATTTCTATCTCTTTTACCCTCTCCTTTCCACTCTGAACTCAATAAAAATATATTTTAAAAAAGAATAGTTCATGAAAATCAACTTAACATATTTTGTTTCCATACAAGTTGCTTTCCTCTAATTACTAAGATATGATTTTTGTTTAAATTAAGGCAAAGGAGGTAGGAACAAGCTTTCAGAAGTCTGATGACTATCTGAAAGCTACTGTAAGTCTCAAATATTTTTGGCTTTTCAAAAATGATTGGAAAGAAATATGAAATACATATAATTCTTTTGTTGGCATTACTATGTTTTTAAAGAGAAAAGTAACATTTTGAATTTGCACTATACCTTTATAATATGATTTTATGCATTTATTTTGAGAACTAGAAAAGCAGCCCCTGCCATCATGGAGCTGTTCTGACCTCACACCTAGGTCTTGGTATCCTTCTGTTGAATGCAGTTACAAGACCTTAACATCAGACAAGTTACATCTGTGGTCCAGGTAGCTCGAGACAAAATATTTTACTCCATAATCATGTTTTAACACAGACATAATCACAAATATTTTACAAAGCATAAAATGATTAAATGCCTTCTTATCCCCCACATGTTAATCAATTACAGCTTTAGTCTTTCTTCATTTCTTCCACCTTATAGGTAGGATTTTTTGATAGAGAGACATAGAACTACCCACATTTCCTGATAGCATTCAGTATCAAGTAAAGCCATGGTTCCTTGAACTCTCCCCCAAATGCCCTACTTGTCTAATTGTCACTATGGCACTTATAATTGCACTTTCTAACAAACTCTTATTGTGGTGACTGCAGTCCCCCTTTGCTTTCATCTCCTTCATTGCAATGAGTTTCAAACCCAGCCTCTTCAACGACATGTGAATTCCTGGAAGTCTTTGACTGGAAAGCATTGACAAATCCAATTAAACTTTAAACAGAAATGGTATTTCTATTAACTATACAAAGTATATTCTAAGGTGCTTTACTAATACCCAGAGTCCCAGCCCCTAATGCTCGTTGCTATGGTATATCATGTTTGACAATGAAAGGAAAATCAGGCTGACAGTAGCTTTGAAGAGTTTTTTAAGTTCACACTGAGAAAAGTCTGTTTTTAACTCCTCCCTTAATGTATTTTAGCAATTTAATTAGTACCATAGAACATATATAAATTCATATTTAACTGAGTTCACTTTATTTACTCCTGTAAGATTAATAGATGCCACAAAATACATTAACATTGATTTCATAGTACCATTATAAATTAATATAAGTCCTTGGTATATAAATATGTCTAACAGGCTATTAATAGACAGCTGGAATATTTCAAATGGTTATTGCATTTGCATTAAGTTAGAGTTTTAAAAATATCACTTGACTGCAGTATAGGCTACACTAGAGTCAGATTTATAAAGTTATACTAAAATTTCTATGCTTTTCTATTTACTGAAAATATGAGTAGAGTATAGGGTCAAGAGAATCATATGTCAATCAAAGAGCCTATTTTAATATAGCCTTACAATAAAAGAGATAATGTAAGAAATAAAACTTACAATATTTAATATTTTTTTTAAAACATGAAAAGTTGTATCACATTTTTATTTGGTTACACATATGTATAATTTTGCATCATAAAATTTGGATACATTAAATGTCATTAGAATTTTTAGTAACTATTGAAAGTTTGTTTTCAAATATTTGACACATACTTCACTTTTTTTCTATTCAGAATGTAACTTCTTAACATTCTAATCAACTAATGAATTTTTTAAAGCATTGTAACATTTGTTTTTATTGGGCATAATAGCTCACTAATTATGAAGAGGTCTATTTTAACCTAACTTATTAAAATAATATGACTATTGTCTTCTCATATCTCCATTAGTCAGCTTAAGTTTACCAAAATATAAATTAGTTGGCCTTTTAATATATTTCTCTATTATCATTTCATCTAATTATTATAATAATTTCAGTAATTAAGAAAATCATCAAGTCTCCAGCTCTTTATAGTAGAACAATTATGTTCTCATCAGAATTGAGTACAGACTATGCTGATCTAGCAAAGTGATTCATAAATGAAGATATGCAACTGAAGTAGAAGTACTTTGCACTTTCACATCACTGTTCTAAAGTAGAACAAGAGTCTGATTCGCCAAGCTCCTTAGGATCATCCTAGGAGGCACAATAGCAGCTATTTGGTTTTCTTTTTTCTTTTTCTTTTTCTTTTTTTTTCAGAGAGAAAGGGGGCTTGGGGGGGGAAGAGAACAGAAACATCAATGATGAAAGAGAGCCATTGATTGGCTGCCTCCTGAATGTCCCACCCAGGGGATCAAGCGGGCAACCCAGGCATGTGACCTGACCGAGAATCGAACCCTGACCTCCTGGTTCATAGGTCGATGCTACACCAGCCGGGCTATTTGGTTTTCTTTAGATATATCTCCAAACACTAGTGTCTCCCATCATGATGCTGGTGAAAGGAAGTGTGTAGGCATATTGTATCAGATGGGGTGCTCTTCAGCATTTTTAAAATGTTTCTTCCATAAAAAATGCCCTAATTTAATTTATAGTCGTAGTTGGCAAAGGTAAACAAATGCCTTTCTACTGAATCTCAGAAAACCTAGGTAAATTGTGCTACCTGAAAATAGCTTACTTAAATTTTAAACAGAATTTGGAGTGGGGAAAGATAATTGTTTGTTAACTAAATTAATGTTAATCACAAGTGGAAAGAATATATTATTTTGCTGAAAAGATCATTAAGTAACAGAAGAGTATAGTGACCTTGGTTATTGAAAGATTCTCTGCTTTTATTTTAATGGAAAGTCTTAGGAAATTATTTCATTTTTGCCTCTATTTTCTTCCAACTTTTCATTTATTGCTCTGAGATTCCTCCTTTGAAGGGATACTTCCTGGGTCGCAGATTTGGAGTTACCTGTATACACAAGAAGGCTGTCCCAACCAAACACACATTGAGTTCACACTCAGTATGAGAATAGCATCAGCTCTCATACGTCCCTGTGCATAAAACCATAGTTTTGTAAGTCTTGGGATGTGAAAAGAAGGTGTGTTAGAGACTTCTGGAGATCATTTGACTCAAAATGCAGATTATTGTTCAACGGAGCTCAGAGAAGTTTATATTAAAAAATTAATTGGTTTAGACAAAAGTTCTGTTTCTAATTTGATAAATTAATAGTTAGATATTACTTTACTCAGACACAAATGAAATTAAAGAAATGAAAATACCAACAACCACACAAAATTGCTTTAGCCTGCTCACAACACATACTTGCCTTAGAGTTTCTTTTATTATTCTTTGAATAAAAATGATTCTGTAAAAAATGGTTTCATTCACATTATATTTTCTTTATGTTTGAACTATAGAGCTTATTAGCTATCCTGGCAGCTGGAACGTTTTTATTTCACCAGGTAAAATTTATATTCGCATGTGCTGATGCCCAATTAGCTTTGCAACAATAACATGTGTTTCTGTATGTTACACATAGAGGTGCTGCCAACACGGTGTTTAATGGAATTGGCCACTGCTATGAGTCAGTAATGGGATTGCATTCATAACATCTTGCATTGGAAAGCAATATCCTGAAGTAAAGCAATCAAGGTCCAAATTTGCTTGGTTTTCTTTTTGTTACTATTCTTTGTCTTCCCTTGGCAAATAAGAAATCATTTTAACTAAAGAAACAATCACATTAGTATGTGAAACGATAAAATTCTATTAAAGAATCCATTTAGTTTCAGAAGAGCTATTATGGCTTACACTGCAAGTCAGTGTTATGCAAGTAAATTATCCAAAGAAAAATAAGGAAAATTTCTAGTTAACAGGCTTTATGAAAACGATTATGTGGGTATGTTTAATCTCTAGATCATCTTGGGTATAATTCTCACTAGGGATCTAATAAGGTGAGATTAATAAAAAGAAAAAAGAGAGAAAAAAAGAATACCTCAGCACTAAAACAATTTATCTCATCTTAGAATCTCTATGATTAATATCTTAATTACTGTGTATGATATGAGAACTCAATGATGTGTGAAGGCAATGTTAAATTTAATTGATGAGATGCAAAGTCAGTTTAATTGTCACATGGTATTTGTTATTACTGGCATATTGATAAGGCACATTTACATAATGACTCTTTTAAGGAAAAACACCATTGTATTTTAATTGAATGGACTGGCTTCATTATTTTCTTGACCTCTACTGACTCCTAAAGGATGTACATTCAAGTTTACATAGAAACAAGTTGAAAGATTGTTGCCTGTGGTTGCTTTAAGCAGTCCAGCAGAAGCCAGGGTAGCTTAAGTTTTTCATCCCCCCCACCCCCCATTTATTTACTCATTCATTCAATAAATATGCTGCATTAAGCCAAGTGCTGGGGAAAGAGAAGTGAGCAAGATAATCTGGTAGCTGAATTTATAAAACTCATAAACTATTGGGGGAAAGAGGTATTTTTAAGAACGTTGTATAAATTATAGTTATAATTAGGTTAAGTGCCATGACAAAGAGCTATGGGTATAATGAACTTACATAGCAGGGGAACTTAATTATTTGGAGGAGTTGGGGAGGTCTCACTGAGGAAGTGATATGGCCCTAAAAGATGAGATAAAGGGGAGGTGATATCTGGATTGTGCTGAAGAAGAGAAATCAAGGGACACAAAAGATGCACATTTACAAGGAATGTGGCAGGGGGAAGACAGAGCTGAGCATTAGGATTAGGGATCAGGGGAGGAGTGCTGAGTGATGAGAATAGAATGGAAGGCAGACAAGGGTTTTAAACTTCATCATTTACTTTCTTCCTGAACTTCTTCCTTTTCTTGGCTCCAAATACCCCACATTTCTCTTGTTTTCCTTCTATTTTCTTTCTTCTCATTCTCTATGCTTAATCTTCTAAACATTGGTTGGAGTTCCATGGTGCCTAGTCCTCCAACAGATTCCTTCTCTAAGTGCTTGTACTTTGTGGATGATCTTCAGTGCCCTGTCTTTAAATATCATCTACATTAGAATTGCTCTAAGGTGTGTCTGGAGCTATGACCTCTGACCCAATCCCAGAGTGCCCAGAAATCAAATGCATTGCAACCTAAGTTGCCCCAATACTTAGTTCAGGTT
Organism: Myotis nattereri; assembly: GCF_964212035.1. NCBI lineage: Eukaryota > Metazoa > Chordata > Mammalia > Chiroptera > Vespertilionidae > Myotis > Myotis nattereri. Next base: position 48,147,683 of record NC_138083.1, read on the forward strand.
CTCCTTCCCTGGGTTCACATTTTAACAAATAGCACCACGATTCACCATTTGCTCAGATCAGTTATCTTGCATTATTCCTTGACTATCATGTCAGTGTCAAAATCCATCAGCAGCTCAGTCATTTGGACCTCTAAAACAGTCCAAAATCTAACAGCTTTATCATTCCTGAACTACTAACACCTGTAAGGACAAGTAAAAATTAAAAATAAGGGCCTTGCCCTGGCCAGTTTTGTTCAGTGGTGAGAGCATCAGACCACAGATTGAAGGGTCACTGAAGATTCGATTCCCAGTCAAGAGCATGTGCCTTGGTTACAGGTTTGGTCCCTCAGCCTGGTCAGGGCAATCAATTTATGTGTCTCTCTCAGGTTAATGTTTCTCTCTCTCTCAAAAAATCAATGGAAAAAAAATCCTTGGTTTAGCATTTAAAATAATAATAAGAAGAACCTTAATTCTCCATTTTACATATAATGCAAGATACTGGGCCGGGGGCTGGGAACGAGGTGGAGGGGATCAATGGGAGGATAAAAAGGGGACATCTGCAATGCTTTCAGCAATAAAGATAAATTTTAAAAAGGTATATACACCCCTCCTCTTTTAGAGCATTATTTTGCTAAACTTGTAACTAGAATCTCTTCCTCTACTCTTTTGAGATGTTCATAAATCTTTTTCAAAATAGCCTCTTGCCAGGTTTACAATCTAGGACTGTCTTTCTCAAGAGCCTGAGGCCATCCCCTTGAAAGGTAAACATCAAGGGAGATAGTGCCCCTACTTTCAGTGTCTGTGAGAGATTGGAGCCTCTTCCAAGTGTGTAAGGCAGGTTCATCAATCAATGCATCCAACACATCAACAAACTAGAATAAAAATCAATCGACAGAGAAAAAAAATGCGACAAAATCCAGCATCTAGAATGAGAAAAAGTACAAAACCTCTCGGCACACTAGGGATAGAGGGAAATTTTCTCAACTTAATGAAGATAATGAGAAACTGAATGTAATCCCCCTAAGATCAGGAATAGGATAAGAATCTCTTCTCCGACCTCTCCCATCCAACATGGTGCTAGAATACTCCTAAAAGCCCATAAACCCATATAACCATGAGGCGGGAAATCTTAATTGAGGCATATTCTAAAATATATCTGAATAGCACTCAAGACTCTCAAGATCATAAAAAAAAAAAAAAGAATGCCTAAGAAATTGTTAAGGCCAAGAGTATCCTAAGGTGACTTGACTACTTAATGCATTGTGGGATCCTAGATGGGGTTCTGGAACAAGAATAGGTCATTAAATAGAATCTAAGCAAATCTGAATGGAGTCTGGACTTCAGTTATAATGATGTATCTTTGTTGATTTATTTAATTGTAACAAATGTTCTATACTAATATAAGGTGTTAATGATAGGGGAGAATAAAGGAAATCTGTATTATCTTGACAAATTTTCTGTTAATCCAACATCATTATAAAATTAAATATATATATTTTAAAAATGAAATAAGTATCTATAAATGTACACTTATATGTATATGATTCTTTCATGATAAGAACTTTCTAATGTGATATATTTTCTATATTCTTTCCACCCTCTTATCCTTACCCCCTCCCTCTTTCTGTTTCAATCTTTTGGCTTCTACTGTATCTGAAATTCAAAACTTCTTGGGATCTTTGCCTCATTCTCTTCTCTTGCCCGTAGAATAAAACAAAAACATGTCTAATGTCATGACTTTCTCTCACCACTAATAGCACTGCTTATGTATCTCCTTATCTTAGAACCCTTCTATAAAATAAATTAAATCACACCTATCACTTTAATTCCCCTTTTCCTTGTATTTGTAGAGTAAGAAATTAGAAGTTAGTAATATACATATAATCTTTTTTTTTAGTTACTTCCAGTAAAATATTATGACTCATCAGCTTTGGAAGTTGGAAAGAATAAGTTGTCAATTCTTACCCCAGATTGCTGGCACAAGTAACTAACTGAATGAATAAGTGATGAAATGTGATATGGCAAACCTGGAAATTAGTAGTTTCGATTATGGAGAAATCATGAGTATATTTTTAATAAATTCATTTAGACATTTAAAGTGGACATGTCAAATAAATACTTGAGTATGCAGCTACAGAGATACAAAATATCATATTTGAAGCCACCGTGATAGAATGAGATGATCTGTAGTTGGAGAGTAGTTTAAGTTTTAAAGAAAATGAAAGACCTAAGATCAAACTTCAGTAGAACAAATGATGAAATGTCCTATAGAGGAGGAGACACCAAAAATAACTGAGATGTAGGAGGTGAAAATTAATTTTTCCAGAAGGCTGTGATTATCTTTGTTGATATATCAGAGAAGTTAAAATAAAAAGAAAAGAGATCTGTCCAGCTGGTATGGTTCAGTGGTTGAGCCTCAACCCATGAACCAGGCGGTCATGGTTGGATTCCCTGTCAGGGCACATGCCAGAGTTTTGGGTTCAATCCCCAGTAGGGGGGATGCAGGAGACAGCTGATCAATGATTCTCTCTCACCATTGACATTTTTATCTCTCTCCCTCTCCCTTCCTCTCTCTGAAATCAGTACAAAAAAAAAAAAATAGACAGAAAATAAAAGAGATCTGAAAAGTGCCACTGACAATGGGAACTTTCATGTGATCTTAGCAAGAATAGCTTGATGCATGGAATAGTGGAGGCTACACTCCCACAAATTGATAAGTGGAGTTACAAGTGATTAGGGGGAAAAAGCCAATATGTAGAGCAAATTACTTTGTAAAACTTGGCTATTCAAAGCTTTAATTGAGAGCAATGAAATCCAGAGGGAATATATTTATTTTTGAAATGCAAGAATCAAGAGTGTGTTCTCCATGTTGATTGGGGAGATCTAACAAAGAGGAAGAAGTCTAGAAACAGGAAAGGAGGAATTTTGGAGAAAGTACTAAGTGTGAACATGAGTGGCTTGAAACTTTCTTATTCATTCACATCTTCAAATCTGCAACCTTGAGTGGGAGTGTTTTTCTCCACTTCCTCGTTCTCAGTGTTCAGATTCAGTTCTTCCCTCTTAAGAAAATGTGAGATGCTCTTTTTCCCTAGCTATACCTTTGGGTCTCAGGATATTTAAAGGAGAGATTCTGGGTATGCAATCTATTTTCAGATCCAGTCTCTCCCGAGACCAGGTTTGTGTAGGTGCTAATCCTAGGAGAGGAAATAGGAAAGCAAATTGTGGCCACTTTTAATTTGTGTTTTTCAGTATGACTTTCTCATTAATAGAAGCTACTTTCTATTCTGCTATTGCAGTTCCTACATCCTGCATCTCAATTGTTTCAGAACTTGAATTGCACTTCCAGGCAGCAGTGATTAATCAACTTAAAAACCACACGTCAGATTGTCCCTTCCTTACATCTGTTTATTGTCTACCAGATGAGAATACTAGTCTGGGAAATGATGAGTAAGATGGTCTCTAAAATAGTTCTAGCTATAACATTGCATGATTATTAATTTCAGCCATACGTGTTTATGAATTGCATCTCTATTCAAAGTATAAAATACTTTGGCATAATCATATGTATAAATAAAACTAAAGAGTAAAGTGGAGTATTTATGTTCAGATCAAACTCTAATTAACTACTATTGACTGTTTTCTTTTATTATTATTTTTTTGATGTAGTGACCACAAATTTAAGCAAAGACATTTATTAGTGAGAGTTGGCTCAATAATATGTTTGTTCCTCTATCTTCATTCTCCAGTCTTCTGTACTGTGGTTCTTGTCCAGGAGCCTAATGAATACAGACTGTGTCCATGGGCTCCTTTGCCTTCTGTCTTCTATTTGGGTTCAGCCAATGATCAGCACAAGCAGGAACTGGAGGGAAGGAGGGGTGTGGTTGGGGTACACAAAATGATTTCTTTGGTTCATTTCTGTTGGGTTGCCTTCACTTTTGCCAGATATCTTTCTCTACTACTCTTCTTAGTTCTAGTAAGTGACTCCTTCCCTCAGCCCTCACATCTGTTTACTCACCTGCTATTGCAACTACTTGCAGGATGGTATACTATTCATTGTGTGTTTCTTGTACTTGGTCACCAGGCTCACACCTGACATAAAAAGTTCTTTTTAAATACTGTATTCAAACTACTCAGTTTGATGGTTGCCATATGGCTGGGCAAAAGTAGCTTTACAGTTGTGACTATGTGAAACACATATTATTCTTGTATTATTATTTATTAATTATTGTATTATTTTTTATATGAGCAACTGTAAACCTACTTTTGCCCAGCTCTGTATTAGTAAATCATAACATAAAGTTGAGGGCTTGATTTTAGAAAATTTCAGGAAATTTATAGATCATCTTAGTAAACTCTGATTCTTGCTTGTTCATTAGTAAGCATTTATGACTATATGTCAAGAATTTTTCAGGGTGTGAGGCGTATATACATCATTGAACAAAAAGATTATGGAATATTTGCCCTCATGGAGCTTCTGCTCTAGCCTGTAGTAATACTTGGCCCAGAAACTTTTGTTTTAGTTTTAAATGTTACTCTCTTTATATATAAAATGAAAAACATACTGAATTTATTTTTTGTTTTATGTATAATCAGTTCTAAATCTTTACCCAGCCTTTACCATTGAAACACTTTCTCAAATAGCTGAGTTTTTATTCACACACTTCTCTTCTAAGGTTTACTACTTAATACCATGAACAAGTTAGTATATAGCTGCTAGAGCAAGTAGTTCCAAAATGACATAACATCTAAAATATAATAGAAGTTTACTTTTCCGCCTGCGGCAGCACTGTGAGGTCAACACAACAACAGGCCATGTAATTCATCTTCCACTCAGGGCTTCCAAGTTTACTCTGGAAGTTGTTTTCAATTCAGCCAACCAGAAAGGCAAAGGAGCCCAGAGGAAGTTTCTATCGACCATTCCTGAATATGGCATGTAACACTTCTGCTCATATGTCAATGACAGGCAAGCACTCAGTCACAGGGCCACTGCAAACCTCAAGGGAAACGCGAAAGGATAGCCTAGCTGTGTGTTCAGGAAAAGGAAAGAATTAGAATGTCCACGATCTAGCAGTCTCTATCATATGGCATATGACATAGAGCAAACGCATACATTTGTGTGATATATTTATATATACTCATCAAACATATATGTATGGAATATTGATTTGGAGTAATTCTCATTAAGTATACTATGACTGATATAACTTAGAAAAATGAATATACTTTAATATCTCTTATGATTATCTATTTACGAAGCTTGTGCTGTGGAATGTCATTATTAATCAAACTACGTGAAGGTAAAAGTAATATACTAAGTACATGGTGCATATAGATCTCAGGACTTTGGGAAAGTTGGCTGACCTTTTTGACACCTACTTTGAGTGGAGCTAGGAGCATAAGAACAATAATGCCATGTTCCTTGAGCTTCCTTATTTAAACAAATTTTCTTGATTTTGATATCAACTTTATGTTCTGGGTGACCTATATTATGGTCAGGCTCACATGACCTGATTGCAAAGACATAAATTCCCTAACACATAGGAATTCATTGTAATAAGGTACCAGAGAAATGAACTAGCACTTGAAACAGCCTTGTAATCAAGCCGAGACCTCCAAGGTCTTTGCAAATATGACAGCAGGACTCTGCTTTGTTCTCAGGGGCAGACTTTCATAGCACTTCATTCTGCAGGGATGAAATTGAAATATTTAAGCACCAGTAAGACACAAGCTGTAATCAATCAGGCTAAAAGCTCCAGGGTGTAACACTTTGGTTCCTGGATAAATAGGAGAGTAGCCAGGGCGGCTGGTGGCGAGAGATAGATGCACAGGTGCCTCAGAGAAGCAGCTATTTACCACCCAGCTCATTGCAGTATTTAAATGGCAACACAGCCCTGCCAGTGGGTGTCCGCTGAGTAGCAGCCCTGCATTAGACACTGGACCACTCCTGTGATGTGGCTATTTTCAGTTTCTTTTCCCTGTCTATCTGAAAACACTTCCAGGGTTTCTCCTGACTGAGCTTTCCCCACCTCAGCACATTTTGTGCGCACAGCTTCTAGAACCTCCGCTCCCATGGTTTTTCTCTATGCCTATTATAAATGCCTTTGTGTGCTTTTTGTCCAAGCTTCCTACAGAACATCAAATTGATCTAAGTAGTCACAATCAAAATAGGGCATGTTGCCTTGGCTGGTATTGCTCAGAGGTTAGATGCTGGCCTTCACACTGAAGGGTCTCATGTTCGATTCCCAGTTTGATTCCCAGTTTCAGGTTCACTCCCCACCCCCGGTGGGAGGCAACCAATCAATGTATCTCTCTTACACCAATGTCTGTCTGCCTGTCTCTCTCTCTCTGAAAAGCAATGGAAAAAATACTCTCAGGTGAGGATTAACAACAACAACAACAACAAAAATAGAGCCTCTCTTTGGTAAGAGTTCCATATCACTTTATTTAGGCTAATGACAACTGCCCTTTGTTTATCATAGTCCACTGCGGCCCAAGCCTACTGGTCCCATGATTGAAAAACAAAATGCATAACCCATGGATGCAGACAATAGTGTGGTGAAGACCTGGGGGTGGAGTAGGGGTGGAGTAAAGGGGGTCAATGGGGGGAAAAGGGGAATATTTGAAATACTTTCCACAATAAAGATAAATTTTAAAAAAAGAAAAACAAAAACCCACCTATGCAGAACAGAAAAATGGCGGCAGAGTAGGAGGATGCTGCATGGTCATGCTCCCAGGAACAAGCTGGAATTACAACTGAAATACGAGAAGGCTTCCTGAATAATCAATGGAAAACTCACAGAAGAGAACCCTGATACCCAAGGACCAAAGGTGGAACCGGCATAGAGACTGGTAGGAGGGGCAGAGACATGACCCACAGAGGGGAACTGAAGTCCCAGAGAGATATCTCAGCCGGTGGTGGAGTGGGGGGAGGTGCCATTGAGAATTCTGGGATCTAATCCCGGAGCTGGGCTCCCCAGCAGAGAGCACCAAACTGAGGAAGGTATCCACATAACATCAAGCTGTGGAAAGCAGTGGGGTGCTGTCGGCCAGGGAGTGGCAGCTGGGAGTTCAGGCACCCTCTTAAAGGGCCAAGGCACAAACATTTGAAAGGGCGAGGGCTACACCCTCCATCTTGCCCGGAATCCTCCATTTTGGGCAGCAGCCATGTGCTCAGCAAGAAGCTTCTTCCCGGAAGCCCAAACTTCTGCTAGCCACACCTAGGATTTCTTTAAACTAACCAATGATAATCAAGGGAAGTGCGCACCATAGATACGACCACATCCTGTATAACAAGACACCAACTTGCGCCTGGCCAATCGGCAGGGCCCACAGTCCTCTCTCCTCCCCTTACTCCAACCCCCCTATAAAACCCCTCTACCCACAATGCTCGGTCTCTCTCGTTTCGCCATTGCGTCAGTAAGCAGGCTGAGTGAGCCAAGCCCTGGCTTAAATAAAGACTCTTATGCTTTTGTTATGATAAAGAACCAACTAGAAATTAAGCATACACTGACTGAAATAACGAATACTATACAGACTCCCAACAGCAGACCAGAGGAGCACAAGAATCAAGGCAAAGATTTGAAATGCGAAGAAGCAAAAAACACCCAACCAGAAAAGCAAAATGAAAAAAGAATCTGAAAATACGAAGATAGTGTAAGGAGCCTCTGGAACAGCTTCAAGCATACCAACATCAGAATTATAGGGGTGCCAGAAGATGAGAGAGAGCAAGATATTGAAAACCTATTTGAAGAAACAATGACAGAAAACTTCCCCTACCTGGTGAAAGAAATAGACTTACAAGTCCAGGAAGCGCAGAGAACCCCAAACAAAAGAAATCCAAAGAGGACCACACCATGACACATCATAATTAAAATGCCAAGAGCAAAAGATAAAGAGAGAATCTTAAAAGCAGCAAGAGAAAGAAACTCAGTTACCTACAAGGGAATACCCATATGACTGTCAGCTGATTTCTCAACAGAAACTTTGCAGGCCAGAAGGGAGTGGCAAGAAATATTCAAAGTGATGAATGCCAAGAACCTACAACCAAGATTACTTTATCCAGCAAAGTTATCATTCAGAATTGAAGGTCAGATAAAGAGCTTCACAGATAAGGAAAAGCTAAAGGAGTTCATCACCACCAAACCAGGATTATATGAAATGCTGAAAGGTATCCTTTAAGAAGAGGAAGAAGAAGAAAAAGGTAAAGATACAAATTATGAACAACAAATATGCATCTATCAACAAGTGAATCTAAGAATCAAGTGAATAAATAATCTGATGAACAAAATGAACTGGTGATTATAATAGAATCAGGGACATAGAAAGGGAATGGACTCACTATTCTTGGGGGGGAAAGGGGTGTGGGAGATGCGGGAAGAGACTGGACAAAAATTGTGCACCTATGGATGAGGACAGTGGGGGGGGGGGGTAAAGGCAGAGGGTGGGGTGGGAACTGGGTGGAGGGGAGCTATGGGGGGAAAAAAAGAGGAACAAATGTAATAATCTGAACAATAAAGATTTAATAAAAAAATAAAAAAAGACTCTTATGCTTTTGCATTGGACACAGCTGGCTCCCTGGTGTGGTTTCTTGGAGATCCTGAAATCTGGGCATAACACATTCCCTGTGGAGCCACCCACCTTGTGCTCTGGCAGAGGGAGGATGAAGTGGACTGAAACTGTGAGAGCAGAAGCCAGCACTGGGGACTCGGGGGACAGAGCTCAGAAGGCAGATACCCCAAGTCTCCTCGGCTCAGTCATTCCCTCACACAGCCACATAGACATCTGCCTTGCCTGGGGGGATAGAAATATGCCTTGCTTGGGGGGAAGACGGTTGGCACGCCCTATTGGAAAACACCTTGCCCTGAGGCTGCTTAAGAGATTAAAAGTAACAATTCCAAGGAGTAGCAGCTGCTTGTGTAGCCCTCCCCCATCCAAGGAACAGCAGCCTACTGATCACCACACCCTCTGTCTGATGAACAGCAGTTGTGTGTGAAGTCTCCCCACACCAGCCAGAGGAGCCACCACAGCAGTGAACAGCACCCACCACAGGAGCAGCTCCCACCCGGCCCACCACTTGAGCTCCCACTGGGCCCACCTCTTCAGCTCCCACCTGGCTCACTCAGCTCGCAGGCTCACTGTAGCGTGCTATTGTTAAATACTCGTGGGTTGATTGATTACTCACGGGGTGTGATTAAGTAATTAAGCTGAGGAGCCACTCGGAGCCGCCAGGTGCCCACCCTGAGGTTTTAGCAGAACCAGCTGGGCCAGAGCCTCTGCTCCTCCCCAGGGATGAAGCTGGCAGCCTGGGCTCCTTGCAGTCCTCCCAAGGCCAGGCCCTCCCCTCTCCATGCCGCCAGGCTGCTGTGGCTTCCATGACCCGAACACAGCACCAGCCCTGCTCGCCTGAGCTCAATCCCTGTTGGCTGTGACGCCCTTGCCCCATTTTGTTTCCATTAAAAATGTCTGTGTATTTCCAGAAAAAAAAACACAACAACATCAAGGGGAGGGAATAAAAGGGAAGTCATTGTATGCAATCAAAGTTGTAGTCAGTGTAAAATGGACTTTTATATCTAGATGAATTTTTATATAAGCTCCAGTAACCACATAGCAAAAAACCTACAATAGATTCACAAGAGAGGAGAAGGAAGATGCAAAGAAGAAAGAATTCTACCCAGAGTCTCAGAGGGTGGTGGCCCTTCTGATACCTTGATATAGGACTGTGATGCAATAAATTTCTGTTCTCTTAAAAAAAAAAACAACCCATCTATGTATAACTAACCCGTATGTATAAATAATACATATATATAAATAACCCATATGTATAAGAAACCCATATATATAAATAGCCCATATGTATAAATAGCCACTTTTTTAGCAGGAAGGAGAGCATATCCGGCACGGTGCATATCAAGCTCTTCCCCAGATCACACTTGTTCCAGTGACTCCAGAGCTATAAAGCTCACATCCCTCCACATTATTTACTCTTTTCCTTGTGAGAATCAAGTCGAAAAACAAAGTGCTATTCAGGGAGTTCAGCAAAAAGCATTTTTTTAAAAACATATTTTATTGATTTTTTACAGAGAGGAAGGGAGAGAGATAGAGAGTCAGAAACATCGATCAGCTGCCTCCTGCACATCTCCTACTGGGGATGTGCCCGCAACCCAGGTACATGCCCCTGACCGGAACTGAACCCGGGACCCTTCAGTCCGCAGGCCGATGCTCTATCCACTGAGCCAAACCGGTTTTGGCGCAAAAAGCATTTTATCAAGTGTCCTCTAATTCCTTTCCTTAAATTATTAACATAGACAGTAATGACTTTGGAAAGAGATGGGGGGAAAAAACAAAAACAAAGCAAGAACATCACCTTCCGATGATCAGTATGAAACTGCTAACACGTTAATGATTCACTTGGGAACCAACTGAAAAAAATTTAAATTTACTGTGAATATGACCAGTCTTCACTGCTTTTCATTCAGTGAAGATAAATTCATCTTTGTCTACAATGTCCAACATTTCTGGAAAGCTAACAGAAGAAGAGATATTAAGACAAACCCCACAAGATCAGTGAAATGAATTTATCCTTGATGGCTTTATGCCTACATCTTCAGACTGTCACTAATGGGACAATTACACTCTAATGACCTTCCACTTAGTGGGAGCCAAAAATATGATTCAGTTTTGTATAAATTAAAACAAATGAAATGGCTTTCAATTTAGCACTGTTGACATCTCTCTTCATAAAACCATTTTCAGAGAAAAATTTGAGGATTCTGTAGGGAAAAAAGTATATTCAAACTTAATGTATCATCTGTTGGATTGCAAAAGTCATAAGTTCCAAGGAGAAAAATCCATGCAAGCCTCACTTTAGAAAAATGTTAATTATATCATAAAGAGGAGGATTATATGATTACTTTTCTGTTACTAATTGGCAGTTTATATTGGAAGACAGACTTATTTAATTACACATATTTTCTCTTTTAAAAAATAAAATACCTTTATGTTTGTATTTTGACCTTAAGTGGTAAATATTTATGTTAGGTTTTTACAACCCAGACACCTAGATATTACTAGTAACATATTTTTTTAAAAATATGTTTTTTATTGATTTCAGAGAGAGGATGGGAGAAGGCGAGATAGGAACATCAATCATCTGTCTCCTGCACGGCCCCCTACAGGGGATCCAACCCGCAACCTGCTGGTGCATGGGAGCATGCTCAACCACTGAGCACACTGGCCAGACAACCGTAATCTTATAATCTTAATAAGAAATGACATTTTGAAGAATTCCAGAAAGAGATTATCATTTTGATGAAACTTCCAGGAAGAGAAAAGCCTCTCAGTGATTCATAAGTAACATGAGGAAAAGCTTTCAATATTTACTGAGTTTCTACTATTCAGTTTACATATGAGGTGATGAGACTTTCATTCTTTGCTGAATGCTGACCCTATTTATTTAAGCATTCATAATGTGTGGGGTTTTTTTAATATATTTTATTGATTTTTTACAGAGAGGAAGGGAGAAAAATAGAGAGAAACATCGATCAGCTGCCTCCTGCACATCTCCTACTGGGGATGTGCCCACAACCAAGGTACATGCCCTTGACCGGAATTGAACCTGGGATCTTTCAATCCATAGGCTGACGCTCTATCCACTGAGCCAAATCGGTTTCGGCCATATGATTTTTTTTTTTAGTATTTGCTAACAAGGAGGTTCCCCCACCCTCTTTTCATGAAGTTATCATTTGGTTTCTTAGATTTGAGGCTCATCTCTCTTTTCACAGCTTCTCAACAGCCCTCTTTTTTCCCCCTGGACTTGTCCTTCTCTGAGTGCTGTTCACAGCTCACATTGAGTCTCAGATTTTTGTTTCACATTCTTGTGTCAAGAGAATTGTAGACATAGAAGAGAAATTTACCAACAATTTGTCTGAATATCTGCCTAAGACTATACAGACTATACTATACTATACTATACTATACTATACTATACTATACTGTACTATACTACTGTCTCTCTGTTAAGCTTAATTATGGAATGGACACACTTTCAGTAAAAATGTTTAGCTTTACAATAAAGCCTTTTTTCTGCTAATAAATGTAGTTTTTAAAAAAAGACAGAATGCGAGTTGCTCAGTAAAAATGTCACCAACTTTTAAATAATTAATATATTCTCTATGTTTTTGTTCACACATGTAGGCTACAAAGCCAAGTCATCATCATCTTTAGCCTTTAGATTAAAGAAAGATAGATAATATCAATATATATTCTGGAGTATAATCGTGTTGAATACATTTTTCCAAAATTCCACATCAATCACATAATTTCATTGTGTTGTTTTTCCTTTAGTTACCTATGTATGTGCTATTTTAAATAGATATAAAAGAGTTGAACATGATGTCACCCTATGAAATTATTCTGATAAGTAGGACTAACAGCAGTAGTTATTACAATTTCTAGTTAACATAAAGTAACAGCAGTTGACATGCTTTTCTCATAAGTAATTTGATTTCAGAAAGTGTAGTTATAAAAAAGCAACAATGTATAGGTATTTGCTTAATTTTTATTGACTTTTAAAAATTATATGAAAACCAAAACTAAAATAGGAAATAAAAAAAAACATGTATATTAATAAGCTAAGGAATATATGCAACATTAAAACTTAAAGAGATTTTAAAAATATAATTATTTAAAGAAATTACTAATGACATTGAAATAACAGTATCTAAAAAAAATTACATAATTGATTTCAGAATTATATTATTTTATGAATCAAATTGAATTATGCCATACTTACTATCATTCAGTAAATAGATATTAATCTTCTGATGGTTGTTATACACATATTTCCATATATTTAGAAATACCATTTCTGTATAACTTTATTGAACAATATACAACATGCTGTCTTTACCTGGAGAAAAATGGTTACTATTTGTGCAATTATTTTTTCTGATTTCTAAATAATTTTCAAAACTACTAGTAAAGCCTTGATTTCAAATTATGTATCATCCTCCTATAAAAATATATTTACATAAAAGTGCATGTGAATATATACTAAGAGATTTTCTGAAGTAAAGTATACTGGTAGGCAATATCAAATTAACTCTATTTGGGAAATCATTACACTATTTAAATATGAAATTTTGATGTTAGAAAATTTTAGATATAAGACTTTATGATAAATTTTATTATGTGAATTTAAATATATATGATATTTAATTAACTGTATTCTGATTTTGAGATCAGAGTTCACAAGAATGAAAGTAGAGAGGAAGATTCAGAAAATTATTTAATTAAAAACTTATTTTTTTCCCTTTCTGTTAGACCTTATTCTTTTACTAAGTAACATAATCAAGAATTAACATACTTTATTTTATATACTCTACATTTTACCTAATCAAAATAAAAGTCCAATCCTGGCTGATGTGGCTCAGTTGGTTGGGTATCGTTCCTTGCACTGAAAGGTTGCTGGTTCCATCCCTGGTCAGGGCACATGCCTGTGTTTCAGGCTTGATTTCCTGTAGGGGACATGCAAGAGGCAGCTGATTGATGTTTACTCTTACATTGATCTTTCTCTTTCCCTCTCTCCCTTCCTCTCTCTCTCTAAAAAATGTTTTAAAAAAAATCAAAAAAATTTTTAAAAGTCCAGGAAATACATGACATAGGCTTTATACTGACATGATATATGAATTTGGTAAGGAGGGATTCTAACCTTGAGATGATTACACTGAAAAAAATCTTTCTGAAAGATGTTATTTGCATCTTGTATTGATGCTTCTAAGACTTAAATGGAAGGGTATTCTAGCACATTGTCTTCTAAATGGAGAGAGTTTAACCAAAAGCTAATGCAATGTCATTTTCATTGCAAAATAATGAAGGTTTGAATACTAACTCCTGAGTTCACTGAAAATGTTAACAGAAATTAAGATTTTTTAAAATCAACATGTTTTAAATCAATATTATGTGGTAAAATAGGTATTTAAAATCTATGTAGATCTGTTTTTAATAATACTTGAAACTGAGATGAGTTTCTGGAGGGCTATTTTATTATTGAGAGCATACTTAATAACCTCTATTAGAAAAGCCTGCTGCCTGGGAGGCATTATCACTGTCTCATTTACTGCTATCTGTTTTAATTATAATTTGGAGAAACCTAATCAAGCGTTTGCCTAACAAAACAAACCACTTAGACCAGACTCCATTTCTCCCTCTGAACAATTCGCTGTCCTTCCAGAAGCTGCAAATAGATCTTTAATCCTTAAATAGAGTTTATGCAGGAAGGTCAATCTTTATCGACCTAGCCTGATCCTTCAGCCAGTCCTCTTATTTACCAAATAGTCTCCCTAAATTAGTCGAGATGGGGCTTAAACATTCTTTGAACTATCTGTAGTCAGTGTTTTTAAGTGAAATAAAGTCTGGGTAGTATGTTACAGGGAAAAATCAATTTGGTTTAATTGTATTTTACTTTCCTTACATTAATTGGATCTAATCAAGAATTTTTGTTTTGCAGACATTTTTCAGACCATAGTCAATAAGAATCCAACTACCTTGGACTTAAATTCAAAATCTGTATGATTTTTTTTTCCCCCCAGAGTGAGATTATGGTCAAAATCAATCTAAAAAGTCTATTTTTTATTATCACCTTTTTTTTTCTCTGAATACAGTTTTGTTCCCTTTAGGCCCAATTTCAACTAGTATTTAGTTTGGGAATTGGCTTTCTTACATGTCTAGGTTGGTTTTGCTGTAATGAATGCAGGAATGAAGCTTTAGAAACAATATTTGACTTATGCCATTACATTAAGATGTGTTGAAGAGGACCCTTTGTGGATTTCATGATAATTTCTCATTCTGCCATTACTGCTGGAACTCACTGTGACCCATGGGCCAAACATAAATGCTCGGTGTACTCTATTGTTAGTGTTCAGCAGCTTACTTAAGGGAATATTTTTTATTTCGCAAATTGTATCCCTGGACAGAAAGCCCATAGCCGGTCCTGGATACGGAGATTTGAGTAAGCTCTAGGGTTACTGTCTGATGTGGAGCCTCACCTCTGTGTGTCTAATCAAAGAATGACTCACAGCAACAGCCTGGAAGTTGCAGAGGTCGCTTCGTTTGGGAAATGATGAAATATTCCACCCTGATTCATTTGGGTCATAATAGAATTCTCCTTTTCCATGTAATTGGAGAGCTTCATAATGGCCCAAGGGGTCCATTGCATCTACAGAGTACAAAACTATTTTATACCTGAGGATCTTGCCCCCAGTACTGCAGTGGTATTTGGGATTCCCACGACACAGAAAACACTGGAAACAAGTTGTTCATGAGTAAACCTTTGACCATGTTGATGAAAGTGTGGCCAGAGTTTTAGTCTCCTGTGGGATGAAATGTTTCCTCCATCTTGCAGTTCTGGCAATTGCAAATAATTTATATCACACCACTTAGAGGAAACAGACAATAAATTCCGAGGCTAAGTCAGGAGATGGAGATATTTGGGAGTACTTGGAGCAGAAAATGAAAATTGGAAAAGGAATGATGAATCTTCTGAAGATGATTTGCAATGTATCTTTTTATTTTTTTCACTCTTACGAATAAGAATTTGTTACTAAAAGCCTACTAATGATGATGTGAAACTGAAGAAAGAGAATATTTTTCTGAAAACTCACAGGGCATGGTTTCAAGAGGAGCTGAAAGTGAAATATTCTGTTAAAGATGAAATAAAACAGAGAACAAAGATCAGTCATCCGATAAAAAAAAAAAGTGAAGCAAAGGAGGTCATTTCCTTGTTTCCACATTCAACATAACTAACACAAATAAAAGTTTGGGTGTTAGGAATTCTATTTCCAAGTTTAATTTGCTATCTAACATGTTCTGTGTATGTGAATCAAATCTTTCTATGTACCATACAACAAAAGTTCATGCTAATTCAAGGAAAGAACAGTATATTTTAGGAAGTGTGATGTGCCTGGTTGGTGTGGCTTAATGGTTGGGCACTGACCTATGAACCAGGAGGTCACAGTTTGATTCCAGGTCAGGGCACATGCCTGGGTTGCAGGCTTGATCTCCAGTAGGGGGCATGTAGGAGGCAGCTGATCAATGGTTCTCTCACATCATTGATGTCTGTATCTCTTTCTCCTTCTTCCTGCCTCTCTGAAACCAATTAAAAAAAAATATTCCTTAAAAAAGTGTAATGTGTCAAATCTTATGTGTAAATTGTGGTTAACATGAGGGTTACTGAGAGCAGGGATATCTGAAAAGAGATTTAAAGGATAGTCTTCAATAAAACTTTTATAAGTTTTGAAAATTCTGTTGTAATGTTTAGTGGACAGAGACTATTTTTTATGTTCATTTTCCTGCAACCGCCATTTACCATAAGAAAAGTAAGCGGTCACTGATTTAGCCCACTAGAAAAAGTTGAGCAGTATTGTATGAAGAACAAGTCAGAGACAGGAATCTGGTGTGTGTCACCAGTTCTCAGAATGATCCAGAAATGGTGACATAGACCTCTAAGGTGGTATATGGTGAGGCTGACTTTGAAGGATTGGTTGAATGTATAAGAAATAGATAAAAATATAAAGGACATATAAAATCACTCAAACTCCCCACACAATAAGCTCCACTAAAGTATACAACTATAGCTATTTGACCCTCCTGAAGATTTCAGAATTGTTTTGTAGAGAAATGAGAGCCATAAAGATCAAAATTCAGGGACAAGAATCACAGCAAAGAACCAGGTAGAGACAAAATACTGAAACAGATTTCTGCAATGTAGAGTTCAGTTCGAAGTCAGCACACTGAATGATGAGCCTCTTCATTCCTGATGCTTCCTTTGGTTCCAGCATCTCCAGCCGCAATATTGGACTATCCTCCCCGTGGAAAACGACCAGCCTGAGAGAAAAACCCGCCAGCAACTGAGGATTCGTGGTCCTCCAATGAACTGGTCAAGCCCATCCCCTAAACAAGGATTGAAAAAAGACCCAGGAGAAAATACATTATTTTAAAATTGTAAGAGACCCGAGAAAAAAGAGAAATCTTAAAAACTTCTACATCAAAATACAGGCCATCACAAATGATTGTGAATTAGGTACTTCACTACTATGCAATAACACCATTGGAAGCATGAGGACATGGGAGCAATTTATTCATCTTCGAAGGAACAAATGATTCATTTTCTCATTTTATACCCAAATCACTATTTATATGTCAGAATAGAATAAAGCCATTTTTAAGCTGAGATGTTCTAAGAAATAACCTCTTATGCTCACACCATCTGAAAGCCAATGGGAGTTAAGTTAGGTGTGGCAGAATTGAATGAAAGAATACATAAGAAGGAATAAGACATAATGTTCTGGATTGTCTTGCCCATGGAAAGATGCTACGTCTCCCTGCACATGGAGGGTTTGTCATGTGACTTGCTCATGGCATGTGGGCAAAAGAGAAGTGTATCACTTCTACTGGAAATGTTTCAAGCTACTTTCAGTGCAATCTATTTGTGTTACAGTTTAATTGGGATAAAACATGCAACTTCTGCTCTTAAATAACTTTCATTACTGTAAAAATGATCAGGATTGCTTTATTAAATCAAAACATTTTATAAACTTTTATAATTCTGTAGCAAAAGCATTTTTAGGAGGCATTAAGGATATGGAAGGCAATTAGCCTAAGTGGAGATTTTAGTATTATTTTGACTTAGCCCTTCTTCTGCCTCTACTTTGCCCTCTTTGAAACCAGGGATTAATGGAGAGGCGTTCTATTTTACTTCAGCTTCACAAAGAAAATTCAGTTATAGAGTCTTATTAAATTGTAGGGGTCCTTTTGAAATATAATTCTTGATTCAAACAAGGACTAATTTTATTTTAGGTTATTTTGGATATTCACATGAACGCCAGAAGTAGATACCTTTTCATTTTTTATGCTGTGCCTATTTTCTGACTCAGAGAACAGTTCTTTTATAATGAGCCAAACTTTGATACTGGTTGTAGACAGCTAAAAATTAAACTGTATTATGATTCTTACTAATAACACATTTAATTGCACATCAAATAAGTTCTTTTACTTATATTTTATTTTTAGATGTAAAGTAGTTATAATTTCTTTTGATTTTTCTTTCCTTAAGTGGAAAACTGAGATACCTATTCATGACTAAAAAATAATACCTAAACTGTAAGAGGGTAATTATAAGATAGAGGAGGGGAAATCAGAGTGTAATTATAGTATTTTACTGAGAAGAATGTTGGCATTCAGATGAGAAGTTTCCTAAACTTCTAAGGCTTTTCCATGAGATTTGTTATGTCCCTTCCCATTTAATTTTATCAAGACCTTTTTGTAAAGCATTGTAGCTTTTCCTTTTCCCTACCTTCCCCTAATTTACCACCCCCCTTACATTGACATCCTCAAATGCAAACCATTTGGATGCTAATCATTTAAAAATATTTTAATTAAAAAATTTTGATTTCAGCTTTAAAAATTCCTAAGTATTATATTCAGACATTTGTCTGTAGAGATCTTAAATTCCCAAGAGATTTTTTAATAAAGGTATTTTAAATTCACTAGATAACATTGGGGATAATTTTTAAATGTCAATTCTAAAATGCTTGATTTGTTTGTCTTTTTAGAACTGACCCTTGCCGAAACCGGTTTGGCTCAGTAGATAGAGCATTGGCCTGCGGACTGAAAGGTCCCAGGTTCGATTCCGGTCAAGGGCATGTACCTGGGTTGCGGGCACATCCCCAGTAGGAGATGTGCAGGAGGCAGCTGATCGATGTTTCTCTCTCATCGATGTTTCTAACTCTCCATCTCTCTCCCTTCCTCTCTGTAAAAAATCAATAAAATATATTTAAAAAAAAAGAACTGACCCTTTCTGCAATTTTGTTAGCAATATTTAATAAGTAATGATATCCTGAGTATGATGTGTGAAGTGAAATTTTGGAGACTGCCTCTTCCCACATTTTAATGGGGGTGGATTTTAACATGTTTGCTATACTCAAAAGCAGCAAACAAGTTTTCCCACTGCAAATGTTCTTTTGCTTATAAATATGTTTTCTTAGAGTAAAGCTATAAATATTTTTCTTCTCAAGCACATGCCAATTAGAATTAGTTAAATATCACTATATACTAAAGTTGTAAATATGTTTGGACAGTATTGAAATATTATAGAATGTATTGGTAAGGAATGGTATGAACTGAAAACCACTTAAAAACCTATCAAATTTATAGCTGGGAAAACATATTTATGTGCATACATGTCATGTAATAGATACAAGTATACATACATGTGTGACACATCAGAATACGGTTGATGCAACTGTGAACCAATAAAATATGAGGTATATGTTCAAGAATGTTTACAAGACATTTGGCATGATATAACAGGAAAAGAAATTTTAAAATTTATATATATATATATCTGTGATTATATGAGCAAAGTGGGTATCAAACTGTGTAATCAATAAAACAATGAAACTAAAACTTTCACCGCTACAAAACATGCTAGTCAGTTTTTCCCCACCTAACTATCTTCCTAGAGATTGTATGACTTTGCCACAATTCTGACATACAACCTCTTGAAAATAAAACACACAAAAAATACACAAAAAAAAACAGGTGCATAACTTTTTACCTAGAAACTGCTTAGCTTATTTAATTTGCAACATCTCATTTCTGTTCACATCCCTGCATTTCGTGGCATTGTACAGGCTACTAAGTATATGTCATGAGTCCCACCTGGTTTGGCTCATTGGATGAGGGTCAGCCTGAGGACTGAAGGGTCCCAAGTTCCATTCTGGTCCTGGGTTGCAGGCTCAATCCCCAGTAGGGGGCGTGCAGGAGGCAGTCGATCAATGATTCTCTCTGATCATTGATGTTTCTGTCTACCTCTCCCTTCCTCTCTGAAATAAATAAAAATATATTTTATATATATATGTGTATATAAATATATATATGTCACAAAAGTGAAAAAATATTATGAAAGTTAATTCCTTTTCCTACAGATAAGAACTGTACAAAGGAAATAAGAAAATGACCTTAATCGAACCAACATAAAATAAAAATATTTTATTTGAGTGGAATAAAAATTTTGAAGGTCAAAGAAAGTGATAAGCCACAAATTATTTGAAGAGGTAATGGACTGAAAAGCAAGAGGCCATGACCTGAAGCTGAAGCTAAGGAAAGATAGGACACCAAGGGAGTCCATGAAAAATGTCCTCAGGCCGAGGGTGATTAGTGTGTGGAACAACAAGCAATTAGAGAACATCATTATGAAATCTGAGCACTGCTCCTCATGTGGATGGATATTACTGGGCAGCAGAGTCTTTAATCCCCAACTCTCATGTGTAAGCAGAAAGGCCTAAGGAAGAGGCATTTACATTTAGAAATATAATACACTCTTCAAGTAAGTGAAGGAGTTAATCTTAAAATAAGAGGGCATGTGAGTGTATTGTACAGAAGAGTAACTATAGAACAGCAGTGGGCAAACTACGGCCCATGGGCCGGATCCGGCTCGTTTGAAATGAATGAAACTATTGAAATAAAAGACCGTACCCTTTTATGTAATGATGTTTACTTTGAATTTATATTAGTTCACACAAACACTCCATCCATGCTTTTGTTCCGGCCCTCCGGTCCAGTTTAAGAACCCATTGTGGCCCTCGAGTCAAAAAGTTTGCCCACCCCTGCTATAGAATATTAAAGTATCATTGTGATCAATAACCACTTGGTGGTAATAGCACTAATGCAGATCAGGTACATCTATAGTAGAGGTTAAACAAAGAATGTCATGAGGAATGCTGCATGGCCTTGGCATCCAGAGCAACTTTAGCATCTCCCTATGAGACCTACACTTTCAACATTAATTATCAATCATGTAAATTCAGATGATTTGACTGTATTAAAATGAAATAAGTATTTCACACATTATTTTAAAGCAATATGTTAGCTTTAAACACAGCTAAAATTTCCAGGAAAAAAACACAGTCTTAGGAAACCAAATATAAGAGAAACTTTAAAGATCATTTGCAATTTAAAGCATTAAACCTGTGTCCAGTATAAGACTTCTCTAGGGGTTCTTGGGCAGCCATGATTGTAAAACATGATTAATAGATGTACCAAGCATGTGGGTTTCTCATGACAGCAATTAAACCATTCTGCATAAGAAGGTCTTTGAAGGGGACTTTCTAAATTATAAAATTCTGAGGTTCTCTCCTCATATTCCCTATTGCTATGTAAAGATCCAAAAGTTGGACAGTGAAGAAGCTAATAGGGAAAATAATGTTTGATTTGAAATATGGTGCTGGAGGAAGGCTCTGTGAATATCCTGGACCACCAGAAAGAGGAACAGGTGAGTCCTTGAGCAAATTATACTGAAACATCACTGGAGACAAAACAAAAAACTGAAGCTGTCCTACTTCAGTTACATCCTGAGAAGGCAGGGTTCTCTGGGAAAGGCAATAATGCTAGGAAAAACAGAAGTCAGCAGGAAAAGAGGAAAACCAAATCTGAGATGCATTGACTCTATAAAAGAAGACATGGGCTGAGTCTACAGGAGCAGAGCAGTAATGTTGAGGACAGGACGTATTGACATAACTCATTTGTGAGTCACCAGGAGTCAGAGCTGACACAATGGCATGTGCCACACACAAAAAGTTCTCACAAAGATACTAAAATAAAAAACTGACTGTTAAATCATTTGGAGAGGGTTGCTGCTTCCACTAGTTCCTGGAATGTCGTGAATCCTGGAAAACCATGGGAAGCACAGAAACTTGCTCCTAACACTAATGTATGACAACGTAACCTGTGAGACTCACTTCCATACAACAGAGTTGCACAGGCATGATTAGGCTCACCTGGCCAGATGCCCAGGATAAATATAGGTGTTAGGTAAGAGTAAACACTAACCTTTGCTGTATTTATCAAGTATGATTTGAAAGATAGTTTTATAGAACTATGAAAAAAAGTTAGGAAAATAACAAAAATCCTTTATGAGATAACTTTGCAGAAACCACATACAAACTACTGCAAATAGAATGGTTGAAATGGAGGAAGGGGGATGGTGCCTGGGGTCATAACCTGAGCTAATTGAAAGACAGCATCATATCATTTTGATGAAGAGAATACTCCTTTCATGCTAAGTAATCGCTCTAACCTAGACATACAGGAAAGATTTCCAAACTATGGGAAATAAAAGTCTATTAGATTCAACTCTTCTAATAAAATGTTTCTTCAAAAATTACTTTTATCAAACGTATGCTCATGAATTTAATGTAATCAATGCATATTTACTATGATCCAGGTTCTCAGCTGAGCACGGGAAATTTTAAAGAGCATTTGGAATTTAAAGCATTAACCGTGTGTCAGGCATAAGACTTCTCTAGGGGTTCTTGGGATTATCCTCACTGATAATCACAAGGGAGTAATGATGAGTGTCCATAAGTAGGCTGACTGGGTTTTAAATAATGGCAATTGCTGACAGAAAGGACAACCAGTGACCATTAAATTATTGTTGATCTTGTTTATTTATGGTTTTATTACTAATTTGTTGGAAGAGTTGGTCAATTTAGTTTAAAATTGGTGGACTCCATTTTCTAAATTGCATTTTATTTTATTTTGTCCAACACCATTTATCCCCTCTATGCCCTCTTCCACCTCTACACAACAACCACCTACCCCTGCTATCACTGCACTATTGTCCATTGGACTCTATTTTAAGAGGAATAATGGCAAGCTGCAGATTTAATGGTAAGGATTATAAGCATCATAGATGAAAATGATCATCTGAGAAAGTGAGCATAATCTCTATATATACAAAAGGCTAATATGCTAAGTGACCCACTGTCCCAGTAATGACATCACATAGCAACACCTGTCTTCTTCTTCCAAGTGACCAGCCTCTTTGCAGTTTTTTCCGACCAGGAACACAACTTGCTTTATAGCCAGGTGGAAACATTTTACACTGTAACCAAATGTCTGTGAAGCGTTTTTCACATGCTTTATCTCATTTGATCCTCACAGAAGTCCTGGAGTAGGTAGATAGGAGACTCAGTGGAATCCTATTTTCTTTTCATTAGCCAGAAAAACAGAGATTTAGAAAGCTTAGAAACTTGACACAACTGAAAAGAAGAAATGGTGGACCTTGAAAATGGCTTCAAGTTTTCTCACTGCGCAGAATATAGTCAAACACTGCTGCAGTTAAATATTTTACCCTTTGTTCTCCCTGCGTGATCTACAATAATAATGTGCTTCATGTTGATATTTACTGCTGGGTTGCTGACAATTACCTGAAAGAGAAGTTGGGGTGCTTCACTGGGCTGAAAAATGTTTAGCTAAATCAGAAAGCACATCTAATTAGGCAAGTTTATTCTATATCTATAAAAGGCTAAGTTTACTTGCTCATGCATAATACTTATAAAGCTCTCACTGGCACCAATCACATGTGTGCGTTTCCATCTGTCATTATCGATCATGAATTTGGTTGACACTTCTATTATAGAGAAAGGGTGAATAGCAATATTAAAATATTTCTTCTAAATAATTTGCTTTCAATGTGCGTGAATTCGTGTACCAAGCCACTAGTCCTATCTAATAATAGACAAACATGGTAATTGACCATACCTTCACTATGCCTCCCATTGGCTAATCAGCACAATATGCAAATTAACCACCAACAAAGATGGCGGCTAATTTGCATACTGCAGGCAAGGCGGACAGCACAAGCTGGCCCCAGCCGCCATCCAGGCCCCTGTGTGCGACCCCAGAAGCTGCCTGTCTGCTGCCCAGGACCTGGATCTGGGTCCCAGGCCGCAGGCCAGCGCCCTTGTGCAGCCATAGAAGCCACA
The DNA here is from genome assembly GCF_964212035.1 of Myotis nattereri. Taxonomy (NCBI): domain Eukaryota; kingdom Metazoa; phylum Chordata; class Mammalia; order Chiroptera; family Vespertilionidae; genus Myotis; species Myotis nattereri. The sequence goes on from NC_138083.1 coordinate 48,171,484, forward strand.
GGCCGGCACCCGTGTGCAGCCGCAGAAGCCTCCAGCCACACAGCCTGGGGACAGCAGATGGATGTTAAGCATGAGTGGAACAAGGTGAGAAGCAGTGGCTGGAGAGGAGGAAACAGGTCAACAACTAGCAGAACCACAGGGCACCCAGCCTCCTGCAGCAGACTCTAAATCTGAGGCAGCTTCTTGCTCCTATTCTGGGCATCTCTGTGGTTCCTGTGCAGAAAGGGGATCCTAGAGAGGTGGCCAAGCTCTGCAGGTGGGGAGAGGTGGCTATTGGCACCAGACTGTGGGGCATCTGGAAAATTAGCTCCTGGCAAGAGAGCTCTGGCTGCTAAGCACTAGGAGGGATTCCTCCTTATCTGCCTACAAATGCATTCACTCACAAATACACACTCAGACACTCTTCCCCCCCCACACACACTCACTCTCACACACACAACATACACTTTTACACACAACAGTCACACACAAAACTCTCACACATTCTCACACACACACACACACACACACACACACACACACACACTCACTCTCTCTCACACACCAAACTCTATCCTCTCTCACTCACACACATACTGTCACACACAACACTCTCCCTCTCTCACACACAATGAACACACACACAATAAATACTCTCACACACAATCTCACTCACACACACACACACACACACACATACACACACCACTCTCTCTCCTTCTCATACACAACATACACTCTCTCCTACAATACTCACACAACAAACTCTCACACAAACAACAAGCACTCACACACAACACTCTCACACACACAGCATACACTCTCACCTACACAACACACACTCATACATACACACTCATACACACACTCACAACACATTCTCTTTTTCTCTCTCACCCCCCCCCCCGCCCCCACACACACTAACACACACTTAGAGTTGTTGAGTCCTGTCTGGCCACCTCAGGAATGTCTCTCATCCTCCTCCTAATCACCCAAAGTTCAGACCACACTGCCTTCTACTTATTCCACTGGCAGATCATCCAGGTCTAACAAGCTCCTGCTGCCAGCCTCACCCATCCAGGCTGAGTTCAAGTTTAATAATTTAATCCCTGTGGGGGCCAATTAATATTAATCCCACACCCAGCCTGTTCCCATCGCTGAGCACCAGCAGCCTGGCCCAGGTCATGGCTGGTACAGAGGAGCTCAGACTCACAGGGAAGAAAACCACACAGAGCACATGCCTCCTAATCGTCAGCCAGGAACCTGCATCTGGAAATTCCAAGCAACTGGCATCAGTCTTCCAGCCACTGGGGTAGACAAGTAAAAACAATAGGTTAGGGAGGCAGACTGAAAAAAAATGAATCTTAGAGAATGACAAGTACTACATAAAGACCAAATATGTGGGGGGATGGGAATTCTATATAATAAAACCCTAATATGCAAATCAACCAAATAGCGGAATGACCTGCACAAGGACCTATCGCTATGATGCACACTGACCACCAGGGGGCAGATGCTCAATGCAAGAGCTGCCCCCAGCCCACAGGCCCCAGGCCAGCCAAGGTGGGTCCCTGCCGGTCACCCCACAGATCAGCCCTGATCTCTGGCCAGGCCTAGGGACCCTACCTGTGCACAAATTTCATGCACCAGGCCTCTAGTTATTTATAAAAGAGAAACTAATGTGGAACACAATCATAGCCTTTGGATAACTCCATGTGGGCGAGTTAGAGTGGATATTTTGTGATGCTTATGTAGGAACAGAAAAATAAATTTCCTTCCATCTTCTAAGTTCTTCTAGCTGGACTGATTGAAACAGTTTAATGGAAGTAAACTTGACCGGAACAAAAACATTACTGAAAGTATTTAAGTAAAATCAAAGGAATTGTATACTGGTGTTAGGATTGAAGTCTGTTTTTAAAAAGGCTTTATATTGAAGTGACTAAGAGTGTAGGTTTTAGAGTCAGATAGACCTTGGATCAAATGCCAAACTTACTACATATTAGCTCTCTCATCTTGGGAAATTTACTAATCTCTCTAAGCTTCAGTTCAATCATCTGTGTAGTACAGATAACAATGTATCCTTGAGGAGTTGTTTGGATGGCTAAATAAGGTGAGATACCCAGCGAATTTAAAGTAGTGTTTGGCATGTGGGAAATTTTTATTCTATCCCTTTTAATATTAATATTATGACTACACATAAATGTGTGGATTATCTGAATTTTAAACCCTCATTATTATTTGTAATTTATAGCTACATACTTAATATTTGCTAAGGATAACATTAAAGCATAAAACTTTAGTAGAACTACTGTAAAATATTAGAAAGAGATTGTCCCAAAGAAGAAAAATCATAAAAACCCAAAACATTGTGTTATATGTTTCTAAAAATTTTTGTCCCAAGATCTGTGATTGTTAAGTAATGATTAAATGAACAATTCTTTATATCTCTCATATATTATGGAGAAGAACTGACATTGGAAAATGTCAAGTGCAATTAAAGTATAAACCCATAAGACCTAGACAAAGGTAAATTTGATGTATGAATGAAACTAAGTGATATGGAAGAAATATTATCACCATTTGTACCATAAAGTGCATTCAATTTAAGGTTATAAATATACAAGGAAATCATGACTATTGTGGATTCCTCAAACAAGTCTGTAAATCATCAGCATACCTTGTAAACATGGAGAGTAATGTCGGCCTGAAGTTATTTAGTTGAATACGAACCTTTCACTGTCCTATAACTATGGCTATATCACTCAGATTTCATTTGAGAAGCGGAATCGCTAAGAAAAGGGACCAATCAAATGATTAGAGCTTATGCAATTGTGAAAACTAGTTATACAGTCTATGTTGGCCTGTAATTCTGCATCTGATGCTGGGGATTGATGTCAACATTTTTTTCAAGTGGAAGGCCTTCATTATACATCCCTATTCCCCTCAAAGTAATTTTTCATGCTAATTGATTTGTCTCTAGGTGATTATATATACATTTAATCAAGATCTGGTATTTCCTGACAATAAAGTTTCTTTCCTTGTAATATCTACACAGCGATCCATCCTCCCCTTTCAGTGGCTGATAATTTTATGTCATCTGTCTAAATCAGTAATGCTTCTCTATTAGATTTTTAATTTTAAAATATTATTTTCTATAAAAATAGCCTGCTGTTGTATTTAGATTCAGGAGGTTCATAAGCAAATAGTGTCTTTGTTTTGTTTGTTTGTTTGTTTCAATTTGACAACTTTTTTTGTTTCGTTGTGTGTCTTCTCTATTTTCCCAAATGACAGTCTTAATAATCTTCCTTCCAAAATGTCTTTCAAATCTAATATTTAACTAGTCAGGAACAATTAATCCTTTTTCAAATTTCAGAGACAAATCCCAAATTTCATTTTTTTTTATTCCCTATGGCAATATTTTCCACTAAAAACATGTCAAGCGATTCTCAGTACATCCAAATACCTCAGTTGCTAAGCAACTGCTAATGAATTTTCCACCAAAAAAGCTTCAGACCCTGTCTCTGAGATATCAAATACTTGCACAGCCCTTGATGGCTTTGCAAATGTTCCTCTACTGTTGCATGAAATAGTTACTGCAATAATAAAAGGTCACTACTGGTAATAGCATACTGTTGAAAAAAAAGGAAATAAATAGTATTTAGTTTGCTGGTCCTGAGTCATGGTCTCATTGTTTTACCTTTTTTTTTTTTCTCAGAACATATAGATTACTTAATATTTACAAATGTATTTAGTAAAAAATTAATATACCTAAATGACTTTGAATTTCCAAAAATCATGAGTAAAATTTTGATTTTCTATTATTTTTACTTAATAATTTAATGCAAATAATTTAAATGTAATGATTTTATGTTTACTGTAATTGCCGTCATTAAAAATGAACAATATACCTAATTAAAGAAAACTTAGGGGAGATTCTGAATTATCCAGAAGCACTGTATGGGTTAGTTATTTCTCTGAAGTAGAGTATGTATGCACAAATTCTGGAAATGGATAAAAGAACTTTCCATTGCTTTTGTTTTCTCATCAGTTGGGAGGGTAGTTGGGGTAGGTGTTGGATGTTAAAAAAGAGAAGTTCTGAAATAGTTGGCTTGAAAGCTGAGGCAGGAATAAATGATAGAAATGTAATATTGCTGGGCTTCTTTGAGAACCCTCCTAATGTTGATATTCATGAATTAATTATGATTGCATGAGTTTTTCTCTCCAGCTCCATGTGCAGAAGCAGAGTAATACATTTTCGATTTTTCCTGGGTTATGTATCTGGAACTGGATGAATGTGAGGGAGAGAAAGCAGCCCTCGCTGAAGAAGGCTGCATGGGAAGTAGTGATTATATTAAAGAGCCAGGTGAAGAACAGCCAAGCATCTTTCTTTTTTAAAAAATATATTTTTATTGATTTCAGAGAGGAAGGGAGATGATGAGAGAGAATCCTCGATCGGCTGACTCCTGCACGCCCCCTACTGGAGGCTGAGCTTGCAACCGGGGTTGTGCTCTGACCATGGCCTCCTGGTTCACAGGTCGATGCTCAACCACTGCGCACACTGGCCAAGCCAAACACCTTTCTTAACCACTCATTTTTCTGTTGTTATCTGCACATCTCTTTCTTTTCCCTCACAGCAAAATTTCTCAAACAAGTTTTCTTTAGTCTTTTATTCATTTCCTCATCTTCTGTCATTCCTCTCCATAAAGAAATTTTACTATTTTTCATTCAGATAGTGTTTGTTACTCTGATAAGTTAACTAGAACTATCTGTCTTTTCACTAAAACATAACATCTATTTTCTCCTAGGTGAGAAAAGATAATCTCAGAGGCTAGTGTAAATCACCATGCAAAATACTTGTAATTATAACACTACATGGAACAGGCTGAGGGATAGCATTCTCAGTCTGAGTAGACATCACCATCACCGTTACAGTAGATAAATAGTGATCAGATCTCTTCAAGGGGCATAATTCTTTCTAAATCCCAAAGTAGAAGACGGAGTGAAATCTGACTGTAAATTCAAGATTTTACAGAAAAAAAATGAACTACATGGACTAAAAAATAAATAATTAGAAAGTATAATTTTGGTTATCTATTTTGGACTAATGTCATTGTGCTACTGTTTATGTTCTGATAGGCATGTGAAGAAATCTACATTCTTCCTAATGTAGTTCTAACTTTACTAGCCTATGTTTGTTATATAAGCTGAAGTGAAATATGGCTAGATTGAGATCTTCTCACTGATTTCACAGAAATACTTCCACTAAGTAACTTTGCTTCTCATAGCAGGGTAACTATTTGCATGTGTTCAATAAAAATCCGCCCTCTTTTTTTGTTGTTGTTCCATATCTAATTAAATCAATTGTACATCAAAAGCCATGTCATGATATATTTAAACAGAAACTTCATTTGCAAAGCTAACAATTATGCAACATTATTATAAATATTTTGTGGGACCAGTGTCCATAATGCCCTCCCAGGAAACCATTATAGTGTCTCTTCTATGGCTTAAAGTTTTAACAATGAGAAAAGTCACTTTCTGGCATGGCAGAGACCTTAGAAAATATGGGGAATGCAAAGAGAAGACAATTCACCCTCAATAAAATTTCTATAGGCAAAACCTGTTGACGATGAATTTCTTGGTTTTTGATTCCTGAGCCTTGGAAGATACAAATAAATATTAAAAATGCAACCTTGGCATCCATTAGTAATATCTAATGTGAAATTTTTACATAATTCACTAAGTACTTGCATTAGGATTATGTATTTAATATCATTGGGTTTATTCTCTGACAGTTTATCTGATTGGAATTAATGGTAGAGATCAGTGCCATGACTAGAATTCTCCTAACCAGATTAGTCTCTCTGAGGAGACCACATTCCAGGGAGAAAGAAAGACAACCATAAAGGACCCAATTCAAAAAAGACTCTGACATGATCTAGAAGCACATTTCACTAGAAATTTCACCAAAAAGAATAGAAAAAGGGTGATGTAATCAGGGAATAGAAAATAAAATGTAATAAAACAAATAAATGGTAACATGCATAAAGGAAGGATTATGACTGGCAATAAATGAGAATTATCATGTTTTTATACCTGAGGAAAAATTAGACTGATTTAAATTGTAACTGGAACAGAACGAATCAGAGAGGCGAGAGATAAAGCTGAAGATTTGTGGAGAGGCCAGGTTATGCAGAGTTTTGTAAGCTATAAGAAACATTTTAAGCAGCTGATTTTTATTTCAAATTGATAACTTGATTTGCTGTGTAAACTGGATGGGAAGGGACAAAAGAGGTCAGAATGGGTCCATTGCAGCAGTCCAGGTGAAGGTGTGGGAGTGGAGAGAGATTGGAAATGACGTGTTAGATTGGAGTAGTCCATTGGGAAAGTGGTGTGGAGGGAGAATAGTGATTAGATTCAGGATAAATTTTAGAGTGAAATCACAAAACTTTCTAATGTGCTGCAGTGGAGATGGAGACGTGATGAGAATTTGGGGAACAATAGATGAGTTCCATGTTGACTTCTAAGGCTTTAACTTTAGTAAGCAGATTGGCTGGTGGTTCTACAAAGATCACAAAATGATAAAGATATGATGATAAGCAACATACCATTCATAGCTATCTTTATTATTTCTTTGTATTTTCTTTTTATGTAATGCAGCTCCTCAAAACATTTTTGTCAGAGGAGATGGGCTGGGTGTTCTCAGGTGAGAAGGAGGCTTTAAGCTTTGATGTGTGGAGTGGACAAAGCACAGGGGAGCCCAATATGTGTTATCCAGTTTATAATTTTAAATATTTAGATTGGATAAAAATTATGAATATATATAATGTATGCAAAGTTATATTGGCATATTTGCAGAGATATTGACCTTTTAATTTCCTTGGCTGTAGTGATTCTGCTACACAAACACACAAAAAATATGTTAGACCCACTCTGGCAAGATAACTAATTTGGACTAATTCAAAGGAGTGTAACCTAATAGGTCTGAATTTTTGTGGTAGAAGCAGCAAAAAGTATTAAGTGAATCTATATTAGAAGTAAATAGGATCTGGAATATGTAAATCAGCCATTTATAAATAGAATGTCATAATCATTTAAGAGATGCAAAGATGGACCCACTAATAGGATATTGTTAAAATTGAATATCCATTTCTGATTAAACAAGAAATCTTAATTTTCTATAAATAGGAAGATATATTCTCAACTTGCTGAAAATTATCTACCAGAAATTGCTGTAAACAAAATACTTAATGATATAATGTTAGAAGAAATTCCATTAAAGTCAAGAATAATTATGATACCTGCTATCACTATAATTATCCAACACACTAGTAGCATACTGGAATAAATCATCCTTCTAATCAACAAAACCCATGCAGGCAACAAAATAGGAAGAATTCATTATACAATACTGTCTGAAAACATTCAGGTTAAAGAAATACAGAGAGCTTCTTAAATAGATGGAATGAAGGGGCTTTCTGATTCATTCATAACAGGCTTACTTGAAACATGTATAGCACTTACTAGACATAGCTCTTATATTTTGGGGCATATATTAACACTTTTTTAACCCTCTCATAAACCTTATGAAATTCTTACCATTGTTATCCCTGTTTCATAGATTAGTAAACTGAGATATGGAAATATTAATTAAACTGTCCAAGATTAAAAAAACTGATAAAGATATAAATACAGGCGATTTGGCACAAAAGCCTACACATATTAACCACTAAGCTTTCTCACTGGGTTAATATATTTGGTTTAACCCATCGTCCCATCATTAGCAACTCCTGGTACTACTGCTTAATCCTTTCATGCTTTTGAGATTACACTATGTTTTATGATTACCATAATGCAACATTAAAAAATCTCCCAAAATATATCTTGCTATATTAGTGTAGATATATATATTTTAAAGAATATCAATATAATAATGGTCAATCAATAAAAAAAATGTAGAAAACAATCTGCAGATGTAGAATTTAAGACCTTTGTCTTTTCAGCCTTCTTCAATATAAACTCTCTAATTATCCCACCTCCATTAGTTTATAGTATTTCTTGTTGATATCATTAAACTAAAGCAAATGGTCAGACTCAAGGAATCTGTATATTCTTTATGTGATCACATTTTAGTTTATAAATAATACTATTAAATTAGAATTATCATCAGGAAAATGATACTTCAGAATAGCAATGCCTTGAATATTGTGTCTTTTCTAATGGAGCAAATGATTACCTTTATCAGTGTGTATGGCCTGAAAAGTGATTATTGTTATATCTGAAAGGAATATTCATGCCCAAAACAAGCATTGCAAATAATGAACTCTATAGTTAAAGTCAATTGCATTAAGTTTTACGACTGAGTTTCTATAGTGGTGTTTTCAGACTAACATCGTTTTTTTAAATATATCTTTAGCACAAGTGCATTTCTTGATATTAGTTTTTTTAAGTATACAGCAAAGTTCTATATTGATGAGCACAAGACTTTTCAAAGACAGTGAAAATATATAAAATAATTCAGCTAAAATCACAAATATTATTTTCTTAATAATAAGTACCACACCTTTTACTGGAATTTCTGCCTTTATTGTCTCATGGTGTGGGAAAGCATAATGCAGAAGGAAAAAGAACCATAGTGACAACAATGAGGAGAGATATGCATATTGAGTGATATGCATATTGAGTGGTGTTTAAAGATATCCTGTTCTAAAACATTAGAAGGACTATTAATGTTGGAATATATTTACACATAAGGGATGCAAATGAGGGAACTGTGACGTGATGGCATTGTATAAGTCAGGAGTCCTCAAACGTTTTAAACAGGGGGCCAGTTCACTGTTCCTCAGACCATTGGAGGGCCGGACTATAGTTTAAAAAAAAACTATGAACAAATTCCTATGCACACTGCACGTATCTTATTTTGAATTAAAAAAACGGGAACAAATACAATATTTAAAATGAAGAACAAGTAAAGTTAAATTAACAAACTTACCAGTATTTCAATGGGAACTATGGGCCTGCTTTTGGCTAATGAGGTGGTCAATGTCCGGTTCCATATCTGTCACTGCTAGTCGTAACAAGTGATGCATGTGTGCATCAGTTAGTCTAGATCTGGTTGGAGATTTCAGATGTTTCATTCTGAGACTGAGAGAAGGAGTGGAGAGAAGGAGGGGAGTCAGAGAGTGCGGCGCACATTCCACACATGCGCACTGCAGGCCCTGGACGAGTTGGCTGCTAAGCAACAGGCAGCGGAGGCAAAAACACCCAGCGGGCCGGATAAATGTTTTTCGGCGGGCCGCATGTGGCCCGCGGGCCATAGTTTGAGGACCCCTGGTATAAGTGGTATCATTAAATAACATTAGATTGCAGAGAAATAGTCTTCTAGGACCATATATATTGTGCCAATTGGATTCTCAGTATGATTGGACCTGTGGCTCAGGTTCATATTCTTCTATGTATCTCATAATATCTGGGACACCTGGGCCATTAGTGCAGCGATGTTACTATAATTATTTTATGTGTTTTACTGTTGAAGACATTCAACGTCAAATAGGGTAAACACCCAGGTTATGGAATAAAGCAACTAACCCTGAATTTAAAATAAATGTTTTTCTGACTTGAAGTCTGTACCTTTTCCACTGTACCACGATTGGCCTGTGTCTTATTCACATTCATATTGACAGTTCTAGCATAATATCTAATACTTGTTGGAGCCTGATCCATTTAATTTATAAACTGCTATACCACTTGAATAAGAACATTACTTTTAAGACAAAAATATTTATTTTTTATTTCTCACTGTGCAAGGACTAATTCAATTGATTAATCAATATTTTGCAGTGAATGACTGAGCTAACATTTTAGCCAAAGCTCAGCAGGACTTTCATTACACCCTCACAAATACTCCAAGGCTCATACATTTTTAGTCTGCTTTTATTTAGACTGCTTTCCATAAAAATAATCTAAACTCATTTTTAATGAAATTAAAAACTCTTGCATTTATAATACTTCGATGGCTACTCAATTACAGTGTCAGCGGACAGATGTGAAACTGAACTATATTTAGAGAAATGGCACCACTCTGAAATAAACGAGTTCAGGTGAGTAATTACATTCTAGCTCTAAGACTTAGAATTTCTAATACATCATCTGCCTGTTCCAACAATGTGAAAAGAAGAGTTAGGTCTTGTGGAGTGTTAATTATAACCCTTAATAACTGACAGTAAACTCTCACTAGATACATATTACTTCATTATAAAGTGCACTCTGGAAACATGACATTTTTAGGCAACTATAATGTGAGATTTGTTTGTAAAATATGTTCTCCCTAGATATAAATCTATACTTAAATTATTTTAAAATACTGCATTTAGGCCCATATTGTCCACTATCCCTAGATAGGTACCCGTTAAGACACTAATGAAAATTTCAGTGATGTTGACTTCAAAACCCCTTCTATTCCCACTTATTAAATATTGGCATTCAATTCCTGTACATTATTTTCCATACAGTCCATTATGGACAGCTATACCTTCAGACTTTAGTTATTACAGAGCTCAGCACCAATAATTCTTTTGACTACTCAGAGAAGCCTTGCGTGGTTCTAAAAAAATATGTCCGGGAAGGTGGGAGGTGGCATGAAAGCTGGTAGGTGCCTGGCTTCGCCAATTTTTCTCCTGGTGTTCAAGGCGCACGAACATCTGCCTCAATGTGATCTTTCCAGGGGTCTCTGTCAGACTGTGGCTCCGTAGTCTGGCTTCTCTTTCTGAACAACCCAGGTGAGTTCTGATCTGTGTGTTACTACTTGAAGACACCTACAACTTTAGAATCAGATCTATGGCCACAGACAATAGTGTGGTGAAGGCCTGGGAGGAGTGGGTGCAGGGTGGAGGGGGTCAATGGGAAAAAAACAAAAGGGACATTTGTAATACTTTCAACAATAAAGATAAATTAACACACACACACACACACACACACACACACACGGAAACTAGATCCAAGACAAGCTTCTATATTAACTCTCCAGGGCATTTCTCAAACATTTATTGGGTTGTTACTGTTTTATCTGACACTGTACTAAATATTTTAACTGCACTATTTCAATTAATACCCTCAACAGTCGATGAGTAAAATACAGAGATTATCTTTATTAGCAGAGGAAAAAAAACAAGGTTCAAGGAGACATTGTAACTTGATCTAGAACATTTCAAATGTGAAGGCCATGACCACTGAACAGTACTGTCTTCTAGGAGGAGGCTTATTTCTTTTTGACAGGTTTATATCCCTTACTCACTGTTATATTTCACCTGGATTAAATTATACATGCAATTATAAGTGTTGCAATTTCATCATTCCATGATCTTTTATTTGTTTTAGATATAAAATGTTCAGAACTAGCGAACTAAGTCGTCTAGACTTGAGACTATAAAAGCTTTAAACATATAGACTGTTCATTTTATCATAGCAGCAATTAAGTGGGTTGAAAAAGTACAAAAAATTATTTAGTCCTTTATCACAGGTTAAGAGCATTATCCTTGTTGTACCAGTTTGACTAACATGCAGCTGATAAGCTATTTAAATATGAAATGTGTTTTAGCTGATAAAATGCCAGTAAAACCAAAAATGTGAACGAACTCCATGTAGAAGCCAGGTTAATTAGGAAATGATTCTCTGCGTACCATCTGACATATAGTGGAATTAGTGATTTTAACACTTACACATTGATACAATGCCAAGGGCCATGAAGAGGGAGAGTTTTTTCTGATGACCGGAGAACAGCAGTGTTCTGGGCACTGGGATGTTGATGAGGTCAGGATCTCTTCTATGTTTGAATCATCTCCAAAACGCCATTTAATAGTAGATTTTATAATTGCTCAATACCTCACAAATCCTGAAATTTGGCATTTGACAGGTATTTTTATTTTTGTGCTAGAAACATTATCCTTATATGAAGCTAAATCTGTACCCATAAAAAAAAGAACCGTTGTGAGAATTGACTATTTATAAGTATTTGAAAGTGCTTTGTAAATGTCAGTGCACTTCATCATGCTCACTTTTACTGAATTTAAATTAGGTATATAAATGCATATGCATACATATCATGTATGGTTAAGTACCTACATGAATGTGTGGTTAAGTATTGTAAATAACCCTAATTTTTAAAAAATAATATTAGACAAATACATATATATTCTATGTAAATGTATCCCTATAAATATTGTTCACTAACATGTAAAGAGATTGCCTATGAACCCTTCTTCTTCTTCACTCTTCATTCCAGTGTTATTTACTCTATTTTCTATATCACTTCTTCCTTATTTTACTAGTCTATGCTCAACTTTTATTTCTATAATATATCATTCCAAACCTTACTAGTAGAATTCTTCTAAAGCTCCCATCTTAATTCTTGGCACCTCACTCCTTGCAGTAAGCCTTGCTCTTATGTCATTGGGAAACCTGAAAGATTCTAGGTTCCTTTGCTATGTTATGGGCTATATTTAACTTATGCAATGATTAAAATTATTCCCAATGAATTTTTACATTTTCTTCATTCCATCTATAGGGCTATCATTATGGTCAAATGGTCTCAGAGCCTATTTTTTTTAAAGTACAGTCTTGAAAAGTCAAGGAATAACAATGTCATAATTATAATAAAGGTTTGTCATACCAGCTTACTAGGAATTGAAGAAAAATCTGAAATTGCACCTGGTCACTAAGAAAACAATTCTTACTAGAAAAAAAAATAGAAATGAGTGAGTCACCTCTTGAAATAATTACCCAAATTTGTGCAAAACTCCATCCTATTCCCCAAGATATAAAAATATTGGATAGTAATGGGATATGAGTGATAAAATATTATCAAAACTATGATTAATTAAAACTTTTCCAAAAACTTAAACAAAAGTGAATTATTCTTATATGGATGAGTTCAAGTGAGAAAAAAATTAAGAAAGTTAATTTATTAGTATGGCAGAAACAATTAAGTGTTTGATCTCATACAATATGAAAAAATAAAGTAAAAATGAATTAAAGACTTAGATAGAAAACCTAACATCATAACTCTTAGAAGAAAACTTAGGGGAAATTTTTCATTACATTGGTCTGAGGAAGAAATTTTTGGATATGACACCAAAATCACAGACAATGAAACAAAGATAGATGTGTGGACTTGCATCAAATTAAAAAGTTCCTGCACAGCAAAGGAAATGATCAACAGAGATAAAGATAACCTATGGAATGAGAGAAAATATTTGCAGATCAGATATATGAAAATGGGTTAATATCCAAAATATATAAGAAATTCATCAACTCAGTGCTAAAAACCAATAACCCAATTAGAAAAAAATTGGCAAAGAACCAGAATACATATTTCTCAAAAAAAACACACATAAAAATAGCCAACAGATACATGAAAAGGTGCTCAACATCATTAATCATCAGGGGAATGAAAATCTAAACAACCATGAGATATGACCTCACACCTGTTAGAATGGCTATTATCAAAAAGATCCTATATAATAAAAGCCTAATATGCTAAGTGTCCAGTCGTCCAGTGGGCCGTTCAACCAATCAAAGCGTAATATGCTAATGATATGCCAAGGCCGCTCAACCACTCACTATGATATGTACTGACCACCAGGGGGAAGATGCTATGACTGGTAGGTGAGCTTGCTACTGGGGTCTGGCCCATCGGGACTGAGAAAGATGGGCTGGACACACCCTGGAAACCTCCTGCGATCCCTCCCCAGCCAGCCAACCTCCTATATCCCTCCCTGGCCTGATCATGCACCAGTGGGGTCACTCAGCCTGGCCTGCACCCTCTCGCAATCCAGGATCCTCGGGGGATGTTGGAGAGCTGGTTTCGGCCCGATCCCACAGGCCAGGCCAACAGACCCCACTGGTGCATGAATTTGTGCACCGGGCCTCTAGTAATAAATAAGCATTGGTGAGAATGTTGAGAAAAGGAAACCCATGTAGTTTGTTGGTGGTAACATAAATTGGTACAGCCATCATGGAAAACAGTATGGAGGTTCCCCCCAAAATGTAAAATAGAACTACCATATGATCCAGCAATACCACTTCTCAGTATATAGCCAAAGGCAATGAACTCACTATCTCAATGAGATATCTGCATTCCCATATTTATACATGTTCATAATTCCCAATAGCCAATCATGGAAACAACATAAGTGCCCATGGATGCATGAATGACCTCCAGATGCAGATAAAAGGTGTGAGATTTGGAAGGGAGCAGTCCTTCAGTAAGTAGATACTTTCATAAATCCATCTTGGAAAAGGAGTCACACTAAACTCTCTGATATTTCAATTCCCAAGAATCCTTCTGAGGGGACCAGGGAAGAAGAGGTCACTTGCCTACCAATGTGGTAAAAATAAAACAAAACAAAACAACACACACAAAAAAACACACCCTAAAAAACAACAACAACCAGCAATTGAAAAACAGATGGCAAATGTCTGTTCCAGGAGAGCAAGGGCTGTGCTTGTTTTGCCCAACATTCTTTTTTCATTTCCTTGCAGTGTTTTTGACCCTGGAGGGACCCTCTATGCACATGCAGTAAATGAACATTAATTATATGAGTAGAACTTTGTGTAGCAATCCACAGGCAAACAATGTTAACAGGAGAACTAATATTTAGTCTATTTAGAGATGCAAGATTTTAAATATATAAGAATAAACATGAAACTAACATAATTTTTATATTGGAAACCTAGGTATATCTCACTGGTTTTGTTACAGTTAATGCCATAAATATGGTAGCACATGGATCCATGAAGCCCTATCATGTGTAGAGTAAGGTCTTGACCATTAGCCTAGAATGCACGAACTCAGTGCCTTCTAACTATGAGAAGCATAGACCGTAAGTACTCCCAGGGGTATGAACTGAACATGAAAGTCTATACTTTCTATATGACAAAGTTATAGCTAAAATGCTTCTCAAAACTTAATATGGATTTTATGTGGATACATATACATGCACACACTGTATAAGTGTGCAATATGTATTTCAAAACCTGGAGAAACATGACTCTCCCTGCCAAATTGGTACTGGCCACATCCTATGTTAAGCAGAGATGAACTGACAAGAGGTACCTAAGAACGGATTTCAGCAATACTTGTAAGGCAGTTGAAGTCTATTTAATTTATGCTGCTTACATGTAGAAGGTAATCCATTGCCTGCTTCTCTGCAAAGATGATTCCAAAAAGGTCACTTCAAAGGAATAAAATTCATCAAACACCCCCCTCCTCACCTCTGTGCATAATACTGCATAAGCCTTCAGGCTGGATGCCCTGCCCCCTTGTTAGTGAGCACCACTACAAACCATCTGTAACATGAAATCTCAAGATGGCCTGAAATTTTGCTTCATTTGGATGGTTTCAAATTTTACTGGCAATAACATGATCAAAATGAATGGCTTTAATTTTTTAGTATAAAGCAACCATTCCCCAAAGTCTGATTTTACTCGGGGTGTATGTATATGTGTTTCTAGGTATCTTTATTGACAAAGCCAATCTCCATTGGACCAAGAACACCATCATGAAATCAAATGTCTTCTCCTTTCAAAATTGGTGGGAAATTTCTAACAAATGCTGATTGCTGCAGGAGGCTTCAACAACTCTGCTGCAGGTATCATTTCTGATTTGGTAACAGTTAATCTTTTTGACATTTATATAAATGAGGGTTCAATGTGCTAAATTACTGTCCCAGCAAGAGGTGCAGGTCTGAAAGATCAAACACTCAGAATCTTGAGAATCAGTTAATCAGAAAAGGTAAATTATTAGAGATCAATTAACCTATTATGTATTTACTTCCCTGACAAATTACAGGTATAAAATAGATATTTTGCATTCTAATTCAAGGATTGTAAAATATAAAGGATAAATAAAATTGCAGTGAGTTGACTCAACCCCGAGACTGCCTATAATTAGCTATGACTTCTTAACCCATGTGGCTGACAACATCACAAAAATCCAACAAATATGAGAACCTTGGAGTCACTATTTCCTTTGGGAAAGGAGATCTATATTATTTGCATTTTAGCTGATATAAAGAGAGTGGCTATATTTTCTGAGGTAGTTTAAACACTTCTTAGGTTTATTGTACTCTTTAAGAATAAGGAAGAAGAGCCCAGCCAGGATGGCTCAGTGGTTGAGCATCAACCTTGAACCAGGAGGTCACCGTTGATTCCTGGTCAGGGCATAGGCCCAGGTTGC
Source organism: Myotis nattereri (assembly GCF_964212035.1). Lineage (NCBI taxonomy): Eukaryota > Metazoa > Chordata > Mammalia > Chiroptera > Vespertilionidae > Myotis > Myotis nattereri. The sequence continues at coordinate 48,187,697 of NC_138083.1, forward strand.
AAGCTCGATCCCCAGTAGGGGGCGTGCAGGAGGCAGCTGATCGATGATTCTCTATCATCATTCATGTTTCTATCTTTCCCTCTCTCTTCCTCTCTGAAATCAATAAAACTATATTTTTTTTTTAAAAAAAGAAGAGCTTAAGAAGTTATATTTGTGAAACTGAAGATCACATTTCCTCTGGAATTCTTGGAACCAAGTTTCCCAACTTGTTTTGCATTTTGACTGCTTGACCAAACACAAGTATTTTGTATTTGTGAGAGCCTCTTTCAGATTATATGAATCTGGTTGATATATTTGGGTATGTTGTACTGTATTGTACTGATCATTCAGAGAGTGCTTAAGTGAAATGGGCAATTCTCGCTAGGTTTTATAATAGAACCTTTTAATCTCATTTTTTGTGCAAGAACATGCTTCCTTTGTATGTCATGGGGCTTTGGAAGCCTGCTCTTCTGTGGTTGTCTTACGAACTCAAAAGCAGACTTCTTGGCCATAGAATGAAGAATTGAAAGTTAATGTAGGGAATAACATCTACCCCAAGGCAGACTATCAGAATCTAGGACCATAGTGATAGAAATTATCCACTGCTATGTAATGATGTAAGTGCCTTGTATGTACAGTAAAATACCATTAGCCTACTAAATGACACGCTATTATTTGGCTTGAATGGAGTTCATCTCAATAGCTGAGCTATGGTGAGAATATTGGTTCTGATTCCTGGGACACTGTTCTTTTTCTTGGAGTACTGACACCAGTTAATATTTTTACAGCCAAGCTCACTGACAGAGAAAAAATTTCCCAGTGCTTTCTGAAGCTATAAGGCAAAGTATTTCATGTGAACTTAGTTGATATTCCTTAAAACAGTGACCCAGAAATTGTGATGAAAGGATGCCAGCTTTTTTAATGTCAGAAATGTCCCTTTGAGACAAAGCATGATATGTTTCTTCCATAACTAACGGTAGAACCTCAAGTGACATTGAAAAAGCAGTATTATGCTACTCGAAATAAGCCAGTCAGAGAAAGACAAGTATCACATGATTTTATCTACATGTGGAATCTAATGAACAAACAAACAAAAAAACCCTGATGAACAAAATATATTCAGAGACCTGGAAGCATGGAACACACTGCCAGATCTTAGAGGGAAGGCAGGGGTGGATGGGTGGGTGGGTGGGTGGAAGGAGATCAACCAAAGAACTTGTATACAACATGTATAACCCATAGACACAGATAATAGTGTGGTGAAGGCCTGGGGCAGAGGCAGGGCAGGCTAGAAGGGGTCATTGGAGAAAAAAAGGACATATGTAATTCTTTCAACAATAAATATTTTTTTAAAAAATAAAAGAAAAAGAAAAATGACTATTCTGACTAAATAATATGTCTCTAACATTGAGTCTAATTATTTTTACAGTTTAAAAGGATGGTTTAAATATCAACAAAATGAAAGACTTTATGATGAAATTGCTTTAAATAATTAATTTTAAAAACTATTTGTTTTACTTTATTTTCAGTGCAAAAGCCCAGTTTACAAAGTAATAATAGATTACTTTCTAATTTAATATCATAATTGCTTTCTTTTTAACCAGTGTGAACCATTTTAATTAACCCTTTAATAGCAGTATTTGCAAAGGAGTTATTAAATTAATAGCATAATTAGGGGTTGTTTTATTTTTTATACCACTTATTTCATCTATTCTTTGAACACATGAAGGTGATTTAAAATGTCTCTCACATTAATAGAAAAATTGGTTCACTACCATGGTAGAATATTGTTGGAAATATACAATGCTTAGTACCTTCTTCTATATTTTTCTTTAAACTCCTTTGCCTCTTCGAGGACCACACCCAACTTCTTCCTTAGAAGGTAGGGTCTAGTGGATATCTTCCACCTCTGGTTTGAACACTCTCCCAATAGAGGCTCGTATCTTCACATGCTTTCTCCCCAAGGTTAGATTTATGGCCTTCTTCATACCCCATGACCTAATGTCCACATGCATATTCTTGAATGAAGGAAGCTCTTCAGTATTTCCATGTTGATTGAGTTTTACTGAAGAAAGAACAACAAATCAGATAGTCCCTCTCTAAACACAGAGCTAGCAAATTCACTGTAGCCTTTAGTTCCCACAAATCTTATTAAGTTTTTTAGACAACCTCCCTTCCTTTCTCCACAGGGTAGAATTAAAATGTATGAACTCTTTTCACATGTTCTTCACCTCACTGAAAATTACATCAATTGTGACTTGATTCTCCTCTCAACGGTTCTCAAAATGCACATTCGTTTTCACCCACTCGTTACCTTTGCCCTCCTGATACCAAGGAATCCATGCCTCTCCTTTTTAGGTTCTAGGACAGCCGTGGGCAAACTACGGCCCGCGGGCCGGATCCGGCCCATTTGAAATGAATAAAACTAAAAAAAAAAAGACCGTACCCTTTTATGTAATGATGTTTACTTTGAATTTATATTAGTTCACACAAACACTCCATCCATGCTTTTGTCCCGGCCCTCCGGTCCAGTTTAAGAACCCATTGTGGCCCTCGAGTCAGAAAGTTTTCCCACCCCTGTTCTAGGATGATTCATCCTGGTTATTATCTACTTATAATCCATTCTCTTAATCATGCTTTAACCCAACATAAAAATAAACTAAAACCCTCTTTTGTCATTTATTCTCCTTTGGCTCTTTCTCTAGCTCTCATGTCCACCTTTTTGCTATAATCTTGGACAGATGTTGCTGGGCATGGTTTTGCCATTTTGTTCCTTCTCTGTGCTCTGAAATTTCCTTAGTGTTAACCAAGGGTCCAAATAACAAGTAGAGCATAAAATCCTAGCTATTCTAGAGTTATTAGAGATGGATGTTCTCAGAGTAAACAGGGAGGCGAGACTGCTAAAGTAGAGTAGCTGAGCAATTATTAATATTATTTGGGGCAATAAATTGAGAAACATGTCAGTGACTATTTAATGACTGCCTGTGTAGCCTCACAATGTAAATTACAATCTTCTTAAAAATCGACACTATGTTAGATTTATGTGTTCCTTTACTCAATAAATATAAAAGATTAGTCAATATTTTATTGTGGATGAGGGAATGTGTTTACATAAATGCACATATAAATACTGAGTCCCTAATTACAGTCCCCCACAGACTTCGGAGAAGCTCAGAATTGTCACTATAAGAGCACACTTTTCTTACCAGCATATCTAGTTTAGAGGACTTTTGCTGGCACAAGGCAGGATCATATTTCAAATGCATTGCATCACCTAAGGAATGTTAATGGGAACTATATATTTTTAAATTCTTTTTAATGCATAAATAATTTTCTTCTTTCAAAATAGCCCTGAACTTTAGAAAAGTCAGATCTCATAATCTATACATGAAAGAACTGACACCTAAAAATGTTAAATAACATTGCAGGTGATATGAACCCTATGTTCTATTCAGGTACAAACCAGAACGTGGATTTTCAACTTTGACTATTGCTTTCCTTCTACCTCATCAAACAGCTCCCTGCCAGGTGGTTTACTTTTTCCAGCCAATATGCCCAGATTAGAAGCTTCAGAAGACAGGCTGAGAACATTTAAATAGCAAGGCAAAGGTGCAGCGATGAGGTAGCAGCAGGTGATGACAGTCAGTTGGAGCTACGGAAGATCAAGCAAGATGAGCAGGACTTAAAGAGAAGGAACATTACCAAGCTCTCCCCTGACTCATCCTCCGGAAAGCTGGCCAAAGGGGTCATTCTCATCCTACATGAAACGGGCAATACTGTGAAGACCTCAGATCCAGACCTGTGTTTCCAGGCAACCCAGGCAGCCAGGAAAATGCTGTTCCAGGGAAAGAACGCTCCTCTAAGGCTGGTTGTTGAAGCAGGGCTCATTTTCAGGCACGTGGGCTTCCTGAAGTCATTACTTCACCCCTTGCAGTCGGAGGCAGCCTGGACTCTGACCAACATCCCTGCAAAGACTTGAGAGCAGATCCGAGCCATTGTGGAAGGGAGGCACCAACCAGCCCTTCATTGAGCTGCCTGTGTGGGAACAGGCAGTGTGGGCTTGGGGTAATACAGCAGGTGACAGCCCCCAGTTCAGTGACATCATTATCCTGAGCAAAGCCATCCCACTCATCTACTGGCCTTGGTTTCATCAACCAGACTAGTTACATTTCTGAGGAACATCAAGTGGACCTTGCCCACTCTATGTAGAAACAAGAACCTGTACCTTGAGAAAAAGAAAACTTGAGGTTAATGCTGTTCAGTCTCTTCTACCTCTTCAAGCATCATGGCATCTAGGTTCTCTGGACACCTGCTGGGCCCTCTCCTACCTCACAGATGGCTGCAATGAGCGAATGGCCAAGTGGTTGACATGGGTATCTGGCCCAGACTGGACAAGCTCATGACTAGTATGGAACTCAATGTCTGACCTCCTTGCTCCACACTGAGGGGACATTTTCACTGGAATGGATCCCCAGACCCAGGTGGCCATCAAAGTAGGCATGCTGAGCATGCTACCCTAGTCCTAAAGCACCCCATGCTCTCCATCCAGAGAGACAGCCTGAGTCCTGAACCGCATGGCCATGGGGACCTGCCAGCCCCTGATTGCTGCATTCCTTGGTGACTCTGCTTAAAATAATGGAGAATTTAAAACCCAGAAAGAGGCTGTCTATATGGTGGCTAACTTCACAATGGAGTACTGTGGACCAGTTGACCCACTGTGTCCACACTGGAGTCTTAGAGCCATCGGGGAATCTGATTACCATCCAAGACACCAAGATTGTTTTCCTCATCCTTGACCTCATCTCATAACTTCCAGAAGCTTTCTGAGAGGGAAAACCCATGTATAGCTCAAGAGAGGGGCAGTACATGGCAGTTCCTCCCTGGTTGAACTGAACCATTTGTCCTAACACTTTTGTTTAACAAAATCATATTTTCACATGAATTATGGAGTTACAGAATTTGTGATCCTGTATTCTTCATGACATGTGTGTTGTTGTTTTTTTCTCAAAAGACTTGGAGCAACTTTGAGATTCTATGAAAAGCCACTGAGCATTATGTAATAACTTAAAGACATGTTGTTCTTCTGTGTCCATTAGGTCATTTAACATATCCACAGATGCTCATTAAATAACTGTTGGTGGGATGAACTGTTGTTTTATATCTCATTCATAAGAGAAATCTTGTTAAATGACATTCTGGAAGTTATTGCTAAAAAAATTGAGAAGAAGAATATCTGTCTTATCAAGCAAATGCTTATTTGATGTCTAAATATTTTTCTATGTAATCTATGAAATAGAAAAAATTTTAAATATACATATAATATAAAAGATCTAACATTGTCTGCAGAGTATTTTCTAAAACTTTAATAACTCAAAAGTTGTAATGTGCTTTGCTAAATATTTTAACTTTCTACTAGATAAATTTTGCATGAAGAGAAGATAAAAAGTGAATTATCACTATTTTCAAAATATAGAACCTGAAAGTAATTTAATGATTACCCCAGTCTTATGCCATGACACCACTGACTGCTTCATTTTGATCTTTATATTAAAAACTAATCATGTCTATGTATTTTTATTAGAATATTTTCAATTAATTAGACATTAGATTAAACTTAGATTGAAAATTAGTTCAATGTCAGTTTAATAATAAAGGTAAGGATACATTTGTTTCTTCTGATCTTTCTCAATGAATTCCTACATGAAGTAGGTTACTACTTGAGATTGCTTGTTTCACCTTTGTTATGCTCCTAATTCACCCCTTATGAATATTCTTACTTCATGTAATAAATTTTACATTTTGGTGAGCTCATTGATAATTTTTTCTAAGCTACTATAACTTAAATTTTGTTAGACATAGTATTCATGCATGAACAAGTAAATATGCAAAATTTGTCCATAGATTTTACATATCTTCTTTGATAAGCATATCAATTTACTAGAGAGCATATATATAGATGGGGCAGAGTGAAGCCTGCCATAAGCCTGTTTATGCAGTTAAAACACAGATATATGAAACCGATGCAGCAAGAAACCCCCTTATATGGTAGCAAGCATGCATATCACATATGAGGGGAGATATGCTTCCTCTCTCGCCTGGAACTTTGAAAGACAGCAAATCCTCTGCTGCACTCTTCTAAATGCTAAGTGGGTGCTTCTCTTTGCAATGTTTCTTTAGCCGCAGAGATTAGAGCAGTTCTTCTGAAGGAACTGGAAAGGAATCAGGGAACTGTCTGCCCTTGGTCCCTTGCATCTAGCTCATGCATGCACCGCGCTGCTGCAGACTGCCCGTTTCATTAGCACACCAGAGTGAAAGCTACTGGGCCAAGGGCAGCTGTCATGCTTGCCCATCCAGGACCACTGAGCATGTGCTGACCTGACTCAATTGAAGATTCCCAACCATATGTTATACTCAAGTCTTGTAACCTCCCACAGCTGGATATAATGAATACATGTTTAATTCAACATAGATCAGAGTCCTCAGAAGGATGCAAAGTAGTATAACTCCCAAGTCCGTATATTTTCCTTCTACAGTTTCCAAAGGCTGTTTGCATATTCCTAGGAATTCACTAGTTTCATTAGATTCTATTGCCACTTGGTGAATTGGTTGACGAAGCAGTGGTTAAATTGTTATTGTTTCTAGTAGATTTTGAAACTTGTCTACCTTATCAAAGGATTCATTTGTTGAACCAAATACTGGCTAGCGTCTGCCCCCTGATGGTCAGAGTGCATCATAGCTACCGGTCGGACAGAGGGACACTTAGCCTTTTATATATATAGATTATAGCTACCTGATAGTTTACTTAAAATGTTGACATTTTATTCATGATAAAGATGATCACTAAGTTAGATATTTAAAAGTTACATTAAAATATCGTTTCCCTCGACTACTGAGTTTTGGTGTGCCCCCTACTCGCCTCACCTATTCCCAGCTCTTTAGTAAACAGCTCTTTCCAGTGTAGGAACAATCGATTTCTATTTAAATGGAAGCCTGATTGCTGTGAGGAAAGTGCTTGATTTAGGTTGCAGGTGGTGAAATCAGTATTTGATGAAATCTGTGTTTAAATGGGAATGAGCAGAGTAATTGGCACTTAATTAACATCAGTGATAAGATGAAGTAGGAAGCTTATCTCTGAGTGTATAGAATCTATGGATTTTTTTATAAATTTCACTACTGTGTGTTTGTTTCCAATCCAAGTACCCTTGAATAGAGCTTTATAATATATTTAATTTCCATTGACATATTGGTTTATGAGTCATATTCAAATATTGGATTTATTCAAATCAATTACATACTACATATTACTCAGATACATTTGATAAAAGCAGTGATTTATCTTTCATATTACAGCATTACTTATCTTGATTAGGTGCACTGTCTAAATTTCCAGAATATTATTAATAGTGGAAATAATGCCTTTATCATTTATTGTTAAGTATTATATAGCAGTTTTCTTAAAAACAGTTTATAATTGCTGTTATTTTTAATTATGTAACAAAGTGTATCAACGTATTTAGTATTCACCATTCTTTTTTCTTTCTTTTTTTTTTTAAATCCTCACTCGAGGATATTTTTTCATTGATTTTTTAGAGAGAGTGGAAGAGAAAGGGAAAGACAAAGAGAAATATGGATGTGAGAGAAACACATCAATTGGTTGCCTCCTGCATGAGCCCTGACCAGGGCCCAGATACATGCCCTTGACCGGAAACAAACCCAGGACCCTTTGGTCCCGCAGGCTGACGTTCTATCCACTAAGCCAAACTGGCTAGGGTGGCGTTCACCATTCTTCCTTTATTTCATCAAGTTCAGTTCCTGTGGATTCTTTCCCTCCCTCTCACGTGGTATTTATCCTAAGTTCCATGGTATTGCTCTCCTAGGGTTTCAGGAATGCATGTTCCTTCTCCTTTGCTACTAATTTGTTATTTTTATAGCAAACTCCATCTCCTCTTACCCCTAACCTTCCACCCCACCCCAACCCTGTGGCTCCCAAACCAGTTTTTAGTTCCTGAATGTTGAAAATGTCTACTCTTCTTGAAATCTAAATAATATATGTTGGCATTCAACATCCTTTCCTCACCAGTTCATGCCTCCTTCCTTGCATGAAATACAGTCCCTATCTCAAGCCCACTAAATCCAGTGCCAAGAATGGACAGTTGCACTCTGATTTGGGGGTGCTTAAAATGTATTTAGCATATGAGAGCTCATATTTTAGAACATGTAATTTTATTACAGGAAGTGGATATTTTATTAAGATTTTCTGTTTTATTTGCTAAATTAGAGAATAGTCTGTAAATCAGACATATACATCTCACTCCACTGAGTCAGAATCCTAGGAGGTAAACAATCTCCAGGCTATTGCCTTTATAGCACTCATCTCTGTAGCCAGTGGGGAAATAAATATACCTAGAAAAAATGAATTTGCAGCAGCATGAAGACATCCAAAAATCTGCTAAATGTCCCAACATTAATGACCATAGCGGCACCTGATCTTTTTTTTTAAATTTATTGTTTAAAATATTACATATGTCTCCCTTTTTCCCCCATGGCACCTGATCTTTGATTATCCTAAGTAGAAAATGATAAGATGCTGGAGATTTACCTGTAACAATCATCCTTCATACATATGTTAAACAATTTGCCATTTTAAAACTGTGAATCTATAGTAAATAATGAAGACGTTGGTGTGTGTGAACTATATGAGCAAGTCTGTATTTCTGATTTAATCCTTCATTTTCCAGGGAATTGTCCATTGTACTTAAGTTTCTTTTAAGCAAATGGTAATTGTGCTCACATGAGAAGTGAATCATGACACCAGAGTAGTTAATGTTGTCGTGACAAGAACAGAGAATTTTGAAAAAGTCATCAGCATGAAATTGATAGCTGTGTAATTGTTACCATTTTAGAACATACTATGGGTTTTTTAAATATTTCTGTGACCTTTAACTTGTTGAATATATTATTAAGTAAAATGTTCCAAAATATTCTGTTTTCCCTACTAATTACTTTTGAGACAGTAAGAGTATATATAGTGTAATAGGTTCTTATTTCTGTTCTGGCGAGATCTCGTCCACCACCACGCACCTCTCCCTGCTCTCCCCTCTTAAAAGTGAAAACTTTTGGTTCTAGGAACCAGTGAGCAGCTAGGAAACATGTGACTGTCTTTTCCTCTGCCCCGCACATTCTCAGATCACAGTCACTGTCTGTTGTTTGACAGAAGGAGAAGTCATGTCAATGGTTTGATGCAGACAACATTCCCACTGCTATCACTAACTCTGCTTTCTTGACCTTTCAGGGTAAGGAACACACCAGTCCCCAGACTCCCAAGAACAACAGGAAAAGGTGAGAAACTTTATTTTTCTTTATGACAGTTTTTCATAATTGACTTGGATTTTAACATGATGGGTTTTAAAGTTTCATCAAGGCAAGAGATTCTCTGTATTAAAGAACAACTGAAACATGAATATGCTACACGTGTAGTGCTTCAATATCAAGATGGTTGCCAAGCAACCGAGAACCATCAATGACAGTTTTTACAAATCTCCAGGGACCAATGCTCTTCTCATGCCATAGTGACAGGATGGTTCAACTGTGTTCTTTTTATTTTGTGTGTGTTATGTAAGGCAGAAAGAGCAGCAGCAGATACTTCACATCAGGGAGTAGAATGTATGTTATTTGGGATAGAGTATAAGTCTTACATCTGGAAATAAAATTGTAATTAGTAAAGTAATTATTTTGAGGCTGAAATGAGCAACAAAATGTATACTTACCTCTGCTCTCATGTGCATCTTAGAACCAAAACTTTCCCAAATGACTAAGAATCGGACTAGCCATGCTATTGAACAAAATCTACCGAGTGAAAATTGCTAGTGTGACTAAAACTGTTCAATTACAAGTCTCTGGTGGAGAATGACAGTGTCTTACGTTAGCAGTTGTGACAGAGGTCCTCTTAGGGAAAAGAGTGTTTGCTGGGAAGTATAATGTGATAATGGCTTTGGGTTACATTTGAGCATCAGTTCTTTTTGTTTCTTCTGGGGTTTGTGCCAGTGAGAGGAGACAGTTTTCTATGTAACTGAGGGCCCCATAGACACTGCTATAAAACGTGAAGCTTCTTTAAGACCATTAATGATGCTTTGTGTAAAAAGCCAAAATGCTTGGTGTGATATTTTTGTAGCTCTTATTGAAGTTGATTAAAAACTGAGATTCACATTGCACTAGTGTAGATAAAGACCAGGGAAGGACATCCCCCAAAATCAAGAAGCAGAGGAGGCAGAGCACCACACAGTTCTAGCATAATTGCAGGACAGCATAAAGGAAGCCTCTGATACAGGTCCCCAAGCACCTCCTTTTATAGAAAGGTACACCTCAGTTTTAAAAAATGGACTTTATTCCTCTCATCTCCTTTTGCTCGGAACAATAGTGGGCTTACTCTGTTGTTTGGAGGATATTTCTTTATTTGAACTACTAAGAGATATTATCCTGAAGCTATTGGATTTTAATGTGTTAGCCTGAGAGTAGAATGTCAGACCCTTCGTCGTTCTTGACAGTTTTGGTGATGAGGATGGGATGCTGAGAGGAACATGGATTTCTGGAAAAGGAAAAATGTATATGTGCTCCAAACAAATACAATATCAGTTTCAATATGGAAATTGAACAAATGAAAGTCATATGAACTTAGTCTCTTGTTAACTAGACAGCTGGCCTTCTTTGTTCAATAGCTAAATATTTCTCTTTCAAAACCAAAACAAAAATCCAAGTGCTCAGAGCTGTCGTACAACAAAGGTCTTCAAACTCTCTGTTAGTTCATAATATAGCCAATTAGGTTGTCAAAATACCGGTGATGGATCCATAGACATTCAGTAATTATAAAATAATGAAAAGAAGGCGTAGGCTTTCAGGTGATATTTATTCCGATGGCTGCTGTGCTGGCAGAGCTCAGGATCACCACCAGCCTGGCATCACTCGCTGTGGGTAGCTTTCCCATCACACGGAGCTGAGTGCCCTCCCAGTGTTCACATAGGCTGCTGTTTAAGAATTGATCACTCTGCTTTCGGTGACTCTCCTAAAACAGTTAGCTTCTGAAAGGCAGGAACTTCATGATATTACATTATATTTTGCCGCAGATTCACACAAAACTTAGCACACAGTGACTCTTTTCTTTTTTCTGTAGAAAGAAGTAAATACATATATTAGAAAGAATGTATTCTAATCCACCTTGAAAAACCTCAGTTGCCAATGTGGTGGAACTACTGTTCCCTGACAGCCTATTAAATCGGTATTAGATGGGTTCCTATCTCTAGGCAAATATCTCATATATATGTTAATACAGAATAACAGCTGCATCCAGGAATATATTAACATGAAGCTTGACTTTGTGAGAATCAGTGTAATAAAAGTTCAATTGGTTTGTCTGGGTTTGCCTCTATGAAACACACACACACACACACACACACACACACACACACAAACCCCAACTGTTTTTCTGTCAGTAAAAATGATGTTCAGCAAGTCTTTGCAGGCCACATGGCTGAGCCTTTTCTTGTTGCATTCTGAAGTAGGAAGCTTCCTCCTTGTCACCTTTCACTTGACATTTTACAGGAACTAGAAACACAAGTCAGGTAGGAAAACACTGTGACATATTGTTTTCCCCTCCAGCTGACCACCAGTAATCTTAAAAGTCAACAATGTCAGATTTCAATTTTGTTGTTCACTGAATTACCACACTGCAGATTGAAAAACCAATCTCTACTTTTGTTGTTCTAAATCTTTGCTATGTGATGATTAAAAGAAAAAAAATAACACTTGACTTGCTTGACAGATGATTTTATTTTACCTGTGCTAAATATAACACTTTACGCTTACTCATTCCGGCAGATGCAACAGTCGCCTGCCTAACACAATATTAGTGTAGTATATATAAACTAAGAAGGAAATCAACTCTTGACTGGTCTTCAGCATTTATTCAGCATTTTGGGGGGCTGTTGGGGGATAGGTGCCTACTATGTGAAATGAATTATATGAACTATGGATTACTTACAAAACTGAATGCTACAAAAGTCTGTTCTTAAGGATTTCAGTGGACCCCAGAATTGGGGAAATATTCCCTTTATTGTTGTTCATGGCAAAAGAATAAGTTCTTCCCCAAAACATGTTGATTTTTACTGTGGGAACTTATTTCTCTGTAGAACAAAATACTCAATGTCTTTCTTCACACATTAAATTTGCAAGCTTTATTTTAATCATATATTTGATCAAGTCTTTACTAATATCAATAGCAGTGACTTAGTAAATCATTATAAACATTTACACATTTTGCCCAATTGACTAAACTGCATAATTAGATTTGGATGTGATGCAATGCCTTTTTAATTCAATGAAGCAAAGATAATGAATTCTCTAGAGCAAGATCGTGGTGGCTTGCCCCACACCCAGAACTTTTGCCTTTAATTCATTATAGCCATGAGGTAGCAATAGGATTCTGATCAAGAGCCCTCAATGGAAACACCAAGGAAACCAAGACTCATTTATGAAAAACAGAATTCTTGTGTTGAAATTGGTATGTAATTGTAGGAGTAGCTAGATTAACAAAGTTGAGAACAAAACTACTAAACTGCTTCACAAAATATTTGGTATCAAAATAGAAAAATATTCTGAATATAAATATTCATTCATTTAGGTGATCAGCAAACATGTTGAACACTGGATAGGTTTTCAGGCACCTTCCTGAAAAGATGAGCTGGAGATGGTCCTGTTCTCCTAGAGCTCATGTTTCAGAGAGTGTGTGTAGGGGGGAGGGGCATTAATTTACATTTACTAAAATAATTCATAAGTGTATCCTGTTACAGCATAGCAGTGAGGGGCTCTAATCTCAGAGGGTGATATTTAATAGGAGACCTGAGTGAAGAGAAAGAGACAACCAGAAAAGGGTTATGGAAGACCATCCCCCCAAAAACCTTTTATGGTTCAAGAAGCAACAGGCCTTGTACTCAAAAATAATTTAATATTTATTAAGAGATCTGCTTGATTTCCAAAAATTGGATCATTTTTTCCATTAGGAGACAGCCCCTAACTAATCCTAGCCTGTAGAGAGTTTATTTACAAAGGTGACTAAAAGCAATCTTAATATTGATAATAGAGGGTATGAAAAGGATTTATTCAGCATTGGGTATGATGTTCCTGGTTGTCCTTGCATCTTGGAAATGTATAACTGGAGGACTATCCTGTCCCCCATCACTTCAATGTCCATGTGTGTCAGCAGGGGATCCTGTCAGGAATGATGAGCCTCCCCTTTACTTAAAATAGCCAAATTTTTTCATATCTGCTACCCTGTTGCTCAACCAGACACATGACATGGGAACTACAGCAGTTACCACACACCAGCTTCTCTCTGAATTGTTTCCCTTTTCTCTTTGAGAGCACGTGGCTGGTATGAAAAGGTGTTTCTCCAGCACTGGCATTAAGGAATCTCCATACTGAAACCCTATTTCTTTGCACTGCAACTATCAAGCATTTCTTACTAATGGGTATGGACCATGTTGTGTTTTGTTTTGTTTTGTTTTGTTTTTTCACTAAAAAAGCAGCATCAAGTGCTAAATGCTTCATGTTTGATTAAATATAAACTTTTAAAAGCTATTTTGCTACTCGATGACAGCACTGAAATAAGAACATTTAATCAGCATTGAAACTAAAACAAAAAATACCAAGGAAAGGAAAATGAAAGTACATGTTAATGTATGAAACAAAACCTTTACAATCAACATGGGATACATTGACAAAAAGGCTGTGACATGCACAACTTGTGCATTGCCTTGTTACCTGTGTGCATGTATGTTTCCATGGTTGCAGCATCCACGAGAGTTAAAACATAAACATTTTTATGTCACTACAGAGCACCCTGTGCCTTGGAGATGTCAAAGAGGGAGTATATTATCTTTAAGAGCTATCCGACAGGGCATCTGAAGGCACAGGTGTGTGTCCTAGGTGTGCCATTTATCCCTGAGTTGGTTGTAGGCATTAACATCAGGGGGGGGAGTGTATACATATATATTTTTCCTAAACAATTTATATATGGGTCAAATTGAACATTTTTATTCCCAAGATCTTATAAGGAAAAAGTGTCCTAATGGAACCAACCACCCAAACTCTTAGTTTTCTACCCTTAGTTCTAGTTTCAGGTGTTAGACTCTAAGTACTTGGTACCATCTCCAGGACTGAGGCTTTGGTGGTTATTCAAAATGGAAAAATATAGTTTAGTTGGTTCTAAGACAGACATAAGCAAGGTGTTCATGGCCACAAATGTCTCTCTGTGTCATCAAAGTTCCATCCACATACGCTGGCATCCCCTCCCCGACCCAGTCCAATTTTCAGAAGCACCTCATGGTTACATCTCCAAGTTGTTTTATAATAGAAACAGGTGTATAATTTCTCATTGACTTATTTACTCCCCAAATCCTCATTTCAGAAACATGACACTAATTAGACTCAACAGTTTTCTTTAGCCTGAGGAGATGAAGTTTAATAAAACTGAGAACAAAACAATTTGCTACAACTTCTAAATAATTTGTATTGGGCTATACCCATTCCTTTTCTACCACAATTAAAATTCTGATTCAAACTCTAATATATTATTCCTTTATTATTTATTAGAGTAAGATAACAGAAACAACACTTTTAAAAGTTCCCAATGTATCATTTATGAGTTTGGGTTACAAGCAATTTAAAATTAATGTGGTCAACTTAAAAAGAAATACCAGCTGTGGGCAGCTGGTATTTATTGAAATAATAATAGCTACCTTACTAAATAGAGGAAGCTGCCCAGATAGGTCACAGAAAGACAAGGAATAAGGGAATGATTCTAGATTCACATTTGGCACAAAGGACAATTTCTCAAGAAAGATAGGTGATTTATTTCTTCAGGATGACACTACCCAAATGAGTTAGCTTTTGATTCTTGAATCATTCAGCTGATAATATATACATCCCAGAAAGATAATCTGATTGATATTTTTTCCAAAATTAATGCCAATGTGGAAAACAAGTATCCATAAAGAAAAATCCAGGTGTTCACCAAGATGAAAATGAAAGATCAACATTCTGTCTGCTGCTCAGCCAGAATCAATGCCTTCGCTGTTTCTTTCAAGCATCCCAATATGATCAAAACTTTTAAAATAGTTTTATCCTAAACATTAAGGATTAAACCTTAATGTCTAGTCATCTCCATTTTATAAATATTTTAAATTTTAATTATGTGCATTTAAAAATTATGAGGTGAAAAAAGAAAGCAATTTATGAATACTCAATTTAAGTAGAATGCAATACTAACAATAGTAGATGGGTTCAACAGGCATTATTGACGTCCCAGTTTAAGAGGAGCAGGATTCAAGAATCTATGCCCCATTGTCAAAAGCAGTGAAGGGTGTGAGTTGATTACCTACTTACAAGGGGGTTAGTCTGCCACAGGTCCCTGGATGCTGGCAGAAGGCATGAGAAAGAAAGGATGGTACAATACTCACAGCGCTAGCAATCGCCAGAATATCAGCATTGCACTACATCCCCAACTTTCAATTCTGATATAGTGAAACAGTGCAGGCCAGAAGATGCCTGCACACATAGTGAATCTTATTCCAGGACAAGAACCCTGAGCTGAGAGAACCCAAAACTTTTATAATTAGCAATCAGCATGCCTGACCTCCTGGAGAGAAATAGTATATTGATGGTACTGGACAGCAAAGAAGCTTGCTCTTTACTCCAGAGAGAGACACTATCTCCAGTTTTCAGGGCTGTTGGCTGCACAGGTATCCTTGTAAATTTAATCCAGAACAAAGGGAGTCAACATCTCAGTTTTGCAAGATGGGCAAAAACATATGCCACCTTGAGATCTCCTAACCTCCATTCTCCCAGGCGTTCCCAGTCTCGGAAGTGAGATCCTCTTCTCTGTTCACAAGGTGCGGCTGAGTTAAGTAACCCGACACAGAGCTGCCATTTTCTGTTGATTGTCTAAGTCACCACTCGTATCTGTCTCCCTGATATTCAGCAAAAATCTTGGCCCTTGCAAATATTTTAATAAGATAATTTAAAATGAGTGATAGATTAATATTTGGCCAAAAATGTATAAACATGCATTCTCCACAAGAAGAAAAAATAATTCTTAAAAAGGAAATCAAGATTATTAGTGAGAAATTTAAACCCTAAACTGTGCATATTCTCAATAGAAGTAATTTTAGTCGGAAGTCTTCAGTGATAAAAGACAGCCAATGCTTTCAATCTCTTTCGAGTACAAATATATCAGCATAGCTGTGTTCAAAGATGCATACGTCTTCAAAGGCAAAATTCAACTTCAAAGCCACATCCAATGTATGCACAGAGGATGTCTTTAAAAGATTTTTAAGTCTTGGGTGAGTTTCATGATATAAAATCTGTCTGTTAAAGCTAATGAGTAAAAAAGACAAAGTCTTAGAAGACCACATGTGCTTTGAAATGATACATGAGGGTATCATGATACAATACTAATATGGTACAAAATAAAACAATATTTGCAAAATCGGATTGGATAAATAATATTGAACAATTTGATGAGGATCAGGAACATCATTTCTTTCTTTCCTTTTTATTCTTTAAAATACCCCAACAGAAATAACAAGGCAACTGTAAGACAGTTTCTCTACTATAAGATTTATTAGTAGAGAATCTTAGTAGTGGTACCTGATTTGTTCAATCCATAGAAAGAGCTAAGAATAGTGAGTTCTGAGCTATATTAAAGGAACAGTCAAAGAGTTCTTAACCAAACTTAGGTCTTAATTTGTGATAAATTTCCTGAGAGGTGAAAAGGATATACCTGCAGGGGAAACCTTTCCCCACACACTTGTCCTTGGATCAGTAAGAAGCACTCAGGTCTGGACTCTGCCAATAGTTGATATCATGGCTCTTTCAGAGACTTTGCCAGTTGGTCCTCAGTCCACTAGACATATCCTTGCCTTGAACCTCAGAGCCTCAGATTTAGTAACTCCTACCATTCTCGTCTCTTCAATCCAAGGACTATCCCTCAAAGCATATCCAGCTGTGTCCCAGTATTCCTCTAGGCCAGTGGTTCTCAACCTTCTGGCCCTTTAAATACAGTTCCTCATGTTGTGACCCCCAACTATAAAATTATTTTTGTTGCTACTTCATAACTGTAATTTTGCTTCTATTATGAATCGTAATGTAAATATCTGATATGCAGGATGGTCTTAGGCGACCCCTGTGAAAGGGTCGTTCGACACCCCCCCCCCCCCCAGCACTGCTCTAGGCTATCCCTCCTAGGGTATAGAGAACCAATATGCTGGTGTTTGACGACGCTGTGCCTTAGAGCCAGGTATAAGAGTAAACTTCATTTTCTCTTTGCCCTTTCATTAGAGTGCAAGGGATCTGAATGGGTCCGCCAGGTCTTCTCTAGTGATTTGTTTTCAAGCTTCAGAGAATCTAATCCTGAGTATTGGCAGTGGGTGCACAATACAGCTTTGCTTTTTGTTCTGGTAAAAGTAAGTGTCATTTTATCACAGTTCTGTTGTCTACTGAGATTACCAGCAGCGTAATGATAAGAAGTACAATACAAAGATTGAAAATGACTGGTTGATGGAATATTATCCCCATTCCTTGTTGAGGGATTAAAGACTTGGTCTCATCAGTTTCTTTCTGTAAACCCTCCAGTACAGTGGGAAGCTTTCATCCCACCCAGAGTCACTGTAATCATCACTGCTGTCATGCAGTCAGGTGCATTGGCCACCTTACTCACCAAGGCATTTGATTTAGTGGGAACTTAATCAAAATAAACATGATAACTGTGAACCACAATGCCAGCACATCCCACAAATTACAACACCTCACTTCCAGTTAGCAAGGATCATTGTGTTCATGTCCAAAGGCAAAACCTAATCAACCCCAGAATCCCATCCTTTAGGGTTGAATTTCTTGGAGAATTCCTGGCACTTGGTGTCATATCCATCGGCATCAAGTCAGAAAAACAGAATCTTACATCAGTTAGGTGGAATGGACTTCCTATATGGGATTTTTGAACTGGTATTGGAGGCTTGGAAAGGCACAAAGGGAATCCTGATATTAAAAGAGACAGAGGAAGAAAGGAGCTGCAACATTTAGAAATGAAGGAACCAGAGAGGAGAGGCTTGGGCTATGACAACCTGGGAGCTTTAGGATGAGAGACCCAAGAGTATTAGAGCTCAGACCTCTCAGGGGAGACACAGCCCAGATGCTTCTGGCATCTTGGAAGTTCAAAGACGATACTAGGTGGAGCTGAGACTCAGACTTCTAAGGAGGGAAGTACATATACCTCTGGTGATGGCACCTCTGAGAGGAAACCATGAGGGCAATTCTTGTAGAGTGCGGGGAAACCTGGACACTGGAACTACTTGCTACTAATCAATGGGTGATCTTGGGCAGGGGGTGGGGGAGGGAGTTGCCTGGAAAATTATGCTGAGAGACAGTAAGCAAGACAGTAAGGGATGAGTCCCTTCCCTAACCCCTGCCTCCTGCGCCCCTTTAACATCCTCTGTCGGCACATCTGGCTGGCAACCAATATCATGTACAAACGTACAGAATCTAGAAAAGTAACTGTCTTAAAGTGGGCATTTTTTAAACAGAAGATAATTTATAGTCCACATGGAAGAAGAAACATTCAATGGTGTATCCCATAACCAGTTTTTGCTCTTCATGATTGATACCAAAGAAATTTGACAGTGTGAAACAGAGCAGAAAAAAACCACTGTAGGTTTTTTTAAATCATGTTATCAAGTTGTCACATGAGCCTCATGTATTTAAACCAGTGAAGAAGTAGGCAATGATAAAATCAGTTATAACTGACTTCATCTTTCCCAACGTTTATGCTTATATTTTGACATCAAACATTATTTTTATGTATATTTTACTTTTTGTGAATAGATCTACATACATAAAGTGTATTATGCAAATGGACTAGTTACCGCTTTCATATTCACAGCTCAGGAAATTTTGAAACGTTTCAATTAATTTGGAAATCTCTTCCACTCTATCAGATTTGTTTACATTTTTTTCTTGAAATTACTCCTCAATAAAGAAGACAGTCATAAAGTTAAAAATAATTTTTTAACCAGAAAATACTGCCTGCCCCCCAGACTCTCTTCAATGAAATTCCATATATTGCACAGAAAAATAACACTGGCGTGAGGGGGAGAACTAAAATGCATTCAATCATCTCAAACAGCAATAACCAATAACATATTAAATGTTATTTCTGAGTCTTAGAATTTTTACTATTTTAAAGTCTATGAATTGTTCTCAGATGCTTATTGAGGGAAGTGTCACATTGTAGTTACTGTGTAAAAAATGAGCTAAAATTCTAAAGAATTATGTTATATTGCTTGGTCTGCTCCTATTGACCTTTTCTATCAGCAGGCATCAGCAAAAATCTGAGACAGAAAGCTGGGGAGAGTGTAAGGGAGAAACGAATGAGCCATGTGTGTCAGTTAATATTATGTGAAAAGTACTGTCCTAAGAGTTTAAAAGAATACAAAAAATGTGAATGCATGCATAATGTATGCAACATTGTGAGCCATAAACCATTATTTAATATGAGTACCAATTAGTCAAGTTAATATGACATAATAGCCAAGATAAGAAAATAATCTAAATGTCCATCAATAAATGGATGATAAAGAAGATGTTATCTAGCCCTGGCCTATGTGGATCAGTGGTTAGAGGGTAGGCCCACCCACCACCAAAAGGTGGAGAGTTCTATTCCTGATCAAGGGCATGTGCCTGGACTGCAGGTTCAATCCCCAACCCCGATCAGGGTGCATGCGGGAGGCAACCAATGTATGTGTCAATCTCACACTGATATTTCTCTCTCTCTCTCTCTCTCTCTCTCTCTCTCCACCCCCCCCTTCTTCCCTCCCTTCCACTCTCTCTAAAAAAATAAATAAATAAATAAATAAATGGAAAAATATCCTTGGGTGAGGATTAACAACAGCAAGCACACACACACAATGCAATAGTGTCCGGCCGTGAGAAAGAACAAAATATTGCCATTTGCAACAACATGGGTGGATCTTAGGGCATTACACTAAGAGGATTAAGTCAGACACAGAAAGACAAAAAGTGTCTGATCTCATTTATGTGATATCATAAGTCTTAAAAAAACACACTTAAAAACATCTTTTAATTTTAAAAACATCTAACTCATAGAAACAGAGTATAGAACGTGGTTGCCAGAAGCTGAGGGCTGGGGAAAATGAGGAGAAGTTGGTCAAAGAATACAAAAGTACAAGAAGACGAATGCATTCTGGAGATCGAATGCACAGCATAATGATTATACGGAACAATGCTGTACGGTACTGTGCTTGCAGTTTGCTAGGAAAGTAGCTCTTCAGTGTTCTCACACACACAAAAAATTGTCGTTATGTGTCCTGATGGATGTGTTAGCTAAACCTAAAGTGGCAATCATATCTCATTATATAAGTGTACCAGATCAACACTTTGTACACCTTAAACGTATACAATGTTATATAAAACTAGGGGCCTGGTGCACGAAATTCATGCACTGGGTGTGGGGGAGGGGGGGGAGAGTGTCCCTCAGCCCAGCCTGCCCCCTCTCACATACTGGGAGCCCTCAGGCGTTGACCCCCATCACCCTCCGATCGCCTGAACGGCCCCTTGCCCAGGCCTGACGCCTCCGCCAGAGGTGTCAGGCTTGGACAGGGGACCCCCATCTCCCCCTGATCACTGGCTCTGGCCCCCGCCCAGGCCTGAGGCCTCTGGCCCAGGAATCATGCCTGGGCAGAAGACCCCCATCTCCCTCTGATCGCTTGCTCCACCCCCCGCCCAAGCCTGATGCCTCTGACCCAGGCTTCAGGCCTGGCCAAGGGGACCATCATATCCCCCCAACCCCCAGCTCTGCCCCCCACCCAGGCCTGATGCCTCGGCCAGAGGAGTTGACCCTCATCACCCTCCGATCACCAATCATCGGATCGGCCCCTTGACCAGGCCTGAGGCCTCCGGCAGAGGTGTCAGGCCTGGGCAGGGGACCCCCAGCTCCCCGCGGTTGCAGGCTCCGCCCCTGCCCAGGCCTAACGCCTCTGGCCTAGGCGTCCGGCCCGGGTAGCGGGGACCTGCAGTGGCAGCGAGGGGCCCCACAATTGCACGGACTCCGCCCCTGCCCCTGCAGGAGGCCTCTGGCTGAGGCGTCTGGCCTGGGCAGCGGGGACCCGCAGCTGCAGCGGCGCCGCGATCGTGGGCTTCGCTTTAGGCCCAGGCAAGGGACCCCTAGATCCCAGGACTGCCAGCTTCGACCGTGCCCAGCTCCCATCGCTGGCTCCACCCCTACTTCCTGCTATCACTGGCCAGGGCAGAAAAGGCGCCTGATTCTCTGATCATGGCTGGGGGGCAGGGCAAAGGCGGCCCCAGGGCCGCCTTTGCCCTGCCCCCCAGCTCTTAGCTCCCCCCTGGGTTTCCGATCACTGTTAGTGGCAGGGGGCTTCTTCCTGCTTTCCCTTTCGCCTCCCTGCATTGTGCCTACATATGCAAATTAGCCGCCATCTTGTTGGCAGTTAACTGCCAATCTTAGTTGGCAGTTGATTTGCATATAGCCCTGATTAGCCAATGAAAACGGTATCGCCGTACGCCAATTACCATTTTTCTCTTTTATTAGTGTAGATGTTATATGTCAATGATAGCTCTCTAAAGATGGAAAATATGCATTATCTCATTCATTTGCATGAATGTCTATGTTCGGAGATTCTAGATAACAATTGCTACTATTTATCAAGCAAGTTCATTCTTTAAAAAAATCAGGATAACAAAGAATTTGTACGTTTGTTATTTCCCCACTCCTCATAGTTTTTTAAAAAAAGTCATTTGGGAAGTATATTATTTCACAAATTTAAATAATGTTTGTCTATTTTCCAGGCATAGATAAAGGGAAATTTTGGTATTTTTGGGGGGACTCTGAAAAGGCATTTAAGTAAGAGGTCTATGGGGAAGGTTTCTCTCCCCTTCAAAATGCGCCTGCTCCTCAGCACTGGAAGCAAGATTACAGCCAAGGACGCTTCACCTGGGGGCTTTGAACGGGTGCCGGGAGCTAAGCTCCGTGGGCTTTCTGAGCTGTGAATCACCTCTGATTACCAGGTCACAGATCTTCTCAATTGATTAGGGAGCATATTTCCTTTGTGTGAGGATTCTCAGCTGCCCCAGAGTGACAAATGTAGTGTATAAACTGAGAGTCTCTACCCATGGGATTTCCTATGAGGAATTATCCTGGACCCAAAACTGAGTTATTTCTTTGCACTCAGAGTAGTGACTGGATAATCTTACATAGGGACCCAGAATCCAATGAAGGACTTAGTGCTACACATAAATGATTTTAATAGAAATACCATCCTATATAATAAAGAGCTAATATGCTAATTAGACCAGAAGGCTGAATGACCTTCTGGAATGACCAGTGGGTGGGGGCGGTGGCGGGGCCGCAAGGCAGCCGGGGTGCGAGGTAGCCAGGGCCGCAAGGGCTGAGCCCCTTGCACGAATTTTGTGCATCAGGCCTCTAGTTATGTAATAATAAGAAAAATTCTTATTTCCTTTAGCTTATTTTGGTTTCTGTGATTTTGAATTGTAATATACACAATATACCAGATATTCTGGAGAGTCTGCTGTTGGAAGAGATTTAAGAAAAATAAAATGTGCATCTAATTTTCATAAGAATAAGGAACCTATTAGAAACTAGGATATAGAAAACTGTAAACATGTTATGCAGAACTGAAAATTTTTCTTGAAATGGGATTTGAATATAAGTAAACCAAATAGAAGAGTTGCTTTAATAAAAGACACTACAGCCTTCTAAATTGTGAACCTACTGTATTTAATTATGATTGGTTTCACTTACAGAAGTGTATGTTTCCCAGAATAGAATAGGCCTGCATGCGCGCATGCACACACACACACACACACACACATGCACGCAATACTTAAAATCATCCCACTGTATATCTCTTCCTCACATACACATATAGGCTTTTTGAAAATTTTATTGATTTTTTACATAGAGGAAGGGAGAGGGATAGAGAGTTAGAAACATCAATGAGAGAGAAACAGCGATCAGCTGCCTCCTGCACACCCCTACTGGGGATGTGCCCGCAACCAAAGTACATGCCCTTCACTGGAATCGAACCTGGGACCCTTCAGTCCATAGGCCGATGCTCTATCCACTGAGCCAAACTGGTCAGGGCCACATACAGGCTTTTAAAATAACATATAAATACATATATACATACATAAAAGAGATAATTCACAAAACTAATTGACTTTAATTGTTATGGTCCTATAAAAATTGCAATAAGCAAACACACCCATAGATGTCAGAGGAACGGGCACCTGAAAAAAATCAGCAATGTAAGGTCAGAGCTATAGTTGGGATGCACTTGGGAAAATGGAGGAACAGAGTGACAGAAGCCAGATGTCAAGGCAGTTTCTATTATAAAGGAAGAAACCGGCTACAATGGAGCAAGATTCAGCACTGAAACTTGTGGAGCACAGGGCACTCTGGTGTTATGACAACCTGGCTACTGCTATTTGAACCCTTCCCAGCCCTGCCTCCCCAGAAGTGTGTGTGCACCTTGGGAGGAAGAGGGGAGACAGGCCTGAAAGCACTGTCTCACTAAATTGACTGACACCTTCCACCTTCCAATACAAAAATTGAGTCTCCTCAATTCACTGTAGCTCTGGTCAGTCTCAGCACTGAGAAAGTCTTGGGAGGCATAATGGTCAGTGGGGATTTGAACCTATATTTTATATATTTTATGCTCAGACCTGTGGAATCAAAGAATAGCCTGGAATGGAGAATTAAGCAGCAGTCAGGAATAGCCTACTCTGTTTCCAAAACTCATCTGGGACTCCCGGAAGGACTAGTACGAAGAACCTTGAAAATAGCAGTTACTCAGTGCAATGTGTTTATTAGTTTTAATTGGACTGCATTAGTTCCTGGAGACTAGTAAAGCCTGAGTATTTATGAAGACATTTATAATAGTGCAGAAACCCATGAGTTCAGTCTAAAGTTTAATGACTTCCCCTCAGAAATTAACATCTCTGACTGACTTTGTGAAATCAGAGAGCATTCTGGCAACATAAATGGAGAATCTTGAATGTGTTATCAGTGTCACTTTGGTGTGTATGTTTTAGCAGTTCGGTAGTCTACTTTTGTTAAGTCAAAAAAGAAGCAGGGTTAGGAAGTTATATACAAACTAGAGGCCTGGTGCATGAATATTCATGCACTGGAGTGGGGGGGTCCCTCAGCCCAGCCTGCCCCCTTTCACAGTCCAGGAGCCCTCAGCGGTGGTAAGTGACCTGGCAATCAGGGGAAGGCAATGCCCCATCACATCTCTGCTGCTGCCACTGCCGGCAGCACAAGCCTCAGCTGGCCCTGGTTACCTGAGCTTCGGGTGGCCCTGGGAGGCTGGGCAGCTGACATTTGAGGCTTGCCTGTGCCTTGGGCAGCCCTGGGCAGCTGGGAAGCCACCATCCGAGGCTTGCTTGTGCCTCAGGCCAGCCCTGGGCAGCTGGGGGACTGAGGGGACTAGGGGACTCCAGAGGCAGGTGCGTGGCAAGCCTGGGCCTGCCCCCAGGTAGGGCTGAGGGAACTGGGCGCTGCCATCTTTTGGCTGTGGGCACTGCCACCTTTGAGGGCATGGCAGTCAATTAGCATATTCCCTTCTTATTGGTTGTGGGTACCACCATCTTTGAGGGTAGGGGCAATCAATTAGCATATTCCCTCCTTATTGGCTGTGGGTGCCGCCATCTTTGCAATGGCATGAGGGTCAATTAGCATATTCCCTCTTTATTAGATAGGATTTATGCAAATGATAGGTGGGATCTTCCAGGGACAGTTAGTTGTCTTACTCAAGACTCAGTTAATGGGCTTATAAACGAATGATCCTTCGTATTTTGAGAAAAATGCCACTTAATTCCTAGAACTTTCAAATGAATAAATTATGAAATTTTATCATTTTAATTAGCAAAAATATGAATATGGTCATAAGAACATAATATGGGCATTTAAAAAGTCTCTAATAAATCAGCCATGTTTTTCCTTTCTTCTTTTCTAAGATCTCAAAAGTAACGAATTATAGAAACTTTTGAACAAGTGTTTATAAGGAGATTGAAAAAGTTTGTGGAAAGATGTTAACTAAACAAAAACACAACTTTCATACAAATGTTCACACACACACACACACACACGCGCGCACGCACACACACACACACAGACACTCATTCCTTTCCATCTATGCATTTTGGTCAGGAAAGAGGACTAAGAATAAAACTTTCAAGAACAAATTTAAATAGAAGAAAGATTTTTTAATTTTTTTGGTAAGATAAATTTTCTTTAAAAATACTAAATATGTAACCAGGGACATGTTGATGCTTTTCTCTTTTCCTTCCTACCAAATAATAATAAAATAATAATAACAACAACAACAACAACAATAATAATAATTCCAATTTAGGGAAAATAATTGACTGTTTTGAAGAGTGATGTGTCAATCAAGCAGGCTCTGCGTCACAGCCATTTGTCTGCTAGGAGATTGGCAGGTAATTAGAAGTCAAGGGAACAATTATCCAGGTAAGCTGACTTACCAAGTAAAATCTTGACTTTGACTAAACTTCTTATTGATTTCAGAGAGGAAGGGAGAGGGAGATAGAGATAGAAACATCAATGATGAGAGAGAATCATTGACTGGCTGCCTCTTACCCACCCCCAACTGGGGATTAAGCCTACAACCTAGGCATGTCCCCTGTCAGGGAATTGAACCATGACCTCCTGGTTAATAGATCAGTCCTCAACCACTGAGCCACACCAACCTGGCTGACATTGCACTAAACTTTTAAAATGTGTTTTTGTGGAGAAAAATGAAGTTATCCCAAGAGCCCACCAAGAGTCAGAATGTAACTGGGGGAAAAAGTTTTAATTACTTCTTTTCAAATTTGATAGCTTAGATACATACTTAAATAGCAGGTATTATTTAAAAGTATGTTATAGTTTTCTCCTGGTATAGCTTGGTGATCATTATTTTTATATGTGGAAAAAAGCAATTATAATAAAAGAAAATTTAGTTATCCTTGTGGGGGATTTCATGGTTACTGGTTTCACATGAATATATCTCTAGATAGCGTTAAATTGTTAAAATAAAATGATGCTAACAAGCTATAATATTCTCCTACATGTTTTATAAAAGGGAAAGAACTTTAGAGGAACAGAACGGTCACCATTTCAATGGTATTACTTATACATTCATGGCCATCAATGCATGTTAAAAGCTGAATTGTGACATTTACTGTAGAGCTGCATTGGAATATGAGCAGTTAAGCTATAACGGCTTAGAAACAACCATCGTGATTCCCTATGAAACAGAGGTTAAAGAAATGTAAAAGAAACTGTGTCTCGTTTTCTCCTATGGAAAATGCCTTTAAAAATCTTTAATATGGCCTGGCCAGCATGGATCAGTGGTTGAGTGTCGACCTATGAACCAGGAGGTCATGATTTAATTCCCAGTCAGGGCACATGACATAGTTGTAGGCTCAATCCCCAGTGTGGGGCGTAGAGGAGGCATCTGACCAATGATTTTCTCTCTCCCTTTCCCTTCCTCTCTGAAATCAGTAAAAAAATGTATTTTAAAAAATCTTTGGTATGCTTTGCAATTTATTGTGTCCTTTAAACACAATATTTTAAAATTTGGAGTATGTCCCATGGTCAGAAATCTCTGACTCATCTGGGATCCAGTAGCATGCCAGGAGCTATTTTTTTCCCCCAAAAGATGTGCAATTGTCTATTGCAGATGGCATGTTCTGGATCAAAAAACTCTTGCGGTCAATGCTATGATTGTTCCGTTAGGTCTGATCACATACGGCATCTCTTCCCATCACTGGTGGCATTAATAACACAGAGACCATCATACAGTCCAAGGTGTCTAGGCCTGCCGTGGGGCACTTCTGGGTCTCTGCTGCACCGAATGCCAGCCGCCTGTCCTGTCACCCACCGTGTGGTTTGAGGCAAACTCCTCAGTGGGAACCATGCTGTCTCTAGAACTCGAAGAAGCCTAGCAAGCAGTGTGCTTTCTGGAGTGTGTCCTTTCATCCTTTACTGTGGGAGATTCAAGACACAATGATTTGTCTTTCACTCTGCTTGGTTCAAATGGTCAGGTTCACTATAAATGTCACCACCTTTTTTTTTTTTTTTTTTTAAGCAGAAGTTGTGGGTTCATACTGCTTTTATAGACTTCTTGACACATTCCCTTCTGAAGTGAAAATACCAAAATAATAAAAGTATATTTAAAATAAAGTTGAAAAACCTATACTAAATTCTCTATAAAATTATAATACACATTTCTGCCTCTAATTAGATTGCTATATTTCACCACTTCAACCTTCCTGAAGTCAGTGTATAACTGATAAACTTAATGTGTATTAGTTCTCATTGACGTGACAGAAAAAGCGAAGAGAATTTTGAAGATGACCAAAATACTTTATATAGGAAACTGAGTATAAACTCCCAAACCTGAGGGATATTAAAATATTTTTATTTTAAGGTTAGACAATTAAAAAATGAGATATATAATCTGCAATCAATAAGATTTTGTATTAAATTGTGATGATACATTCTGCAAAAAAACCTAGAAGACATTGTTTCAAATTGTATCTTCTTTGAGTTAGGGTAAACTTGATTCCATTATATAGATTCTAAATATTATCACCAAGACAAAATATTTGGGTAATCTGGAGTAAATTCAATAATATATTAAATTCATTGATTGTTAATGCAAATTCTAACATTTTAATTTAAAAAATGCACTGAAAAAGATCAAGACTTTAGCAAGTCCGGTCTATGGGGCTTATGCCACAATTAAACAGAAATGTTATGAGAGTTATTTCATTTTACAAAATGAATCGTTCCATATTGCAGTTAAGAAAAATGATTAGAGCTTTTTGATTCAGTTGGCAAAAAGATGTTGAAAGTGTTTCAAATTTATTCAACTGCTTTCTGGAACCTCATAGCTACTTCCTATAATTGCCCACTAGATTTTCATAGTAACATCAGAAAATAGTAACAACTTTCATGTTAAATCACCCAGACTTCTTTAGTTCTAACCCTGTTGAATTTCCTATTGAACTTCAAAATTTTTACTGATCACTCAATATCAATAATAATGTTGCTGCCTTCTTTTTAAGATAAAATTACTCTTGTATTTCAGCAGACTGGTTACCTCCTCTCCTCTTCTTTCTTCTTCTTTCTTCTAAAATGCCCGTGGATATATATTATGGTGATAATTAATTAATGAAAATCCTTGTTTCATGAGACACTGTTATTGTTCATTCTCTTTCTTTCAACATTCTATAATCTTTATATATAAGAGCCTAAGTGATTGTTAAGACAGAACAACCAGAACGACCAGTTGACCAGTCGCTATGACATGCACTGACCTCCAGGGGGCAGACGCTCAACACAGGAGCTGCCCCCTGGTGGTCAGTGTGCTCCCACAGGGGGAGCGTCACTCAAGCAGAAGCCAGGCTCATGACTGGTGAGCACAGCTACAGCTGCAGCTGCAGGAGTCTATCCAAACTCCGTGGCAGCACTACCAAGTGGTGGCAGCAGGCACAGTGGGCTGGGATAAGAGTGAGCAGCATGGCCCCCAGCCCCAGTTTGGGCTCCTCCCTGGCCACTTGCTGCTTGGCGCACTGCTACATTCCCTGAGGGGTCCTGGATTGTGAGAAGAATGCCAACTGCTGGTTTAGGCCCGATCCCTGCAGGGAATGGGCCTAAACTAGCAGTCCGACATTCCCTAAGAGGTCCCAAATTGCAAGAGGGCACAGGCCAGGCTGAGGGACACCCTCCCTGGCCCCCCAGTGCACAAATTTTGTGCACTGGGCTTCTGGTATACAATAAGTACAAATACAGCTATATTGTGCATATGCTAACTCCCAGTTCAGAATCAATTATACTTCACATATATATGCTTATTAATCATTTCTTATTATCTCTATGATATGTATTTTTTATAAAAATATGCACTGTGATTAAACAGTCCCTGAAAGTTTATTTTGGGCGAGCAAGACTACTAAATTTAAAAGTTGGAATTACCTGAATTATTCAGAACTATGGAAACTTAAAGACCCTTAAGGCTTTAATATTTTTTTTAGAATTTACTTAGGAAGACACACTATGCACGTTAAAGCAATTAAACATGAGGGCCATTAGAATGGCATGGCTCTGAGGCACTGGCAGCCAAGGGAAGCAAACCAAAGCCTAAGACAGCGTCCAGCCAATCAAACCCAAGAAAGTGAAAATGAAGAACGACCATTCACAAACAGCCAATTAAGCTTTCCCAAATAAGACAACTGCTTAAGCTGCAGCCAATCAAATAATTTCCTTGTTTTGCTTCAGCCTCTTTTCAATAAAAAAAAAAAGTGCCCCATGAGCTCCAGTTGGTGGAGGACTCCTAACCACTTCAGGCTTAGTGCTGCATGATTCAATGTTTATGAAAAACAACAACAAACTTGTAACATGTTCATGTACCTCAGTTTACCTTTTAACATATACTTATGAATCAGTTTAAAATTAAAATATGTCCTGGGGTTAAAAGCAAAGTGATATAGATTATATGTGGCATTATTTTATTATTTTCACAGAGATCCAGTTAGGATACTAAGTGGTTAAGTTAGGATACCAAGAAGGTACAAATTGAATTGGACATATTGGGCAACAAATGGAGAGGTGTCAAGACCAGGACAAAAGGACCACATGTTATAAGTCAGACTGGGTCAACATGTCACAGAGGGGAGAACCAGGGGACCTCACCCCAGGCATGGTTAGCTGCTCTTTGAACACAGCTGGATTAAACAGATCCTGCCAAAATGAAATCATTAGGGGATTTTTAAGCACAATAATGTATGAAAAAGACATTTCCATCCTTATTTCACACTAACTCATTTCATAACAGCATACTTTTGCTTCCCAAATAATTCATTTGATTTTTCTTTGCTTTTGTGAAGATTTTACTTTTATAATTACAAAGGGACCTGTTACTAAATTTGTCATTCCTCTTTCACCTAAATTCCATTACTAATCTACCTAATGTATTATTAATTAAGAGTATTAGCACAACAAATTGCAACATAACAACAAATTGGAAAAACATGCATAAACTAAGAGAGTGAGCTTTAGTTTTCCAAAAAATCATAAAAATATACCACACATAGTATTAAGCTTCTTACTAAGTGGTAAGTTAAAATACAAATTGTCTTTTAAGTCAGTTAAAAATATTTTTTAAAGTTCCTTGTGTGGTCTTTTAGTATGACAATGGCTGTTACTAGCAAAAATAGTCCTATCTGTGTTATGGGTTGGCGTAGGTAAACACATTAAATTTTTTCAAGAATTTACAATGACTATTATTAGAAAACATAAAGTTTCAATGTGTTGAACTACTGGGGCTGACCGGCAGACCCTGAGTGACGGATGAATGATTACACTGACCCACATTTCTGTGAAAGAGAAGGCTAAGGGACTGCTTGGCTTGAGAAACTAAACAGCCCTGTTCACCTGCTTCCTTAGGCTTTTATTGTAACAACAGCTTGAACTAAAATTAACTCTTAGATACTGTCAGCAGGGTAAGCATCCTTGAGAAGACACATGCATCTGCAGTGTCCTTTAAGCAAGGACATCTAAAGATTAAAGATTCCAGTAAAACACCCAGGGGCTCAGGCTTGTTTGGAAAAGTCAAGGCAGGGGTTGCCGCCTTCAGCCAGCTCCCCCTCGAGGCCCCCGACCATTCGGAGATTCCTCCTTAGAAACTTTACAACCAAGTCCCGTGCTTCCCCACATTGAACAATTCCCTCATCTCCTCTAATATTATTATGCTGCATCCTCTCTTAGATTCTGAAGAGTAACAGCAATGGTACACAAAATATTCTGTATACTTGTATGTGAATATACTTGAGTATTTAATTTTTCTGTTGTTTATATAGTAACATAAATCACATTTGTGAGAGCCATTTGTAAATAGTTGTCTTAATTTTACTAATTTTTGTTCACATCTATACACAGAATCTCACAAACATAATTTTGTTAATTTCAGGACTAAGTAAATATTTATTATAATGTATATGTTTCTCATTAGGCAGTGAATGTACTTTCACCTAAATGGTTGTTGTTGTTTTTTGCTTATTAACTGGTAACTTAAAAGAAAAGAAAGGAATGTTATTATAGTTATTTATATTCTGACAAAACCAATTTTTTTCTTCATTATATTAGCAACATAAAAAGTAAACTTTTCAAAATGTGCTTGGTATTAAAAGGGCTGTGTCAAAATATCATGTGCCCATAGGAAGTATTAAGAGTTAAGGTGGATCAGAACCAAATAGTATATGTCCTTGGAGTGTAATATAATTAATTATATAGGACAGGAATAATTACAGGGATTTTGTCAGGGGACTACTATAGTGGAAATGGTGTTTTGGGAAGATTAATTTAATCCATAGCGAAAATAGTTTAGAGGTTGGAGAGTATAAAGAAAAGTCAGTTAATAACCTACTATCATTATACAGGATTAAAATAAAAATTCAGATAGCCATGGAATTGGGATGAGATCTTTCAAAGAGAAAAAACATAGGATTAGATTAAATAATCATACATTGGAGATGAAAAAGAGCAAGAGATATTAAAAATAAAATTCGACTTTGTTTTTTCCATATTAAAAAAAATTCTAATGCAGTCAGCTTGGGGCTGGTGCAGTTGGCCAGCGTCCCTGCCAGGGACCTCGGTTCCCATCTGCTTGTGGAGGGGAGGGGGCAAGAGGGAAGGGCGGTTGAACAAGGAGCACTGGGACAAGTTATCGAGAAAGGAAAATAATTACACAAGCTTTTCTTCAGATTTCCCCCTGGTTCGTTAGAGCAGGCCCCATGAGCACTGATTACTGATGACCATGATGACCATATCAGCACCTTCCCTTGACTCTTGGCATCTGTCAGGTGGGACAAGAACCAGCAGGCCACTGAGATTTTGGGTACTTATCCCTCTGACTCTCCAGGTGGACCACTATCTGGCAGTGATGAATTCTGCCCACAGAGGCCACAGCTCACATCACGTGGCTCTTCCCTACACTTCCATGGGGATAGGGAGTGGTCACACTGCCTTCCTTGCCCCTATTGGCTTCTTTCGTTGGTTCCCCTTAACCCAGCCTACGTGATTGCAAATAGTTCCTCAATTCTTCTATTATTCCTGCAGAAACCCAGAATAATATAGGAGAAAACAAATAATTTTTATTAAAAACTAATTTCTGAATAAAATTGGGGGAGGGGATATGTCCATAGATATTGTGTAGGAAACTAGCAAATAAAAATTGAGTTGGTTAATATAAACAAAATACTTGGATATGCAAAAAATATCTGACCTAAGAAACATTTTAAACAGCCAATAAATTATTATTATGTGAAGGTGAATGACAGGTGTTTATGATTTTTAAGGATTGAGATATAAAAGGGGTCAGAAAATACACCATCTATGAGTTCATCTTTTAAAAAACACTTAAAGGTATATCCCCATCAAATGGACATATTACAGGCTTTAAAATCAGTTAAAATGGGTGTAATTGAAAATAACTTCAGAAAAACATGATTTCTAAGCTGAGTAAAATGTCAAAATTTTTCTGGAAAAAATATTATTCATATAATATTGCAAAACAGTAATCAATATTTCAAGTTCAAAATTATAACAACAAGATGGAGAAATTAAAGGAAGTTTGCTTTTAAAGAATTTTTACAAGTATTTATTATACCACTTATTACAGTTTCATTCTTGTATTGATAATTATTAAATTAAAAAAAAACATTTTGAAAAGTAAAAGATAACTACAAGTAAAATTTAAAACAAAATATATACCCTTCAAGACACTGAAGAAAACAGTAAACAAAAAACAAGTAATGTAAAGAAAGTGTGTATATCAAAGGGGAAAAAAAAAGGAAACAAATAAATTGCAGGTGGCAGAACTGAGCCAAATATTTTTATAACACTTGTAAATAAAATAAAACCTTCTATTCAAACAACAAACAAATAAGGAACTCTGACTGTGATGGGGTCAAAGAAAAAAAAAACACCATAGATCAGTGGTTCTCAACCTGTGGGTCGCGACCCCTTTGGGGGTAGAACGACCCTTTCACAGGGGTCGCCTAAGACCATCGGAAAACACATATATTTTTTGTGATTCATCACTATGCTTTAATTATGTTCAATTTATAACAATGAAAATAATCCTGCATATCAGATATTTACATTATGATTCATAACAGTAACAAAATTACAGTTACGAAGTAGCAACGAAAATAATTTTATGGTTGGGGGTCACCACAACATGAGGAATGTATTAAAGGGTTGTGGCATTAGGAAGGTTGAGAACCACTGCCATAGATCATACAACTTCCAAAAGACTTGCTTTATACAGAGTGACACTAAATAGCATAGGTAACATCACAGGCAAATTTTACAAATGCAAACAAAATTCAAGGCAAAAATCATGAAGTGGTCCACAATTATTCATTTCCTATAAGTACAAAGAACTTTTATAATATAATCCAATTTATACAGAAACTCTTTGTGATAATGAAACTGAAAGAAATATGTAAATACTAAACTGCTTAAAATATAAAGAAGGCATTACAATTAATTCAGAAGCTATAGAAAATCAATGGATTTCTGTCATGTAAGCTAGCATGTAAAATAGCATAATTATCATCATAATTTTATGCAATGTCTGTAACATATAACAACAACTGTGTTAACAAAATGCATTTTTGAACTTTCATAATGAGACTAAAATGAAAATACTTGCATTAAATGACCTCTAGTTCTCTTAGAGTTTTGTTTTTATTTGTTTGTTTTTTTTATTTGTTTTCTGATGTGTTCCAAAAGTTATTGGTAAGTTACTCCCTGGATGCATGAATATTTTTCTTTTATCTTTTTTTTTTGGACCTGCATCATGTCTTTCAGGTCACTAGAGTAACATCTTAAAAATTATTGCTTCAGTGGTTTCTCATAGAATGTACTTTTCAGTCTCACTTCCTATATTATATTCTGGGCAACTGCCAGAAAATTACAAGACACTTTTCTTGTAGTAGTTTGTCATTTTAGGCATCCAGTCTTGGCAGAAAATCCAAAGATCGAATGAGAAAAAGGTCAAATCTCCTAACATTGAGGAATTTATACAACTCCAAGTACAAGTTAACTCCAAAGCGCTCCTAAGAGACCAAATACAACAGTTATGTCTTGATATACAGGTTGTTGATGAAATAAATTTGTCCTTTCAAGTAGAGTTTAATTTTTAATTAGCCAGCCAGATTTTGTTGACCTAAACTGTCCATTAAATAAGATGCATTAGAAGAACTATTTAAAAAATTCTAACAAAAATTTCTTTATTAAAATGTACATTTCCATTAGCTGCAAAAATTCCCTCACCACTTACTTCCTGGGCAAAATTGCTTATTTCTTAGCTTTACAATATTGGGATGAAAATATGCTACTGCAGTGCATCTAAGTGTGAAAATTTCTGTAACCCACTATAATGGTGTACTCTCCCATAATAAAATCCTATAAACATCAACTTTTTTGTAGTTAAATTATGTGTAATTTTGGCATTGAAAATATATTACATCATAATGTTAATTTTCTCTTTTGACTTTCTCCTCTGTTTGCATTTAATTCTAAGACATTGAAAAATACATTTAAAAATACATTTTTATTGATTTTAGAGAGGAAAGGAGAGGGAGAGAGAGATAGAAACATCAATGATGAGAGAGAATCATTGACAGGATGCCTCCTGCACACCCCCTACTGGGGAATGAGCCCACAAACAGGGCATGTATCCTTGACCCGAATCAAACCTGGGACCCTTCAGTTCACACGCTGATGCTCTATCCATTGAGCCAAACCAACTAGGGTGAAAAGTACATTTTAAGACTCAATCCATGAAGAAATGATTGATAAGCTAGTCTTTAAAATTAAAGACTCTCCAAAAGACCATGCCAAGAAAATGAGAAGACAAGCCACAGACTGGTAGAAAATATTTAAAAACACACAAACATCAGATAAAGCACTGTTACCCAAAATACAGAAAGAACTATTAAATGCAACAATAAGAAAATAAACAACTTGATTTAAAATTGGGGGGAGCCCAGCCAGCATGGCTCAGTGGTTGAGCATCGACCCATGAAACAGGAGGTCATGGTTTGAATCTCAGGCAGAGCGCATGCCCAGTGGAGGGCATTCATGAGGCAGCCAAT
Source organism: Myotis nattereri (assembly GCF_964212035.1). Classification (NCBI taxonomy): domain Eukaryota; kingdom Metazoa; phylum Chordata; class Mammalia; order Chiroptera; family Vespertilionidae; genus Myotis; species Myotis nattereri. Next base: position 48,223,007 of record NC_138083.1, read on the forward strand.
TATTCTCTCTCATTATTGATGTTCCTATCTCTATCTCTCTCTCCCTTCCTCTCTGAAATCAATAAAAATATACTTAAAAATAAAATTGGGGGAGAAAAGGACAGATGTAATACTTTCAACAATAAAAATAAATTAAGAAAAAAAAAGTAAAATTGGGCCAAAGACCTTAATAGACAACTCACCAAAGGTATACAGAGGCCACATAAATACATGAAAAAATGTTCCAAATCATATGTCATCAGAGAAATGCAAATTAAAACATCACTATTAGAATGGCCAAAATCTAAAACATTGACAACACCAAAAGGTGGCAAGGATGTAGAGCAACAGGAACTCGTATTCATTGCTAATGGGAGTGCAAAATGGTAAAGCCACTCTGGCAGGTTTTTTTTTTTTTTACAAAAGAAAGCATGATGTTAGCATATAATAGGACAATTATATTCCTTGGTATTTACCCAAAGGAATTGAAAATGTATGTCTGCACTGAAAGCTGCACATGGATGTTTTTAGCAGCTTTGTTCATAATTGCCATAGCTTGAAAGCAATCAAAATGTGCTTCAGTAGGTAAATGGATAAATAAATTGTGGTGTATCCAGACAATAGAATATTATTCAGTGCTGAAAAGGAATAAGCTATCAAGCTATAAAATACATATTAATGGGTGAAAGAAAATATGAAAAGGCTACATATCATACGATTGCAACTATATGACATTCTGGAAAAGGCAAAACTGTGGAGACAGTAAAAAGATCAGTGGTTGTTAGGAAATGGGAGGGGAAAGACTGAAGAATAGGTAGAGCACTGAGGATTTTTAGGGTAGTGAAACTACTCTGTATGATGCCATGATGATGGATATATGTCATTATACACTTGTCCCAACTCATAGATTATACAACACCAACACTAAGGTGAAATATGGACTTTGGATAATAATGGTTTGTCAAAGTAGGTGCATCAATGGCAATAAACGTAACACTGTGGTGTGGGATGTTGATCATGGTGGATGCTGGGCATGTCTGGGGCAGGCGTACATGGGAAATCTTTGTGCATTCCTCATAATTTTGTTTTTAACCTAATATTAGTTTACCAAATTATGCTATAATGCATAACTATTGTGTAAAATATGATATATTTCTAAAGAATATCCTTGATGTAATTAACATACATATAGAGATTTTTCTTTTAATCATCATGAAGAACAATGCAGAGTTAGAGGTGTGAATGAGGAAAACCTAATGCACTTTTTTTTTTTTTACTGTTTAAAGATTTAGAATGTCTGTTCAAAGTGATTTGGTCTTTCCTGGGTTCCAAATAGGTTTCCTCTCAAATGTGTTAAGAAGTTGCCACTTTCCTGTCACCTGCTATTGTTGGTTGGAGCGTTGACTGTTACCTCTGAGGGAATACCACTCTTGCCCAGGCCTTGGCTCCTGTCCTTAGCTGTGGTGCTCTCTGAGGCCAGGGCCAATCTCAAGGTTTATTTTCATGTGTTTTCTGGCTCCTGACCCAGGGTAGAACTTGGCTCCTAGGAAAGCCGCACATCTATGTTGGGCGGCCTTAAACACCTGATATAAACTGAAAGGAATGGGAAAGGAGGTAAAAGAGGTAAAAGTCCAATATTCTAGCAATTCAGAAGGGCCCAGGAAAGCAAAATAGAAATCAATAGTATTATAATATCTAACAAATATTGAGTATTTACATTGCACACATTCCTCTAAGAATTTAATATGTTAACTCTTTTAATCCCCAGAATAACCCTATGAAGTAGAGGCTATGAAAGTGAATTACCATCACATATCACACACAAAATTCAATCAGTTATGGAGCTTTAAATATGAAAATAAAACTTTCAAAGACAATATCAGAGAATAGGTTAGTAACATACTTTTTACACAAAACACAGAAAGTACAAAAAAAAAAAGCATTATACATTCAACTGCACAGAATTTAAAATTTCAATATTCATTAAATGCTACCATAAAGAATATGACAACACTAGACAAAGTTATTTGTGAACTAGAAATTGACACAATACTTACATACAAAATATATAAAGAACTTTCATGTTCAAGAATATTAAGACAAACAACAAAAATTTCCCAGAATTTAAGGAGGTTCTTGACAAAAACGTAAACTCAAATAACCCATAAAGAATGAACGAAAGATGCTTAACTCACCAGGAAAGTCCAAATTAAACATACAGTGAATACCCTTCAGCTTGGCAAATATGAAAAAGTCTGGTGATACCAAGTATTGTGAGGAAATGGAACAAAGCATACTCTTGTTTATTGCTGGTGAGAATATAAACTCCTTCAAGTACTTTGGGTAAACAGTTTTATATTAGTTGGTACTAGAGACCCGGTGCACGAAATTCGTGCACGGGGGAGGGGGTTGTCCCTCAGTCCAGCCTGTACCCTCTCCAATCTGGGACACCTAAACAGGCAGTCAGACATCCCTCTCACAATCCAGGACTGCTGGCTCCCAACTGCTCACCTGCCTGCCTGCCTGATTGCCCCAACCACTTCTGCCTGCCAGCCTGATCACCTCCTAACCATGCCCCTGCCAGCCTGATCAATGCCTAACAGCTCCCCTGTCAGCCTGATTGCCCCTAATTGCCCTCCTTTGCAAGCCTGGTCACCCCCAACTGCCCTCCCCTGCAGGCCTGGTTGCTCCCAACTGCCCTCCTCTGCCGGCGTGATCACCCTTAGCTGCCCTCCCCTGCTGCCCATCTTGTATGTTGGAGTGATGGTCAATTTGCATATTATCTCTTTATTATATAGGATAGTTGAATATATTTGAAAATCCTACTGTCCAGATATTACAAACCTATATATATGTTCCCTAAAAAAACTACAGAGTGCATAGGAAGACATGTTAAATATTACTACTACTACTAACAATAATATTAAAAAACACACAAAACCACAAATAATACTTGTTCAAGGCTTGTATAGGCAGAATCTACTTTTAAGTGCACCATAAAAGTCGTTTTGTCTTCAAAATTATTCTATGAATTGGAATGAACATACTTCCTATTATTAGTAAGCACACACACATAAGTAGAAAAATGCAAAAATAAATTAATAGGGAAAATGTAACACAGGTCAATGTAATGGTTATGACTTCAATGGTGAGTGTGTGTATTTATTGGAGTGGTGGTGTAATGGGGTTTCTAACATGCTGCCATATTCTATTCTACTTTTCATTCTAAATAGTAGCTACATACACTTGCTAGCTTATGGTGTTACATATATGTAACAAAAAGTTTAGTTTTTGAACTTTATAGGTGGGGAGAATATGAATGTTGTAGATACCAACGTATACCAATATATATCATTGTTTTTCTGTCTATATTTTGTTTGAATATTATCCAGTGTCAGCATAGACTACAAAAGATACAAACTCTTATTTGGGCTGCAAATAACTGGGACAGATACATTTACTTATTTCTCTATTCCAGGTTCCAGGGATAAATGGAGACATCTTTTGCTGCAAGGCAGTTGCACATCATATAGGTTAGTATTACGGCTAAGAAGCGTGTGTAATTCGTTTTAGCAGCACAAAGGGGAGAGCAGACAGTTTAGCCTAAAGAAAACCAGAAATTGGGAGTGCTTCATGCAGAAAATTGCAGTTACTTCCAGACTTGGAGGAAAACTAGGAAATCTCCAGGTGGCAAAAAAGGGGAAAACACTCCCCTTGTTAACAAAGTTAGAGAAGAAAAAGCAAACAAGCAAGCAAGCAACCTGAAGAGCCCAGGTTTGACTTACAGATAGGACCTGTACCTCACTGCCATAGCAGAATTCACTTTTTTTGTTTAAATCAGAATTTCACTGTTCCTGATGAAATTAGTTGCCATAAGAGAACTCTGCATCTATCATGATTAAACTACCTCTGATGATAGACTAATACTTTATTTGATTAACAGCCTTTAAATCATAGCTACTTCTTGATTATGTTAGGACTGTGTTATTAAATCTATTTGCAATTACCTGACACTCTGGTATATTGTGTCTAGTGTTGCTAAGAGAGATTTTTAGTTCCTTCTCTAAGTTGAAAAGCATCTGTCTGATCTTGACCATTACCAAGTTATTGAAGAGATTTGCCTGCCTACTTGTTAAGTTGTGGCCTCCTGAGGAGTCTTTTTGAAGCCATTAATTATATCATTAAAAAGTTGTATTCAATTTTTATTCCATCAGCAGATAGTTCTTCCTGTCATTTTGCTAATAGTAATCCCTGAACAACAAGCAATCATCAGTTATCTAGATATTCAGGAGAAACTGAACATAAGAACATACCTGTTACATTCAACAGCAGTAACAGCAGCTGCTGGAACAAACACCCCCAGATCAGTGGCTTCCTAGCTCACGTCACAGACAAATGTGGTCAGGGTCTCACTCCCAGTGGCTTTTCTTCCTTGGCTCTGATGTCTTGAAGTCCTTCCCTTCTACTTACAAGGAAAAAAGAGAGAGAACATGAAGATTGTGCAGGACATTATTTCTCTGCATATTCCACAGTCCAAAACCCAGTCACTGTGCTCACACAGATCAATCATATTCAAAGGGACAGGAGGTCCTGGGACCTTTGATTTATAGCCAAGTCAGACAGAAGTAGTGGGTAACTTGGGAACCTACTTCTTGTGGTTGGCATTTGCAGTGGGAGGGAGTGGTCTTATGGACTTGAGCCTGTGGGATCTGAACTATTTCCCGTTAGGTGGTGGCAGAATCTAGTTGATTTGTAGGACACCTAGTCGGTGCCATGGAGAATCGCTTGGTGTGCAGAAAAGCCCCCACACTTTGGTGACCCGAGTATCAGAAGGGAAGTGTTCTCCAATATGGAACAGGAGACATACAGGGAAGAAAGATGTAGGTGGGGAGACCTGGGTTATTTCACTTACATAGAAAGGTGGAACATTGAGTCTTCCCTTTTTACTAAAAGTCCCCAAAAGGGAACAGTGGACACAAAATATTTCCCCTGCATCTTAAACCTCCCTGTTCCTCCAGTCTGTGCTGCTCTCCTGTTGCCCTGGGAAACTCTGAGCTGCCATTCTCCTCCCCAGGTGTCCCTCACAACCACAGAAGAGCCAAAAGTACTCTCCTGAGGGCAGGTCCTCTTTTAATTTTTAATGCCCATTGGTGAATATGCTTGATTCATTGCCTTGTCTCTAATGGACAGTTTCTCCCTTTCTCCTGTTGTATCTGACATGCCATGACTACACAAGAGGCCTGTGTACAAAAATTTGTGCACTTGGGGGGGTCCCTCAGCCCGGCCTGTGCCCTCTCACAGTCTGGGACCCCTCAGGGGATGACCACCTGCTGGCTTAGGCCCGCTCCCCAGGGGATTGGGCCTAAGCTGGCAGTAATACAAACCTTTGGCAGCCCAGGAGCCCTCGGGGGATGTCCACTTGCCAGCGGGGAGCATGCCTAAGCTGCAGTCGGACATCTTTAGTGCTGCTGAGGAGGCGGGAGAGGCTCCCACCACCACCGCTGTATTGGCAGCCATCAGCCTGGTTTATGGCTGAGCAGAGCTCACCCAGTGGGAGCGCACTGACCACCAGGGGGCAGCTCCTGCATTGAGGATCTGCCCCCTGGTGGTCAGTGTGTGTCATGTGACCAGTCATTCCCAGTCCTTCTGCTGTTAGGGTCAATTTGCATATTACCCTTTAAAATATATATATATATATATATATATATATATATATATATATATATATATTATTGATTTTTTACAGAGAGGAAGGGAGAGGGATAGAGAGTTAGAAACATCAATGAGAGAGAAACATTGATCAGCTGCCTCCTGCACACCCCCTACTGGGGATGTGCCCACAATCAAGGTACATGCCCTTGACTGGAATCGAACCTGGGACCCTTCAATCCGCAGGCCGACGTTCTATCCACTGAGCCAAACCGGTTAGGGCTACCCTTTTATAATATAGGATTATGCCTTCTCTTGGTGCCATGCTGTCCTTCCCTGTAACATGATTTCCTTCAGCAACTTTGTCTGCTTCACCCTGACCTTGTGCCTCTGCCATGTTGCTACCCTAACGGTGGAAGGTGACTGATGTGTTTCTCAGAGCCTACCTGGGTCCATAGTCCTTACTGGGTTAGATAATAGAGGAGATGCCACTAAACTCTGCCTGCTGGTACACCGACGCTTACTTCTGACCTAGTGGAGAACCATTTTATCTACTTACCTTTTCATAGTCTCAGAATGAAAAGTGAGGTCCTTTATTATATTTTGAGACAATGAAGCTTATATTCATAGAGGTTAGGTGACTAAATCAAGATGACATAACCAAATAAGTGAAAGGTTACATATCTGGCTTCCTGGTTAAATTCCTGTTCTCTCTCTCTCTCTCTCTCTCTCTCTCTCTCTCTCTCTCTCTCTCTCTCTTCCTCCCCCCATTCCCTCTTAATATATATAAACTGGCCCTAACTATTTCCAATGAGATAAAACTCTTTAGTGTAGATGTACATGCACAGATTTATACTGAGTGGCCAGATTATTATGACCACCTGATGTTTTTAGGCAAATTAGCTATAATTTCACGCTGAAATTGCTAGAGGGCCAGTTCATTATAAACGTCTGAATAGCACAACATACCTAAGTATCGTTGCTGATCAAGTTCCTCCTATCATGTTGATGGCGTATCCCAATGGAGATGGCTTCTTCCAACAAGACAATGCGCCATGCCATGGTGCTCCTATTGTGCAGGAGTGGTTTCAAGAACGTGAGGGAGACTTTACCTTGCTTAGGTGGCCCCCACAATCACCAGATCTCAATCCAATTGAGCATCTGTGGGACGAAGTTAAAAGAGCCACCAGGCAGCTGGTTCCACAACCATCAAATCTCACAGAACTGGACAGTGCCATTCATCAGGCATGGTGTCAGATTCCTTGCATCGCCTTTCAACATCTCGTGGAGTCAATGCCAAGAGGAATCGCCGCAGTATTGAAGGCAAAAGGTGGCCCAATGAAGTATTGATGGGGTGGTCATAATAATCTGGCCGATCATAATAATCTACCCACTCAGTGTATATTCCTTTGATTGAAAATTTAATTGTCTTATATTCTCAAGAATATACCTTTATTAAAAATCTATTATGCTTGATTTTATTTCATTTGCTTAACCACAAATGTGGAAAAATTAAGACTTAACCTGGAAAATTAATAATTGATGTTTCAAGAGAAATATAATAATCATTGCAGGAGTTACTTGATATAAGTTAAGGAAAATAGTGATATATTTATTTCATTGTGCAAAGACTATCAAATTAACAAATGGTTACATACTGGATATATGATTATGTATGTGACTAATCATGCCAAAGAGTATTCTTAATTCTAAATAAACAAGCAAATAAATTCTTAGCTCAGGTTCAACATTTTCAGAAAACATAAGACAATACAAACCCTAACCAGCCAAAATTTAACTTATTGCCACCAATAAATAACAGTCACTTACTGAGCTAGTGAAAAATATAAAAAATGATTTCAAGAACTACATAAATTCAATGCGTAAGACACAGAATTTTAACATAAGCAAACACTGATTATACTGGTGATTTGAAATCCTCATTACAGATGGCTTCATCAAACATCAAAACTGCTTAAGCTAGTTCAAATTACTACTGTGGTTCCCACTTTCTCTTCAAAATGTCTCTTCAAACAGCAGAGGAAAGCAGATGTTGAATGAGAGGAGGGGTGTGAAGGAGTGTTCCCTTCTTGTGCTTTGAGTGGTTTTATTTTACTGTTGTTGGTACCAGGTAAAAGGAAATTCAGAGGTCCAAAGGAAATCACTGATGAGGGGATTAAGATGGGAACAAGGGCCTCTAAAGCACTTTTGCATAAGTATACTTGGCATAAAAGACTGTGTCAGTCAAAACTGTCCTGCTACATGGCCTCCATTATCCTGGAGGAAAATTGCCATGCTTTGGAAGACTTGCCTTAAAGAGGAAAAAGAAATCAAAACACAACTAAAAAGAAAATAAAAATATGTTGTGGTACCTAAGTGTGTATTTGATTGAATACTACCTACATTAAATTTGCATTCAGAAATAGGGAAGATCAATAAAAGAAATATTTGTTTATGAGCGAGAGAAATTGGGTTGGATGTTAGAAAGTGACTTGGTCCTTGATTAAAGACTAAGTCTTAAAAATATGTAAGTACTCTGCATTGGAAATTGATAATATTAAACTTAATTTACATATGCTATATTTTTACTTTCTAAGTAAAGTACAACGGTCTTGTTCCATAATTTCCCCAAATATGTGCACAGAAAACATGTCATTTTTCTAAGAGGACTAGTATTGGCAAAATTATGTTTTGAAAAAATTGGTATAGTAATTGCTTTATTGAACTGCACAGAACAAGTAAATGTGTATATTGAAGAGATAATATACATGTGGACTTTACTAAAATAAATTATAAATGTGCATATTTTCAAACATATGGAAACACACACATACTATTTAATGTGTCCTTTGTATCTGTCATTTTTAGAATAAAACAGTGCAGTAGATACTAGTATTCTTATTTTACAAATAGGGAAACTATGGCCCAGAATGGCGAAGTAACTTGTCCCAAGTCATACTGCAAATAAACAACCCAAGCATTAAAATTGAGATTGCCCAGCTCTTTCCTCTACACAGTGCTGCTCCAACATCACCCACACTGACATGAACTGCATTACTCCTTCATGCTAACCACAGCCTTTCTTTTTGTACTTGGAGCCATTATAGGTTTGTAACTCCCACTTTATCCACATAGCCTCTCATTAGAGTAAATCTTTTGTACCTTTTCCAAAATCTGTGCCTAGTATATAGCGTTTCCATAAATATTTCCATGGTGGTTATTAAAAGAACAGAGCCCCATGTGGTAGTGGATAGGTCTTAGCTTTGCACCAGATCAGCTTGGGCTCCTTCCCTGCCTACCACTCACTGGCTCTGTGACATGGCGTACGTTGTTTAGAATTTCTGAGGCACTCTTTTAGTTTTAGAAGACAGAATAAAAGTATATACCTCCCTCAACTTATAAAGCTTAGATCATCTAATGTACGCAAAACCACATGCACATCAATGTGTCATGAGCATGATTTAAGTGTGGGGACCACAGAGCCAGGAAAAGGCCTGAGGTATACAGAACCCATTAGGCACATTAAAATATCTATGAGAATTTTTGTCTGGCTGGACCTAAATAATATTTTATTGATACACAATCCAATACAATCATAATAAAGAGATTAAGAAGCAACTTAGCTGCAATGCGTATGTACATGTGTGTACATATGTGTGTGTTTGTACGTGATTGCATGTGTGTGTTGCACTGATAGGAGGGTATAGATTTTCTCCAACCCATACAGGAAAAAAAAACTGGGAAAAATAAGGTGGTGTGTAGTAGAAACGAGAATGGAAATTATAATGTTTTATATGCTTTAGAAGTACACAACTATAACTGACAATCTCCTGTTCACAGATGTTTGTCATGGAGCTCGGTTTGTCATCAATGTTGAAAGTCAAATATCCTGGGTGTAAGTTTCTCTCAGGTTCAACATTCTAGCCTCAGTTTTTGAACTGATAACTGCCTTTAACTTGCTACATATGATAACATGATTTCCTGGTCATTTCTTTAATCCTGGAAAGGTTAATTATTAAATATAAAGAAGTTTAAATAAATAAACAAAATGATTTTATTATTTAACTAGAGGCCTGATGCACGAAATTCTTGCAAGAGTAGGCCTTCGCAGCCCTGGCTGCCTCAGCCCTCACAGCCCCAGCTTCATCTGGAAGGTGTTCTGGAATATCATCCGGAAAGTTGTTCCGATGTTTGGCCATTCAGTTGATTTGCATATTATGCTTTTATTTTTATAGATGGTAGAAATAGGCATACAATTTTAATCATTGGAATGGCATGCATACATTTACCATTGAGAAGCCTATAATGTTTGATGAAGTCATTCTAGATATTCTGAAAGTTCAGTCGAGATTTCAGTCCAGCTGAATACTATCACAGCATCATGACAACAATTTGGAGAATACTGACACGGTTTAAAGAACTCCTGACTCACTGTGCTGAAATGGTTTATTTATTAGGTGTACAAGATTTGTTTAAATTTTGGGAAAGTTTTGCTTTTTTTGTGTCAGCATTTGAATATTTAAAAATATAATTAAATAAACATATTATATGTGAAGATACAATTTAAAGCACCTGAAGAAATATAATTACTAAGTTATCAATAATATGAGTAGAATAATGAGATTTTGAGTTGAATTTAAAGCTAAGTTGAAGCATTCTTATGATTGTCACTTTAATGAAACAGTGGTAATTTATCTCTCAAATAACTACAGTCTTTCTGTACATTAAAGTTTCTCTGAGAAAAAAATCACATTGTTGAAAACCCACTTAGATAAATATTAGTTGCTTTTCATTTCTTTCCTATCTCACTATCCAGATTTCACTGTTTCATAGTAAAATTGTTTCATATTATTCTGTAACTGGATACATAAGTGGTCTGTATCTGCAAAACTCCCTGAACCATAAAAATAACATAACGTTTTAAAATTAGTTTCCAAGGGGGCTGTGTCTAACATGATTATGTTTATGGCCCTAATATCTAATTTAATTAACTTATATAAAATGACATTAACAATTATTTTCTTGACTGAGTCATGGTGGGAAATGGCATTTCTAAAGCTAGCTGGCTTTGGGTTCAGTTTGGCACACAAAAGAGAATTTTGAGCTTTCTGGCACACTGGGGTGAGAGGAGACAAGCAGATATTTTCTATAAGGAGACAGCAGGCTGGAGGCCAACAAAAGGATCCCATATTAAAGTTTAACATTGCCTGCACCATGCTACAATTTCCCTGAAATACACCCCAAGTGTAGGAAAAGATTGTATCGCATCATGATCTTTTATTAATGGTGCATTAGAGAATTGAGAGAAGATTCTGTCCAAGTTTAGGACAAATGAAGCAGAGAGAAAATATCAGGCTGCAGGCGTGCAGATAAGATTAGCAACTGGTATCAAGAGAACACGGGCGAGGTGACAAATCACAACCGAAAACAGATAAGAATCCCAGTGGGATCCTGAGGAAATCCTGGAAAATTTACCCAAAGTTCTGGAAGGTCACCGAGATCATAGATCTTATAGGACATCAGTAGTCAAATGACATATCTGTGCTTGAAAGAATAAGTGACTCCAGAAAGTTGGCTTTCATAAGAACATCTCATTATAGGAGCATCCTGATGCAAGCCCAGACAGCAACTAGCTTGACAAAGTGGACTATTTAAATATTAGGAACATATATCTTAAAGATAGTTCTGGCATATTAAACAGAGAGCTAGAGTTCACCATCAGAGTCCTGGGCTCAAGCCCTGGATTTTCCCAATTACATGGCATGAAACAAGTCCCTGAGCCTATATGTCATTTACTATGAACATATCCTATAAAATAAAAGGCTAATGTGCAAATCGACCAAACAGCAGAACTACCAGACACTATGACACACACTGACCACCAGGGGGCAGATGCTCAAAGCAGGAACTGCCCCCTGGTGGTCAGTGTACTCCCACGGGGGGAGCACCGCTCAGCCAGAAGCCAGGCTCACGGCTGGCAAGCGCAGCAGTGGTGGCGGGAGCCTCTCCCGCCACTATGGCAGCGCTAAGGATGTCAGTCAGACATCTCCTGAGGGCTCCTGGACTGCGAGAGGGCACAGGCTGGGCTGAGGAACACCTCCCACCACCACCAGTGCGCAAATTTCGTGCACCAGGCCTCTAGTAGTATCATAACTTAGGACAGACCTGCTGTTGCTCTAATAGGTTTACATAGTCAACTAACTGGCCTTAACCATAACCTCATGGGTCCATTACTATAACCCTTTTACATCTCCAGGAAATCGAGGGACAGCGATATTCAGAAACTGGCCTGAAATCCTGCAACTGTAGCAGCGGAATATGAACTCAGGAAGTTTGGCTCCAGCCAAATGGAAATGACTCCCTGCTTTTCTTGGGAAGATTCATTTATTTTTGACCTCCACAACCCTTGGCTGAGTTCCTGAAACATTCACAGTGATATATTTTACAAAAGTCATAGCCCCATCCTTAATCTCAAAGAGCATGTCATCCCAGCAGAGAAAGGTCTCCTAACCGAGGCCTTGTTCATAGATGCCAGACTTCACTGCAAACATATTTTATAATTGATAGATTCTGGTGTAAAGGAAAACAAGTATTACTAACAGATTTGTAAATATTCAGATAATTTTTCATTGTTCTTCTCATTATTTTATATAGGTTAGACCAACATTCTATTTATTTAAAAATTATGTAAAGCGGCTTTCATCAGAAATAGCTTTGACGCTCAAAGCTATTGAGCAGCGGTGGGTGGATGATTTGGAAAATGACTTCTTACAGGTCATTTACTGATATATGCCCTGCTTATTTCCTGTATTTCAAGGTAATTAACATACTATGGACTCTTACCAAGTTTTCTAAAAATTTGTATTTTCAATCCAACATAAAGGCTAATTTGTTTTTATCCACAACTGGTTTTGATATGTGGAGTGAACTGGCGGATCTGTATCCCTATTGAAATGACCAGTGTGTTGGGTGGCAGAGGGTACTTTGCTCACTCTGTACTCTGGCTTCTCCCTCGGGGTTGAAAGTCACCCCCCAGGGAATGGGCAGTAGCCCACCCGCTAGTTGCCCAGGAGTAAATGCTTCCTGTCTCCATGCCCAGATGCCTATAAGGTCAGGTTCCCATGTGAGGTTTCAGCACTATTTGAGATTGGATGGGGCATTGTCTATATCTGGTCATAAGTATTAGGAGGCTACCTTGTCACATTCCTCCAACCTACGCATTCTTGTTAATAAAGTTGTCACTTCAGGTTCCAGCTGTCGATTCCTCTATGGCCACACTCTCTCTCAGAACTCAGCAGAGAAGTAGAAGTATAATGTATTTCCCTCCTTAAATAAAGTTGCTTCCATGTAGAGTCAATTCAGAATTCTCACGATACTTTATAAGCACATGTAATATGTAACTGTCATATATATATATATATATATATATATATATATATATATATATGTGTGTGTGTGTGTGTGTGTGTGTGTGTGTGTGTGTGTGTGTGTGTGTGTAAAATACAAAATTGTGATATGGAATCATTCCTAATCATTTCTAGTTGTGCCACCTACCAGAACAAAATGATGGAAGGCCCCCTATGATCTAATCTAATAATCCATCAGCAATGTCAATGATTATATCAAAATCTTACAGATATGATGAAATGCATGATGACAGGGACAATGGTGCCCTTGTAAGACTCCAGAGCCTGTAATAAATATGTTAGGCTACATGGTAAAGGAGAACTAAGGATTCAGATAGAATTAATGTTGCTAATTAGCAGACTTGGAGATGGGGGATTATTCTGGATTATCTGGGTGGGTTCAATGAATCCCAAGGATCCTTAAAAGTGGAAGAGGCTGGCCCAGCTGGTGTGGCTCAGTGGTTGAGCGTTCACCCATGATCCAGGAGGTCATGTTTGGATTCCTGGGTTTCAGGTTCATCCCCTATAGGGAGCATGCAGGAGACAACCAGTAATTCTCTCTCATCATTGATGTTTCTCTCTCTCTCCCTTGCCCTTCCTCTCTGAAATCAATAATATATATATATTATATATTATATATGTAATATAATATAATATATTACATTACATATATTACATTACATATATTATATATATATTTAAAAGTGGAAGGGGTTGGTCAAGGAAGGAGACTTGGAGAGATCGCAGTGTGAGAGGGACATGGCTCAGCTTTTAGGAAACATAATGGGGATGTGAGCCAAAGAACATGGGTGCCTCTAGAGAAGCTTGAAAATGCAAGGAAACAAAATTCTCTCCTTGGGAGGCCAGGAAGAAATGCAGATCTACCCAACACCTATATCTTAGCCCAGTGAGACCCATTTCAGACTTCTGCCCCCTAATTAAAAGAAAATACATTTGTTTTGTTTGAAGCCACCAAGTTTATGGAAATTTGTTACAGCAGCACTAAGAACCATATATGTGTAAATGTACATTCTCTCTCTCCTCTCTCTCTTTCTCTCTTTCTCTCTCTCTCCATATATACAGTGAAAATTCTTTGAAAGCACAGAAAAGGAAATACCTCATTTTGCTTGATTGATTACTGAATATTGGCCAGAACTTTTCTATCATTTTAGGCAGGATTTTATTAAGATTTTCACAATTATAAGCCTCACAGTTCATCACATGTTAAAAGCTTTATATTCAAGTGGCAACAATTTATAGATGGGCAATTTGTATAACTCAGGTATGTTCCGGGTTTTTCCATGAGATGATTTTATGTGTAAACTACATGAAACCAAAAGCAATTTGGGCACATCTTAAAAAAAAATGTTTAAATAAGCATTATGGTTTACAAACTCCTCCAAGAACTGCCAAAAGAAGCAAGAAACATGAACATTCTTTAATACCAGATGTGAAGCAGTTTCTTCTAACATGAAGTCAAAATACATTAGTGACTCAGCACTGTGACAGCCAGCACCCTGGAGATTATCTCTCTGACCTGCGGAGACAGACTGAGGGAATTAATGAGGTTTGGGTGAGAGTCAACCTAAATGTCTGCACAGAAAATACTGGCATAATATTTCCTAGCAGATAGTCACATTTTCAAATCTGGTGATATAATAAGAGATACTAATTTTTCTTTTGATTATCCCAATAAAGCATTGCCAACTGATCAGGGCACCAAATACAGTTTACCCTGTACCAAATGTTTGAATTTTTAAAATCATCTTAGTACCTTCATACCTGGAATCACACACACACACACACACACACACACACACACACACACGTGCACACACTCTCACATAAATGAATCTTGATTTTGCATATTTGTGAAAAATTATCACCAAATACAATCTTAATGCAATTGTGTGAATTTTAGTTTCCCATCAAATATCAATACCAGAAAAACACACACATAAAATACATTTATTTTATTAAAGTATAACTTAAATATAAATAGATTTACAAAGTTAATGGTTGGAACTCACTACTGATGAAGGACTGAAGATACATTTTAAAAACACGAAAGCTCTCAGTTTATGTTAGATAAATGTGCATTCTGTAAGGTTACTGAATTTACTTTAAATTCTTTTATTTCAGTCTAGTCAGCATACCTCTCTGAGACTCGACTGTGAGTGTAATGAAATCAAAACACTGAGGTCAAGGTGGACATTAACCTCTATGAGTGGCATTGTCAGGTGTCCAATCTAAATTTGATAAATCAACAAGCAAAACCCAAGTTCATCCATAACATTAAAAAACCTTATTGATATACATGGAATTGATTCAAAATGAGCATGTAAGAGTTAGTATGGGGATTAACATTTCACTCATAAACTTTGATTAAAGTTGAACAACTAAAAAGCTACAACTGGAACAATATTTTTATATTAATTACCCCTATGCACAATGTCAGTGAATAATGTGAATAGTTTTTGCAATACTTTTTTCCTATTGTATGTTTTATCTGATTATTGAAATGTGATTGTATTGTCTATGGAGTTTAATAATAAGATTGCTCCACTTTCATTTTTCTCTTATAGTTCATTTTTCTGGTAATTTTATTATTTACATTTTATTTTATTGTATTGTACAAAAGCATATATCACTGACAATTGGAAATTAAAAAGCAAAACTACCCCTTTCCACAGATGGTTTGAGAAATACTGCCACAAAACCCACCTCATATTAAAGAAAAGGGAAAGTAGCCAAGGGAAGATGAAGTTTTTCACATAAAAATCAAGTTGTATTGTAGCTAAAGGCCTAAAGAATGTTAACCAATATGTAATAGTCTTTGCTGAAGTCTTATAGTGTGCTGGCTCTTAGCCCTATTAAAAACTTAATCACCACCTGGCCAGTGTTGCTCAGTGGTTGACCCAGGAACAAAGAGGTCACAGTTTGATCAGGGCACATGCCTGATTTCAGGCTCAATCCCCAGTAAAGAGGTGCAGTAGGCAGCCAATTGATGTTACTCTCTCATTGATGTTTCTACCTCTCTATCCCTCTCCCTTCCTCTCTCTCTAAAAATATCAATAAAAACATATTTCTTATAAAAAACACATAATAACCAGGAGGAAGACAAATAAAGATTATGCTTTAAGATTTGTAGATAGCATCACCTGGGAGTAATAACTAAAGCACTAGAAACAAAACCAAGAGGAAAAAAATGTTTTTGACCATTGGGTCTGATGTGTAGAAACCCAGATAAAAATTTGTAGAAATCAACAGAAGTCTGGTACTTTTTAAAACTCAGTGATATAGTTTCAGAAAAGAAGAAACCTGTTCCTTTAAAGCAGGGGTGGGGAACTTTTTTCCTGCCAAGGGCCATTTGGATATTTATAACATCATTTGAGGGCCATAAAAAATTATCAACTTGCAAATTAGCCTGCTATATTTGGTCAAATATTTAATTAATTCACTACTAATGCCTTGGCAGGACCAGACCAAATGATTTCTCGGGCCTTGTACAGCCTGCAGGCTGGACGTTCCCCACCCCTGCTTTGAACAAATGAGTAGATTTGAATTGAACATATATGCACATTGTCACTAGCAGGATGAGGTTCCCAAAAATTATAACACAGAGCAACACTCTTTTTTTGCAAAATAGGAGGTTAAAATGGGTATCAGGGTAATGCTGGCCTCATAAAATGAGTTTGGGAGTGTTCCTTCATCTTCTACTTCTTTGGAAGAGCTTGAGAAAGATTAGTGTTAATTTTTCTTTAAATGTTTATTAGAATTCCCCAGTGAAACCATCTGGTTCTGGGCTTTTCTTTGGGAGGTTGTTGGTTACTGATTCAATCCTCTTACTCATTATTGGTCTGTTCAGATGTTATATTTCTGCATGATTCAGTCTTAGGAGGTTGTATGTTTTTACAAATATATCTATTTCTTGTAGATTGTCCAATTTGTAGGTGTATAACTGTTCCTAGTAATCTCTTACAATGTTTTGCATTTCTATGGTATCAATTATAATTTCTCCTCTTTCATTTCTGCTTTTATTTGTTGGAATCTGTTTTTTCTTGATAAGTCTAGCCACAGGTTCATAGATTTTGTTTCTCTTTTCAAAGAATGAACTTTTAGTTTTGTCAATATTTTCTGTTGTTTTTCCATTTACTATGTTATTATTTTTGCACTAATCTTTATTTTTACTTCCTCCTGAAAGTTTGGGCTTAATTTATTTCTCTTTTCCTAGTTCTTTGAGATGTAACGGTCTGTTGTTTATTTGAGATACTTCTTTTTTATGAATGTTGTCATTTAGCTATAAGCTTTCCTTTTAGAACTGCTTTTGGTGCATCCCATGAGGTTTTAAATGTTTATGTGTTCCATTTTCATGTGTATCAAGATAGTTAGTGTTATATACCTTTTGTTTTTTTCTTTCATCAATTATTATTTCAGCAGTGTGTTCTTTCATTTCCCCCCGTCTGTGAACTTTCAATTTCCTCCTGCTATTGATTTCTAGCTGTCTGTTTGGATCAGCAGATGGGCAGAGCCACTGGCTGTGAGCAGGAATGCTGTCGGCCCAGACCAGAGCACTGGTTGCTGTGCTCCTCTATCTGGTCCCCACTTGTCAAGCCTCACAAGTTCTTCCAGTGATCCCCAGGAGGCAAAACCCAACTTGGCTTCCTAGGAAGCATCCCACAATGCTGGGAAAACTAGAAATCCACTTTGGGTTTTCCACTGGAGAATCCATAGGCCCAGCGGTCCTCTGGGTGTGGCAATGTGCCAGGCGTAGGGACCAGTAATGCAGTCAGAGTGTACCTACTCCTCTTTCCTTTCTTGTGCTGTCCTCCCAAGTCTCTGGAACTGATGGAGGAGCGGGTGTTTCAAGCACATCCTGCATTCTGCGATTTTCATAATAGTGTCCCGTCTATGGATTGTTGCTACTTGTTCTTCCTGCGAGAGAGACGGAACTCAGGGACTGTTTTTGAGGATTGATTTGTGATGCCCTGTAGTTGAGGCTCAAGACACAAATCTGGGTGGCAGGCTTTTTATGCGAAGTGGCTTGCTGCCTTGTGGGCTAAAATTGCCCAACATGAGAAGGTGCTCAAGTCCAAGGCTGGTGGCAGCTCTTTTGGCTAAACTAGAGCAGGAGCCCAGAGCCAGGACACCTGGTTCTGGTGTCACAGCTGCCACCAAAGGCCACCATATTCTCTCATCAACTTTTAGTACAAAACCACTTTCATTCAATTAAGAAAACACATGAATGCTTTTGCTGTAAGTTGCAAATTTCAATCTGGTTATCACAGCCTCATCTTCATAGCTGAAGAGTGAGTTACATACTACAAAGTCTTATAAAATAATATTTCATTGACTATAAGTGATTCCATAAGCACCAGTAGCAAGGAGCTTAGGTTAATTTTTATGGAAATATTTGGGCAAAATATTATTTGGTCAATAACAATCTGTGCTTAGGAAGGGATGCATACATTTTCAATTATTCGATGTTGGAGTGACTTTTACATGAACATGAATGATTTGAAAAGAAATAGGAAACAAAAGTGGCAAAGTCAGTGATGAGACCTAGGATTCATCCTATTCTGCATTGTGTCCCTTCCTGCACTGAAAGTGAGACAGTACTTTCAAGGATGTTTCTCTGACAGGAGTCTGTTTGAATAGGTCACATCTCCATGCCCATGGTCCCTAGGCTGTGAATAGTTATCATTAGCATATCAAAAACCTTCCAAAGTGTTTGGAAGATTTTATTTCTTTTATCTGCAGGTTTTCTCTGGAAGAAGCTAGTAAGGAGTGTATCCTGGGATATGAGTTTTATTTCAAGGTTATTGAAGTATCACAGAAGCACAGTCAAGTGGAAATCTGGTGAATAATATCCAGAGGGCACTGCTAGCAAGATACTGAGAGAGTCTCAGGAAACTTGAGAAATGATGATAAACATTTTAAATTCAGTTTATCGTGGGGATAGAACATATATTTTGACAGACAAACCAACACTTTGGTCCAAGTTTAATGATAAATTGTAGATTTGTAACCTTCCAATTCACAATGACTACCTATCATTTTGCAGTAATAAGCTAGCATGTTCAAGAGATATTTTGAAACAGATAAAATAAAATTTATATTCAAGGCCATTTAGGATATTCATGTGTTTTGGTTTACTAGTAAGCATCGGGGTAACTTTCAGGACATTTTCACATACCGAATTTATCATTCATAATGTACCAGTAGGGATGATCACTTATGTTACTGTTAGAAGATAAACTGAGAGATATTAAGGATTTTGAGTTCACTTGAGCAAAAAATCGATATGAATTGGGCAGCATTCAATCTAGCAGATAGAAGGAAGCTCTGGGATGCTGTACAAAATAAAAGGCTTTTATAGCAGAAGACAACAGGACAAGGAAGTTATACTCAGCAAAAGTAAAAAAGCAGGTTGGTTATTGCGAGGTCACTTTCCTTGAGGGATGGCAGGGGTCTATAAGGCAGACGACCTAACTATTGCTGATCAGGTGATTCCTGAATGACTGTTTCTAATTCCATTTCTGGGAGAGCAGAAACTGTAATTAAGATTCAGTTTGGTAATACAGGGTTTAGCACAAGTGACTATTTTGGGCCTGTTGTCTTGTTTTGAACATTACCGAGGTATTATTTTCTGCAGAGCCGTACTAGGTGATCCTAAAGATTCATTCCAACTCTGAAATTGTTTCTTTCTCCTTGAATACTGCTCATTATTTACTATTGGCTAAATTGAAAACTCCTAACCAGATAAAGCCACCTTAAGGTATACTAACTGAAAAGAACATACTTCACTAAAAAATACAAATGAATAAGTGAACGTACATGTTTTCATCACCCAGATTAAGAAGGTAAATATTATTTTATCTTGGAATTTCTGATGTGCCTCTAAGCAAGGTGGTCTTAGTCAGTGTCTAAAACTTAGCTATAAACACACACACTTTAACTCCTTGAAGAACAAGAACACCATCATGGCCACACTAATGTTAGAAAATCAGAGCAGGGAAAACCACAGAAAAGGAACCCATAGAAAAGCAGGATGAAATTCTGCAGATAAAGTCTGGTCAAATTTCTGGCAGCTCCAGGAAGTAGGATAGCGTGCAGCAGACTCCAGGCACTGAAAAGAAGGAAAGACACATTTCATCTGCTGATGACAACAGGAAAGCAGAGTTTGAAGTTTGGGTTACATCAAGTCAACCTTCTAAAACACAAGGGTAAATAAACATCCCTGTAAACTTAATTCTGGGAGAATAGGAGGAAACTTGCATTTGAAGAATTAATGGACAAAATTTTCCTCAATTTGGTAAAAAGCATACATTTACAGACTTAAGAACTTCATCAATCTTAAGCATAAAAAATACAAAGAAAACAACCTGTAGACACATCACAACCAAACTGTTGATAATTAAGCTTAAAGAGAAAATCTCCAAAGTAGAGATTTAAAAACAAAACAAAACACGAACACTTTAAAAGTAAATGTCAGCAGTGACATGAATACCTGATGACTTTTCATCAAAAACAATAGAATCCAGAAGATATTATAACATTTCAAAAGCCAAGAATATTTTCAACCTAGATTTTTATATCCAGTAAAATTAAAGCAAAATAAAAATATTATCCAATGACAGAGAGAGAGAGAGAGAGAAAGAGAGAGAGAGAGAGAGAGAGAGAGAGAGAGAGAGAATGCTTTGTCAGTACATCTGTACTATAAGAAATTTTAAGCAAGTCCTTTAGACTGAAGAGAAATTAGTAATAATATACATATCATGAGCTAACTTTACCTAATTGACAATTTCACCTAACAGTATTAACATATTAAGTCTTTCCAAAATCACAGAGTACATCTATCAAAATAGATCATATTTTAGGCATAAACGAGTCCCTAGTGAATCCTCTCCAACCACAATGAAATTAAATAATAAATTCAATAAGAGGCTAGAGAGGAAAATTCTAAATATTTGAAAACTTAACACACACTCCTAAACATCCTATGGTCAAATAGTGACTAATAAGAAAAGGATAAAAACTATCTAAGAGCCTAAAAGCCCTTTGGCCTAGCCATGTATGGGTCTGTTGCAATGGACCCCTCTTAAAAGTAGCTCACAGAGTGCACTCAGAAGTAAACAAGCTACACCTGAGGAGAATTCACTGCCATCATTCATTGTCATTGCCATCCATTCTATATGGGAAGCGAGGACAGTAGGAGAATCCTATCCTAAGAACAGAATGTGGAATAGTAAGTCCAGAGGGACCGTGGTTGAAAACTAATTCTGATACACTACGTCCTCTTTTCTTTACAGCACGTGTCTTAGACAATAACCACAACACAGCTCATTGTCTAATTTGGTGCTGGTGCTTACTTTGCTTACTTTTGACCATTGGATGGGCTAAGAGGATTAGATTGGGTTGTTTTCTGGCCATTTTAATTTTCTAGATGTTTCCTGGAATAATCTGGATCACTTTCCTTATTACTTGTTCACTTTAGCCATAATTGTCATTTCATAAGTGGTCATTGAAAGAAGGGAGAAATTAAATGTGTTCCTACCTCTATAATTTATAAAAAGAAAACTCTCAAAATAAGTCTAATTATCAATATCAAACCTCTAATTTCCTCTAAAATTTATGTTTTAGATTAATTGAATAGATCAAGCCTGCAACCTAGGCATGTGCCCTGACCGGGAATAGGGAATCGAACCGTGACCTCCTGGTTCATAGGTCGACACTCAACCATGCCAGCTGGGCTAGAAGTTTTTTGTCTTGATATTATAATTCATGCCATAATGAACATACTTACATGTACATCTTCCTACATTTTTCTTTTTTTGTTTTCCTAGTGGGTAAGATATTTGAAATAGAAATTCTGGGCCAAAGGAAATCTTTGGTGGTGAAAAACAGGATTTTAAAAATACCTGGTAAATATCCAAATTGCTTTTAATAAAGAATAGAGCACACTTATATTACCAAAGCTATAGCCATTTATTTACTTTTTGCTATATTTACCAATATGTTTTCTTTTTTGTTGGTTTGTAAACTAAGATACAATACTGATTTTCTGTTTGTTTGAATTTATATGATTAATAATGAGATTGATAGTGTTTATATTTTTTGATCAATTGTATTTTTTGACTTTTGAATTGTTCTTTATACAGAAGCTACTTTCTACTCCGTAATGTGTAGACAAACAAACAAAAAAGAAACAAAAGAAACAATGTTAACATAACCTAAGGTTAACATAAGTGGGTGCCTATTGGCTTAAGATATACTAGTATGCTGGACACAGTGACCTCAGGACATTTGTGAAAGTAGGAGGCAGCTTCTCAATGATTCTCTCTCATCATTGATGTTTCTATCTCCCTTTCTCTTCCCTTCCCTTCTTCTCTAAAATCAATAAAAATATATCTTAAAAAAAAAAAAAGGATGAGAAAATACCTGAAATAAAATTGCCTTGAGAGGGAGTTTCAGGCTGCTAATTCAGGTTCAGCAGAAGTAACTAATAGGTTTTTCAGGGGGTGGGGATGGGTGGTTTGTGCTTAATATGTACGTAATATAGATCACTTTTCTAGACATAATAACAATGGTCTAGGTTGTGCTTTTGAGAATAAAATTAAGGGGGGGGGAAAGGATGGCCTAAAATGAACTGGCTCTTTGTGTATGGGTCACCAATGTGACCTGCACAGAAATAGTATAAGCGTGGGATTCTAGCCCCTGTAGACAAGTGTCATTTGTTGAGTTGGGCAGGACTAGTCATCTATAGTGACACTTTATACCAGTGAGAAGCACATTTTGGCCACATCAGATTATCGCTCTTTCTTCAGTTTATGTTTGGAAGTTGTCCTAAAAGCTTTTGATTTAGTCCCAGGGATTTTAGACTTCTTATTTTCTTTCCTGGATTTCTTTGTCCCCCCAACTTATTAGTAGAGGTAGGACAGACTTTAGGGAGAAATAATTTGGAGTTTAAGGTATGAAATAAAAGAAAAGTAATAGCATTTGTACTTTGAATTGGTTTTCAAGGTGGAGTAGGTGTCCTTTGGCTTCTTTTTCAGTTTCTAGATAATTGTCATTCCCACTCACAAAAAGTAACCAGCACTGACACTGGCCACTGGACTATGCCATTCCTTCATCATCCGCCTGTGTGTAGTCCTTCTCCACTTCACTTATTCTTAAGGGTTTTATCTCCTGGCTCACTGTTTTTCTCCACTTCTGCCATTATCATTTGTAACCTCAATATCCATCCAATGTCCTAGTTTGCTTGCAACAATTCCAGAATTAATATATAGTTTAAATAATTATTTTCAATGCTCTTTTAACCTCACAATTATACTAGATATATCTTTTGATCACATCACACATGGGTGAGCCTTCCAATAACCAGATGTCTTCATTGAATCACTTCCTGTATCAGGTGCTATCCAGTGACCCTCAATCTATGCTCCGTTCATGTGTGTGTGTGTATGTGGGGGGGGGGGGGGCGCAGTGGTCCTGAGACACTTTCACAGGGTTTGTGAAGCTATGTTTATTGTATTGCAAAAAAACTTATTTTAACACTCTCCCCGCCCCCCGCCCGCCCCCCCCCCAATCCTCAGATTTTCCAGAAGCTAAGCACCTTATGTGATCCAGAAACAGATATGAAAGTCCAGATGTAGTCTAACAGCCAAACATTTAAGATCATTTGTAAAAATGTAAAACGGTGACACTCTTTCACAACTGTTTTTGCTTTTGAAAAATACAGTCATTTTTAACAGATAATAATGCTATGGCATATCATGCTATCATGGCTTTATTGGTGTCATTTTAAAAATAAACCTATAGATGAATATTTAAAAATCCTCAGGTCTGAGGTAGAATATATTAAATATTGGCTTCATGCATATAAAGCAAAATGGTTTGTGAGCACTCAATAATTTTTAAGAGTACAAACTATTCCCAAAAGAGTTTTAGAGTTGCTGCCCTAGATTTATTAGCAATAATTTCAATGCCCCAATGATCTCAAATCCATGAGTTATATTCTTTGAGCATTGCTTCCTTCCCATATTCTTGCCAGGGAGGATGTCCACTCCAACAGTCTTTGGTGCCACTAGAATCTAAACCCTTTACAACAGTGTCTCCTGGGCTTCTCATGAGCCTCTTTTCTCTCTGTACTGAGTACCTGCAAACAACTCTCCTCACACTCTTTTCTTCTGTCATCTCACAATCAAACAACAGCCATCTGGTCAACCAGCTTCCCATTTCTTTCACACCCATATGGACACAGCTGAACAAAGCAGCGATGAACCAGGGGGTGGGAAGATGGGAAATAAGAAGGGCAGCAGAATGCCTTTTGAGCAAATTTAGGTCAATAAATGTGGAAAATTTAAAAAGAAGAACAAATTCTTTAAAAACATAACTTGCCAAAAATAGGCTTCAAATTAAATAGGCGAGCTAAATAAAATAAGCCTATCACCATCAAATTGTACACATAGTCAAAATGTTCAAACATAGAAAACACAACAGTCAGCTGGTTTAAAAATGAGTTGTAACAAACATTCTAGTATTAGATCACTCCAGTCTTACACAAACACTTCTACAGAATAGAAAAATAGAACACCTTCAACTTATTTTATGTGAAAGAAATGTTGACTTCAAAATTAGATCAGTACAGTATGAGGAAATGACAAAGGTTGATGTAAACATCTTCAATTGATTATTAACAAACTCAATCCAGCTATATACACAAATATAATGAATCACTCTCAGGCTGATTTTATCATAGCCAACCAAGTTTGATTTAATCTCAAAATAAAATATTTTTTTTTCATATAATACAGATATTTTCACACTAACGGATATAGGCAAATAAACATACAACTATCACAATAAATGCATCAGAAGCACTGAATAAATCCTATTATACATTGATGATAAGAAGTCATTTACCAAAGCAGGACTAGAAAGGAGTACCACATCCAGATAAGGTGAGTCTATGAAATACACACCGCATCCATTGCTCAGTGGTGATATCTGGAAGCACTGCATTCTCATAGGAATGGTACAAGAACACTCGCTATCACCAAACCCTTTCAGAATTTTACAGGAGGTCCTAACAAATGCAGTAAGAACATTAAAAAGTTACGAGTAAGAGGAAGGAAATACCATAATTCTCATAAATTGCAATTGCAAAACCATTTATTTCAAAAGAATTTACAAGTCAATTATTAAATTAGTAAGAAGAATTAATAAGGTCCCTGATATAATACAAATACACAAAAATCAATTCTTTTTCTATATATAATTGAACATATAATTAACAAATGTCATCTACTGTAATAACAATATAAAGTGCTCAGAGACATCTATCAAAGGATTAATAAGTATTATATAGGAGAGACATATCATGCTCATGAACAGAGATTAATTAAAGAGGTCAATTCTCTCAAAGTTGATTTAATGCATTTACAATGAACATGTACCTTGTTTGTAAGCTTTGAGAAACTGTGCAAACTATGCACATGGAAGAATAAAGGCTTAAGAAAATCTAAGACAAAATGAGGAAGAAGAAAATAAAAAGCCTTGCCTTGCCATATTTCAAGGCTAACAAAATGACTATAGTAATTAAGACAGTGTGGTATTGTCAGTGGCTTTATCAAATTTGCTAGTGGAATAAAGTAGAGAGCTCAGAAATAGACTCATACAAAATAGACAACCTGGTATGTTGTAGTGATAGCATTGAAAGGTAGTGGGAAAGAAAGGGGTTTCAATCTTTTCAGTCTAGGATAACAGGTTTATTCATAAGGAAAAAAAATTCAGAATCAACACAACAATTAACATAAAGCAGATTAAATCCTGAAATATTAAAAGACAAAAATCTATGGCAGATAAGCTCTAAAATGACCCCCATTGTTACACCTGGTATTCATGATCTTATATCGTCCCTTCAGTGTGAGGACCTGTGACTTGCTTCTAACCAACGCTGATTGGGTGTCACTTCCAAATGAGCTACATTGTTATACTAGTTAGTAGTTCCTCTACTGATTCGCTCCCATCCTGGCTTTCATGAAGTAAACTGTCATACGGAGAAGCCCATGTGGTCATGACTAAGGGTGGTCTTCAGCCAAAAGCTAGAAAAGAACTAAGGCTTTTAGTCCAAGAACCCACGAGGAACTGGATCTTGCCAATATCCAAGGAGCTGGGAAGCAGATGCTTCTCCAGGTGAGTGTCAGATGAGTTTCCAGTGCAGCCAGCAGCCTGATGGCAGCCTTGTGAAAGACTGAACACATGGATTCCTCCCCACAGGAACTCTGACATAATCACTGTGCTGTTTTAAGCCATTAAGTTTGTGGTAATTTTGTTATACAGCAATAGACATCCAATAAAAGTATTAAAAGGTTTAGAGGAAAATAGAGGAGGGTATTTATAGTGCCAAGACTCTGGAAAAGATTCTTTAATAAGACAAAAAACTATAAATAATAAAAGAAAACACTGACATATTTGCTTACATTCAAATCAAAGACACCTGTGTAGCGAAATAGATTACACAAATCATAGTACAAAGATCATGAAAATAGAAGCAAAGAAGTCATTCATAGCACATATAACAAAAAGTCTATTATTAATATATGACAAACTTCAATGCATTAATAAGAAAAAATGAACTCGAAAAATGGATAAAAGACACGAACATGGACTTCATTTTACAAACTACAGATGGAAAACATGACTATACATGTGCATGTGCTCATGCTCAGGTGCATATAGGCTATATGTCATTAATAGTCAGAAAGTGCAAATGAAAACAAAAATGTGATACCCAGACAGGAAAGTATTAAAAACTCTGAAACTGTCAAGTACAAGAGAACATTGGGAACAACAGAAACTTTCCTGTGATGGCTGGAGTGTCAATTGGGACAGACAATCTGAGAAATAATGCCTTGGCATTGTCTAGAATAGCCACGGGTGAGCTTTCAGCCCTGGATACATATACTAGGGAGGAGGCTGGGGTGGGAGTGGGTGGGAAGGTTCCGGGTACAAACAAAAGACAGAACATTCTTATATATAGAACATATAATGGAACACTACCATGTTGAAAATAAGCGGCCACCTATAAAATCAAGATGCATTAGACAAAATTTTGGGCAAAGCAAAGCAAGTTGCACAATAATATATGCAATATGTTACTGTTTACAAAAAGTTGCAAAACATGAAAAAATCTACAATACGTTGATAAGGAGAGATGTGTGTGGTGGAGCTATAAAGACAATCCAGGGAATGGTAAACTGAACATGCAGGATAAACATTCACTTCTGGGGTAGTTGGTGGAAACAAAATGTGATCATGGAAGGTCAGAATTAATTGTGCATTTTCTCAGAGTAGATGACATGTATACTTGTGTTCATTTTAATATCTTTCAGATCTTTGATGCCTGGCACCAGATTATAGAATGTGTGAGTATATGAATTCTGATGCTAAGTCCCACCTCTGGCCACAGAAACTGATCAGTATCACAGAGGAACCTATTTTGCATATCCATAATGCCTACGGTCTGATACACAGGTGCAGCAGAGCTGGCATACTACAGGATCAACACAATAGTGTTTTCTAATTCACATACAGTGAACCATAGCAGGGTGTGGACAGCAATATCCAAAAAAAAAAAAAAAAAAAAAAACCCAACCATAGCAAAGGAATCCCTGTCTATAAAGAGTATGAGCCCCACTCTCACAGGTCTGTGGCATTTGGTCCCAATGCAGAGGTGTACTTTTCATTGGGAGGCTGAGTTTCTGGCTGGAGGCTCTGGGATTTGCTCCTGGGTCCTCACCTACAGCCATGGAAGACAGAAAGCATCCAAATGTACAAAGCACCAAGCAGAGGATAAGGTACTTTTAGTCCAACCCAAATTATATGTGTGAATGACATGTGAATTACCAGGAAAACATTATTGTATATAGATTAATTTTTGAGATAATCCTTTGGTATGTATGGCATTAAAGTGAATAAGATGAAATACACTGAGTTATTCTTCCTGTCATTACCAGCAATAACCAGCATGAACTCCGCAGACCATGTGCTCTTCAGGGCATTGGCATTCAGTGACTGGCCGAATTTCTTTGTAGTAAATGTGCTGGGGAAGTTGAGTGAGAGGCAATAGGAAGCGGGCAAGTGCCAGTGCTTCTGTTCTATTTGCATGCCCCTTTGGAAATCAATGGCAGGTGTCATTGCCAACTATAGAGTCAAAACCTAAATAAGAATAGGTGGTGATCTCTATCCAAATTTACCAAAAACTTCCTCTTTAAACTACTCTTCCCTCATAACCACAGTTTCAGAAACAAATAAACCGTGTCAACTACAGGACAGATAAGACTTTCTGATGCCTTTCATCCAGTGGCATCTCTACCTGCCTGCCTCTCTTCCCCTTGATAAATTCTGAAGTCTCTAGAGATTGCCAATTCCCTACAGAGTAGGGTCATAGTCAACCAATTTTTGTGTTCTTCCCTCATGCTAATCAATACCTGGACATAGCTAAAAAAAAGTATGGTAAACAGTGAATTAATTGTAAATTCACTCAACATTATTTCACAAAGCATATTCCCCATAGAGATAATATGGATTTCAAATTTATCTGTAAATAAGTACCATAGAGAGTTCTTGTGAGGATTGTAATGAGATACATGAAAACTTATGGTTCAATTTGTAGCACATATTGAGATTAATTCATGATAGATGCTACATCCCTTTAAAAAAAAGTCTTCCCTGTGCCAACCTCATGCACCACTGACTTAGAATGTCTCAAGCAACCTGCAAGAACCTCTTTTTAGAGAGATAATACTAGAAGATCTTACCAGTGGCAGGAGGGACAGATAGAGAGCACAAATACATAGTATAGGGATGTTCTTGCCATTTAGTAAGTTGGGAAGATGAATGCAGAAGACAGTGCAAGTCAGAGAAAGAACTTGGAATTAAATTAGAAGAGTAGAAGCAAGGCTTGCCCACCACTGAATGTTGCAAGTTTAGTGGCTGAAAGTGTAGGACTATATGTCAATATTCAACTGTATTTCCCATTGTCTGCCTTCTCAGCTCCATACAGAATCCTAACAGTTACCCAAGACCTAAAGAAGAGGGCTATTACAAATTATCCCAACCATGGCCAACTTGCTTATAGCTTTTTATTTAGTAAGAGAGGAGTCTTGTTATACATGTAGTCCCAATGAAGTAGTTTATGATCAAACATAGCAATTTTTTAAATCATTGTTAATATTTACTCATAGAAAATTGAATGTGATATTCTTTATATATCAGGACTGTCTGGGATCTATGATGATGCACCCCAAACTCTACTGACAAATCACATAAATTACAAGTGGCCAAAAGAGGGTAGCACATCCACAGAAGAAACAAAACATACGTGAGTGTGGAGTAGTTCTTGTTTGAATATATTCACTGCGGGTGATGTGGCCAGTCCTCTTCCATGCCTAGGAATTTGACATAACCATCCCATTCTTGCCAGGCATTTACTACTTCTTCCTGTCTAAATAAAAATGTCAATCAAATGTCCAATATATGGGGTCTAGGCCTAATATGTAGGCATCCTTGTGTCATCTGCTTAAAACTTGTGCCTCTCCAGGTTTATATAAATTAAACAGCATTCATAGATTTATCTTTTTTTTCTCCTGAACAGATTCTCCCATTTCCTATCCTTCCTGGAATTTTTATTACAGTAAATTCAACTCTGGGTAGAGCACATTCCATCCAAAATGAGTAATTAACATTATTCCACTTTGGAAAAACAGATTATCACTATATTTACTTATGTTACTTGTGCCAGCAAAACACATTCTTTCCAAGTTTCAAGACTTAAATGCTCTTATTTTAATAATGGCTTTTTATCTCAACTGGACTGAAGTTTGGGGAATTTAATGAAGGGATCGAATTTACAGAGGACATTTTGTTTCTTTTGGAAGCGTCACAATAGTGATCATTGCTGCTTTATTTTTAAGATGATAAGAGTAAGTGTAGAATCTGGTCAAATTTTTTCCTAGGTAACATCCTAAGAGTGTAGGACCTGGGTGTTTGGGGAGGGTCAGTCACCTTAGGTATTGAGATGACAAGGCAGGGGTCCCCAAGCATGAACATATCATGTATGTTCAATGCCTCTCCACATAGAATATTCCTCACAGGAGCATCTGCAAATAGGTCTTCTCTTTCAGTAAACTTTCCCTTGGGGCAGGAGGGGGTGAGTACAGGGACAGGAAAATTCACCTTGACATTGCTGGGGGAGGAGGAGGTGCAAGTTAGGATACACTGTGAAGCACATTTTATTAACCATGTCACTTTCATTAGCTATCAATAACATGTTCCCTTATTCATTCACAGAACTACTCTTTTTCATTTTCCCCTTCTTTCCTCCACGTACTGAATGAATGGCTCTCTTCTGCCCATGGGCACATTTCCATAAAATTTTAAAAGAAAGACAGTGGTATAGCTTTCATTTTCTTATTTGTTACCTACACATGTCTAATTCTTACCTTGATCAGACCTGATATTATTGCCAACCCAAAGCCTTTTTATTGGATCTCATTTGAGATCCCACATCCTGGGAATTGAAAGCAAACACTGAGACTCTGACCAATTATGAAAATATTGTTAACATCTGTGTAGCAATTTTACGTGCTTGTTGATAACCCTCAAATAGGAAGGTTATTGTCTTCCTTGGCAATAGTGTAGATTCAGGTCTTTAGCTGCCCTTTCAACCTATGTTAATATGACTTTCATTCATTTTGACATTGTAGAGAAAAAGTCATGGGCAGTCGGGAAGAAAATCGAGTATATAAGCAGAAGTAGGAGTGGCCTGCATTCATTCACACTATATGGGGGGAAATGACAGCCAAGTGAGGTTTCGCTGGAATGGAACATATCCACAGCTTTATCACTCTGCAGGCACATTTTGTCACAATAACAAAGTACTGAGAAAGAACCACTTTTATCTAGGTCAGAATAACAGACGCCCAAGTGTTAGAGAGCTTGGGGGAAACGACAGTTTGCAACATCAGGAAGAAGACTGCAATCTGTACAGAGATTTCATCAAGTCTCCACACTGCCTAATAGTTTTCATCCAGTACATTGTAATTACTCCACTGGCTTCTACTGGCACAGCATTTGGATTTCAGCGTCTACCAAAAGAAAATGAACCGCATTCGATGACGACGACATTTCTAATAAGATGCAGATGGTAAAGGAAACAGATGCCTCTGACATCATCTCCCATTTGCCCACACTGGCAGTCTGTAAACTCATTCAAAGGATGCGAGACAAGTCAGGCAGTTTTCCAACTCTGCTTCTAGTCTAAAAAAAAAATGCAGCCCGTGGTGCCTCAGCTTCCTTTGAGTCATATGGTGATAATTCCACAAAAAGAAGTTTCATTCTAAGTCTGTGTTGGGCTTTAATGCAAAATTAATCATGGGGGGGGGGGGAATCCTGGAAAATACAGGGAGTTTAGCCATCAGTAACTGCGACTGATTCTGCATGACAGTGACAAAAGGGACAGGATGGGAGTGGTGTGATGCTAGCAGCTGTGGCTTCAAGGAGGCAATACAAAGAAAGGAGTTTTACACAGGCAAACAGGTCCAAAATACTCCACCAGCCCTTGGCACCCAGATTATGCAAAGACTGATTCCATTACTTCAAAGGAGAAAACGTTAAGGAGGCTGTTTAGGTCAGTTTCTGATCTGCAAAAAACCATATTCCTTCTGTATGTCCATCCGTATTTTATAGAAGGAACCTTATAGTTCAGACATAAGTTTCCACCATTTCCCCAGTGATATCACTAAACATTATACACAGTAAAGGATTTATTTTCTAGTGCAGGATAAACATGTTAGAAGACCTTTTATAAAAAGCTAAGGAACCTCTGTAGTCCATCTTAAAAGCAAGAGATGCTTGGGTAAAACAGCCACTGAAGGCCTTGAGCAGTCTTTGAGGTTCCAGGACACATCAGCACAGTTGCAGATGAAGAGAGTTAAGACAAAAACTTTAAAAATCTTCCTGTATTTCCTGACCACAATAGAACTTCATCTGTACCTCTGTAGTGGAAGCACTTTAGCAGAAAACAATTCAGAAACAAAGGCAAGAAAGTAGTGACATAAAAATTAAATTGTGCTCCACCAAATATGGTGTCTATTTTTAAAACAATCTCTCTGTGCAAGTAATTAACTGAACACACACATTCTCTTCTCTCTCTCTCTCTCTCTCTCTCTCTCTCTCTCTCTCTCTCTCACACACACACACACACACACACACACACACAGTTACAAGAATAAACAAACTCTTCTAATTCATGTCCACAAATTGGGTTAGAAAGTATTAGTGCAAATTTCTGCTGACCTGCAGCACTCAGTCCATAAACTTTGGGTATCCTAGACGGTCCATCAGTGTCCAGCAGATGTTTTCAATCTGTTTAATTTTATCTCTAGGCAAGTTTTGTTTCCAAACATTAGTATTACTTGGTGATATTTCCCCTTCATAGGGAAGATTGAAAAGGTTCGTGGAAGTGGCAAACAATATTTGGTTTAAACTAGCAGGAGACAAAGGGATGCCAAGGAAGGCAAAAATCCTTTCAGTGGTTTTCTGGGGGAAATGCACAATATCTTCAAATTTGATCAGCTGGTAGCTGGTAGGTAGCAAATCTGCATTTATTCTCAGGGCTGCTGCTGTGTGTGCCAACCACAAATGAGACAACAAGGAGACTGCGTTGGACTTGGGTTTTGATAATTCTTTCCTTAATGATTCATACTCCAGAGCATAGCCCGAATTTAAGCTACATCTGCCTTTACCTCCCTCTACTTTAAACAGTTTAGCTAAGCGCTCTGGTATATTCTTCAGAGAGTAAAGACTTGGTTTGCTACTGTACAGCATTGAATAAATCCACGCCCGAGGGTCCCTTACTACATACAATGCCCTCAGCGAAGATCCCAAAACTTCCTGAAAAAAATGAAGCTTTAAGGTCCAGCTCCCACTGCTTAGACTGAGCACAGGCCGTGCGCTCGGGAAGTAAACCAGGTGTCTCCTCAAAGCCCTAATGTATTCAGCATCTCTATCAAAGGCGCCTTTCATTCTACTTCTTTGTTCTGACAAAGACTCTCTCCTCTTCGATTTTCTTTTCTTGTCCTTATTCACTATAAAATATTGGGCCAGTTTACCCCTACTGGATTCATGCAGATGGATGTTTTGCAAATGCAGTTTTGTATCTTGGACTAAAGACTGCAGCCAGCCTCGGAGTAGACGGAAATGCACACTGTGGATATCTGATGCCTTCCATTCGCAGGCGTCTACAAAGGAGTCAATTTCAAATTCCGTCTCAGGGATATCAATGTAGGCTGTGGGAACCCTGATGTAGAGAAAATCACTACTGTTGAAAAATAGTTGTTTGAGAATTTCAGCTCCTGAACCAGGAAGTGAGGTAATGACAACATCGGGACGATCAACGTGGTGCCCTTGGGAAGACACAGACTTCGTGCTGGCCTCCATCTCCGTCCGTGCCCATTTTGCACAGATGGGCTGAGTGCAAGTGCTCCACACATCCAGGAGCTCGATAAACCACAAGACAACAACAAGTATTAGGATCCATCGCATTAGCTTTCTAAAAGAAAGGTAAAACCGCCACTGAAAAGTTAAAATCAACAAGCTAATGCACAAAATCAACCCAATTGCTATATTAAATTTAAATCCAAAGGGGAAAATAACTTTATCCTGTCTTACGGGCCTTACTATTGCTTGAGAGCCCAAACCAAATCGGGTGATTTGGCCCTGATCAGCCACATTGGCAAAGCCACCAAATCCCAGGTAACTGAATCTTGTGTTCAGGTTGTAGTAGTCAGTTACAATGGAGACAACATGTTCAGTATTGTTGACGTTGAGAGAAATCTGAAGTCCAGAGTTGGAATTATCAGTAAATCTGCAGCTGGAAACATTGACATATGGCCCATGAAAGACATATGCAATTCTTGTGATTGTGGATTCCATCTGAAACGTAACGTTAACAAACTGGGTCCACCGTTTCTTAAATTCAGCAGCTTGCTCTGCTTCCTGTATACTAGCAACGGGGCTATTGCCATGGTAATCAAACCAAAACATTTTGTAGTGTGCATCCCACACGTCCATCATGGCGCCATTATACTTGTTCATAAACCTATATGGGATGTACTTAAAATCAATATCCAGATTATGAAAGAAGGCACTGACAGATTTTATTGGGGAATCATCTTGCTTCTCAATGTGATCGACAACTAGCAAAGTTTGAGAATTTAGGAGAAGCAAAGCGCGATACACACTTTTTAGCTTCATTGCTGAAGAGTAAGCAGACACTGCCTCCCCACTCACAAATATCATTTCCCCGTGTTGAGAGGCAGTAATGATTTCCCCTGCTGCGTCACCAACCTCCTCACTGGTCCACTTGAGCCACTGTGCACATTCTCCCAGTTGACCTTCCCAGGGCTTATTACACTGGCTCGTGGGTGATGGCGCAAACACCAATACGTTGTTAAGGTGGCTCAACTTAGGTCCATAGAGAGCTTCGGAAACAAATACTTGCCCATTGGGAGCAAAAGTAAATGAGTTCTGATCTGGATGCTCATGTCCTGGGTTAAAGCTTCTCCACCCATCAATCCAGGAGTATGGCTGAAAGTGAACTATGTCATACACAGCTCGACCTCCTAGTTTCCCAGATTTAAAAGACACAAAGGTATTGGTCTGGGTATTTGGCAACCCAGCCCCATAAGTAACAACACCCCAGTTAGGGAATGTGTGCATCTTTGCAGTACCATATTCAGCAGGAGGCTGTGGGGTGAGCTGGGGATCATACCAGATGTATTCAGTGTGAAGAGTACTCCACCTCTGGGCAGTGGAGGGGACCATTGGTCCATCTTTAGGTCGGTGCCTTCTAATTTGCTGAGCTAACCAATTTCCAGCTCCATTCTTTAAGATGAACTTATCCAAGAAAACCAACTGGCTCTCTGGACCATAAAACCAATTATAATTGGAATCTGCTATACCCACAGTTCTTTGGAAGCCCGGTAAAAGGGTGGCATAATAGAACCAAAAGTGCATTTTTAACCAGTTATTATCCAAGTTGTTGATGTTAAAATGGCGCTGGGCCAGAAAGACATACTGTGTGACTGATTTAGCTGTGTAGCTCCCATATGCCACACCTTCATCCAAAGAACCATCAACAATATGATTCAACAGAAACATGGTCTTTTCCATCACATCTACTACAACTTGTTTCCATAAATTTACTTTAGGCTCTCTTTCTACACCAGTCACCAAGGCCCCGGTGAGCAGTGCTATCATGTTAGTAGCTTGGTGGTTATGAAGAAGTTGTTTGCCCCATGAGCGGACCTTGGAATATTCATACATTTCCTCGGTAATCACCCATATTTTCTCCAGGTATTTTTGTCTCCGATGATCATCTAGTAAGTTATATAAAAAGTCAAAGGCAGTGGCAAAGCCTGTTAAGGAATGGCCAACTGGGACCTCATCCCCTGGTGCATTCTCAACTAGCCAGTCTTTGTAGCCAACCATCCTGTCCATATATTCCAAGACAAATTCAAAGGCAACCTTGTCTTCTGGGCATAACAAACAGTACAGTGCTAAAGGAGGCAGATTGTTACCATAAATTTCATTCCACTTGGCAGCAAAATCAGCATGCTTGGGTGGAGGTAGGTAGTATGTTGGGTTGGACAGCATGACTGTCACTGCACTTCTAATAGCTCTAAAAAGATGCAAATGGCTTGTGCGAGACTTTTGTCTCATTGTTTGGATTTCTCCTGCATCGAAATATAAACTTGGATGAAGCATACTTTTTTTCAGCTTTTGGTTGGATCTGAAATCTTGCACTTTCTGTGTCTTAAACTGATCTATATCATCTGCAAAAACTGCCCAGTCAGAGTAATTGCTTACAGATTCCTCAAAAGTTGAGAAAGCAAACATCACTAATGCTAAAAATAAGAAATGTCCTGTAAACATTAACGCCATGATCCATCAGGGAGTTCCTTTCCTTAGGCAATCATGTCAAACAGAGTGCTCAATGTGGTTCCCATCTGCTCAGTATAAAACACCCATTTAAGGCCTTGATAAAACAAAGACTATAAATCGCTTATGCTGTGAAATCCAGCTGATAGTTGCTCCTTCAAAGCAAATACGATTGCCAAAAAGAGAAAACTTACACTGTATATCTGCGTCACTAACACAGTTTCGCTTCCAATAAAATTTCAAGGAATGTTAAATCCTCTAGTTTTTCCATATCACAGAGCAAACAGTGATATACAGACTCAAACATACTATGACTTTAGGATTTACTTCCTTTGCATAAATTTAACATGAAGTGTCAAAACACACACTGTTTAAAAAGAAAAAGAAAAAGAAAAAGGAAGAAAAAAGCACTCCAAACTCCAAATGAAGTCATTCCTAGCATAGGAAACCATCGCCGGAAATAAAATCACCAAACGTGGGTGATGTCCTTGTGTGTGTGTCTACCCAAAGAAAGTGACAAAGTCTGAAATCCTTGGGGTGGATTCGGTTGTTTTTCTTCTCAACTTTTTACACTTCGGGCTTTGAGAATTTTTTCTTCTTCGTTTTTGGGAGAAAAACATCCTCAATAAGTGTCCAAAGTCCTACCTGGTTTTAAAAATCTCAAAATTCCTGCCCTCATTTCAAATCTGTCTTTTTCAGGCCTTCTTACTTATCAGCCTATTATGACCCAGAGGAAGCATTTTCATGTCTTCTTTTATCAGCTTCATCTGTACAGCTAGAAAAATCTAATCTCTTCAGCCACCTAGGTACATCTCTTCCAATCATGAAGTAACCACCAGCGGGGAAAGAAAACTCCCCTTTCACCAACAATGACGGCTCTTTTCTGTTCCTTTTTCATGACATTCCTTTCTGGGAGGAAAAAAAAACACAAAGAAAATTCTCTGAGGCTACAGGTATGCTGGGAGTGGATATAAACTGATATCTCAATTCGTGTACTGGACAGAAATTTCGGAATCACAATAAATCTGTTATTAAATACAATCTAAGTTTATTCAATTGATTCTTTTTTTATTACTATTATACCTTTAAATGCACACATTAGGATAACAAAGAATAGTGGCAGATGACAAGCAGCTACAAGATATAACTTTGCCCCACGGTATTTATTTTAACTGTGGCTGGCTTTAGCCATTTAAAATGTTTTAAGGGGGTGAGGGGTAATGAGGGGTAGAGGGGTTCCAGTGTATGGTGACTAAGGGAAGGAGATTTGACTTTGGGTGGTGGGCACACAGCCAATATACAAATGATGTATCACAGAATTGTGCACTTGAAACCTATATAGTTTTATTAAGCAATGTCACCCCAATAGATTTAATTTAAAATGTAAAATAAATACAATGTTTTTATTCGAATGCAGTTTACCCAGTGAGTCCTGCTATGATTCTTGTTGTTTCAGGCACAAACGACTCAGCGATGAAAAGCAAAAGTTGCAAGGACCTTTTTAGATTCCGTCTGAGGGTTTAGCTTTCATGGGATCAGAAGGTGTCCCTGTAAGGGACCAGTCACTTCCCTCAAAGGAGAAATCATGACAATGTGTGGGAGCAGAGAAGGGCAGTTCCGCTCCCACCTCTCACCTGTAGCCTCGCTTTCCATCCTCATAAGGAACCAGCAGAGGGAGCTCAGACCCAGACTTAAGGAGTCCCTGCGAGTCTTCGGATGGGAAGAACCCTACCCAAGTTTCAGTCCTGGACAAGTCTCCTCTCCGTGGGAAACGTTAACCCGAGGAGTTTTCCTGCTCGGCCCCGCCTGTTGCGTTTTTTAAATACGCTTCCTACGAACGTGCCGCCCCCATCCTGCGCTTCCCGCTCCGCGAACTCCGGCGGTGGTTTGGGGACAGAAGACCCCTGAATGGTCAAGTCCACTTACCTTCGCAGATCCGGACAGGGTCCTCCGGCGGCGCTGGGCCCCGATGCGGCGGAGGCGGGGAGTTGGAGAGAACTGCGGTGCGCAGGAGGCCTGGCCGTGCGGCTCCGCGCAGGGTCCCCGGAGCCCCGGACCCCGCGCTCCCCGAGCTCCAACAGGCTGCAGCCCCGCGCTGGTCCCCCACCCCGCGCGGACACGCTTGCCCTCGGGGAACGCCGGACGTCCCCGGGCCGCCCGGGACCGCGGGAGGCAGGTCCGCGCGCGGAGGACGCTCTCGGGGACGCCGTGTCCAGCGGAGCGCCGGCGTCCCCAAGCCGCGATGCCCGAAGCCGCCGCTGCCGCCGCTCCTTCGTGCCAGCTCCGGCCGCGCGGCCCGGGAGGCGAGAGACAGCTCCGCGGGCCGGGGGCGGGGCGGGACCAGACAGGGGCGGGGCCTGGGCGGGGCCTCGGGCTGGGGGCGGTGGTGAGGAGGCGACACGAGTCGGGATGGGCGGGGCCTCTGGCCGGGGCGGGGCCAGAGGGACTGGGTGCTGGGGCTGCGGGGCTGGGGGCGGGACAGGAGCGGGCGACGGCGGGGCCGGGGCGGAGCCGAGCGCTCTCCTCTCCTATCCGGAGGGGCTCGCGGCCCGCGCGTTCCTGGCTGCCGCGGCCGCCGGGCCTCCGGGACCACGGGATCTGCCAGCCGGGACTTGGGGTGTGTGAGTGTCTGAAGTTCTCGCCCGCCTGCCAGTCTCTTTGGTTATGGGGCGAGGACCACTGTAACAGGGCGCGGGGTGGGAGGAAGATGGAGGAAGCGCTGGGCTTGAGGACAAATGGGAGAAGCAGGGGCTGGTGGGTGAGGCGGTGGGTGTCAGCCTTCACCCTTTAGGAAGAGGGAGGGCTGGGGGGGGGCGGGGAGGCGGGGGAGGGATGACAGGCAGTCTGGCTGAAGTTGCTGTCATATAGGAAAGCAAAATCAGTGCTCCAGAGTAATAGGAGAGTGACTTCAGGGCCACAGATGCTAAAGATCAGGGGGAGCCAAAAAAATATTCATTAGCTTTATGGATTGAAATCATTTCTCCGGCAATGTGGGTAACAAGCAGGTGGAAGGAACCTCTTTTCTTATTAAAGAAATGGAAACTGGAGTAAAGACCCATGGCCGGCGAAAACGGAGTCCCTTGGCTACTATGACACGTATTGCAATTCTAGGGTTAGGGAATCCTAAGGCAGCTGTGAATCCTGTTATACTCCACCTATTGAACTCCTCACAGGTATCGGAGGTTATATTTACGTGTAAACCAACCCGAGATCTGACCTCAACTATCACGAATAACAGCAATAATAAGAACACAGGGAAATATGAAGAGTTGCAAATGAACAAGCCCATCCCATTAAAATTAAAAAAAAAAAAAGAAAGAGTGTCTTGCTAAGATCACTTCCTGGTAAAACCAAACAAGAGACCATTGCTAGGAGAATAAATTTCAATTATTTACCTTGGAGGTGAAAAGTGACTCTACTTCCTCATCCTTCTATTTTGTCCCCTTGGGAACCCCACCGCAGTCCAAATGGTCAAAGTTGCTTTTGCTTTGGCACTTTGATAACTATGCTTATCCCGTTCCTCCCTGCACAGCATCATCTGCCCAACCACCCTCACTTACTAGTTGAAACTTGTCTATTGAAATTCTTTTAATCATTCTCATCTTAGCTCAGATGCTTAAAAATTCCTCTCTAAATACCTCCTAGGTTTCCCCAACCAGAATGAGTCACTCAAGCACTTTGTGATTTGGGTCTATAGTCAGCCCTTAGAGCATTTGTTTTGTGCTTAATATTTACCTGACTGACTCCTGTGCTCTGTGCAAAGCTCCTTCAACTTCCAAGCAGTCACCCATCCCCTCTGTAAGCGCTGTATCTGTGTTTGAAATGAGTTGAACCTTTAACAGTGGGCTTCACGTGGAGCCTGGTCTCCTCCACTGACATTCATTGTGAAGCATGAGTCTTCCTCTGAACTCCAGAAACAGAACTTCCTGAGAAAGTCTGGCTCGTCCCCCTATGTGGTCCACAATTTAGGAAGATGACTCATGGCTTCCAACCTCAGTTATGGGAGAGCATAGAGTTGGGGGAACGAGGAGCCCAACTGCAGAGATTCCTATAGTTTTCTGCAAAGAGGTGCTTTGGAAAGTGCCTAGGAATTAGTGCTATACACCGAGTGAATAAGTATGCACACTTCTTCAGAACAAAATGTGTGGATGGCATTCTTTTATCCTGTGGATCCCAAGTTTCCCATGACACTAAGGCAAGGTGAATCATGGAGGTTATTATGAGCACTAACATCTGGCAGGTGAATATTTTAACTTGCATCTGATCTTTTTTTCAGATTTATTAACATCAACATGACCGTTTTCACTTTACAGATGAATGGATCCAGGTATAGACATTGTGGCCTTTTGGGTTGGCCCCTTGCATGGGTGTTGAAGCTGTGGGATGCAGCTAACGTCGGCATCTTCAGGTGAGCTTTTAGGCTAATTCACATTAAGCAGCATCGTCTCCCAGCTATGAGTGCGTTGAAATAAAACAGGAGCTACAGTGGACCAATGCTAATCTCTGGCAGAAAGGGTGAGTGGCAGATGGCACTATGAAAAATGAAGCGAGGTCCTGGCCAGGCAGCTCAGTAGGTTGGAGCGTCATCCCTGTATACCGAGGTTTGATCCTGGGTCACAAGAAGTAACCAATGAATGCATGAATAGGTGGAACAACAAATTCATATTTCTCTCTCTCTTCCTCTCTTTAAAATCAACAAATAAAAATTTAAAAAAGAAAAATGAAGAGAATCTTGTTTTCTGAGAACTAAAAATGGATAGGTCCAATTATTTATTGCTCCTTCAACATGTGGAGATGATACAAAGTTAGTTATAAATAATGCATCTAACTGTAGAAGGGATGAGCTACATGTTATGTGATTGTACATTAAAAACCTTTATGAGCGCGGCAAGAGACACGTACACCAACAGCTGCTAAATTCAGAATCCTGGAACAGTATCTTATTTTATGTAAAAGAAGAACAGTGCAGTCTATTGCTCTGGGGATTTTCTGCTATATACAAAGATCTTAAATCTACATGAGATTTTACTCGTGATTTCAAAGCACTTATGAAAATCTGGTTTTTTTATTTGAATATCTTTCAACCAAACTACCAGCTAAACCACTTAAAACAGAGATGACACTTTCTAGACTAGATTTCCCAAGGCAGGGCCTTCCTCTCTCCCTCCCTCCCTCCCTTTCTTCCTCCCCCTCCTTCTTCTTTTTCATTCTTTAACAGCTAGACCAGAGCCTTGCACTTTGTGTGGAGTGCATGTTGAATATTGAACATGGAGTCTCACCCTTATTTTATGGCAGAAGAGGAACAAAGTCATAAACCCCTGAAGAGCAGAATCAGGAACTTGTTCTCTCCCAGCCGTGCTCAGAAACTTGTTACTGTAGGATCAGTGATTGGAACTGTGTCTTGGGGTGACTTCACGTGCCACCTAAGACTAGAAAGTCAGCCAACATGATAAGGAGAATCTCTGCAAGAATTGTATGTCTTAAGATCGGTAACTTCAAGTTCCTCAGAGCCTAAGGTATATACTCCATTGCTTATAGAGGGATAAAGTGCAAGCAGTTAAAACAAACCAAGATACCACATGACGTCCCTTGACTGAAATCTCTTGTCGATGATCTGTTGTATTGATTATCTCTTAATAATTGGGGCAAAGATATCCAAGAACTAACCGCGGTTCATTCAGCAACTGAGCACGTGCAGATCTCTAGCCCACGGGCTTACAGAGAACGTGGGTGATTTCATTATTCTTCCCTTCACCCCTGCCCTTCCTTCATATGGTTTTGGCTGAGAGCTCAGATGCAGATTTCCTGAACCAATTACAAGGCGAGATGTGTATTCTAGTGACCCACGAGCTCTTGAGAACCAGTGTTTGCCCCAGCATTTGGGGAGAGAGCAGCTGTTATGGTACAGAAACAGACACCAAACTTAAGCTGCAAAATTTTTTTGCACAATTGACCAGCAATCATAGGCCACACCGATAAGAAAGACGAAAACCACAGATTTAAAGCGGGCAGTAGAATGTGGAAATACTCTTTCTGCAACTGCTTTGAATGCACAACATCTCAAAGTGACAGGGATTTTGCCGGCAGAGCTGCCAATGAAGATGTGGCTGGGAGTCTTCCTTTAGTTCAGTGGTTCTCAACCTTCTGGCCCTTTAAATACAGTTCCTCATGTTGTGACCCAACCATAAAATTATTTTCGTTGCTGCTTCATAACTGTAATGTTGCTACTGTTATGAATCATAATGTAAATATCTGATATGCAGGATGGTCTTAGGCGACCCCTGTGAGAGGGTCGTTCGACCGCCAAAGGGATCATGACCCACAGGTTGAGAACCGCTGGTTTAGTTGGTTTATTCAGCTCTACAGGAGCCTCTCTGACAGTAACCGGATTTTTAAAACTTTTAAAATACCAAAGCCAAGTTCTGAGGACAGAAGTTTCCCCAGAAGTCCACTACTGGTAAAACCTTGTATTTTTAAGTGGGAAGCATTATTGCTACCACATCTGCTTATATACAGTTTTGCTCTTACCCTGAAGGACAATTTTAGACAAAGTGAAATGACAAGGGGAGTAGAGATGGGGCTCTTTCTCTGTCCCCTCCCTGTCTTATACCAGTTTCTCAACCCCAAACCCCAGGGACATTTGGCTCCTCAGAAAACATTGGACAGTGGAGCATGTGTTGATTGTCTCAGCTAGGGCATGGGGGACTGAGGGCATGAGGTGGGCAGGGCCAAGGATTAAACATCCTCCAGCCCCATCCCCACCCCCAAGCAAAGAATTATCCGGCCCAGGATGTTAATACTGCTGAGTTTGAAAAAACCCTGCCTTAGCCCACTGATTCTAACAATCCATGATATGCAAATTGTTGGTAATTGTTTGAATCAAGTCCTGAGGGCTTTCCGTCACCATTTTGTGATTAGTCCCAGAGTTGCTCTTACTCATGTATTAACACGTGGCTTTCTGTTGTTTATCAGATACTGGGTCCATACTCCTTGCTTGGTCAAAGACACTCCTAACACCAGCTATTTCGCCTCATCTAAGAGCCTGGGCTAGGCGACCAGGCACAACTGGCAATAAATCAATTACTACAGAACAGTTTGGGAAGAAGTGACTTTAAGGTGATCAGGAATGCCCTTCTGATGTTAAAAAAAAAAAAAAAAAAAAAGCAAACCCCTTCACACACAGGCACACCTCGACTGCCTCTATTGTCAGAATTCTTTCCTGTAGGACAATGTTTTCAAATTAAAATCCTCGGACCCTTAGTATAAAAAAGCCCAGAGTTTTTGCTAAAAATGCCAGTTTCTCAAATGGGTGAATACTCTGGGTGTGTATAACCCAGGAATCTGCATCTTTCCAGTGCTCCTCAGATGCATGCCACATTGGACAGCCACTGTTCCAAGACGAGGACTCACATCCTTTTCCTCTTCCCTGCACATCTGGGGGGATGTGTCTGCGGGACCCCTTGGCAGAAACATCCGCTGGCTAGCAGGAGCCCAGGGACCGTCGAGGGAAAGGAGTTGATGTTCCAGAATAATCCAGAGACATGTAGGGAAGGACTCTGCAGCTAGTTTCATTATTTCCCATGCTGACTGTTGGCTCACACATGAGAGAGTGAGATAAATAGGATTTATAAAATAGAGGAGAGAAAATTTGATACAGTCTAGGCACAGTGGAACTTGTATCTCACATTTTGGGGGCAAGTTGATTAAGTGGACAGTAGCAGAGGAGTTGGTCCTGGGTCCCTAAGGGGCCAACACACAGTTGGTTAGGAATTCCCCAGAAAACAGTGAGAGTTTAGCTGTGGAGCAGAGGTGACAGGTTGTCTTTGTACAGTGTCAGTCAATAACCTGTCATTGGTGCTGCCACTTAAATGAGATCAAGCCCACACCCCATTCTTCCGTAGCCGTCCTCACCGGAAAGTCTTTGGGAAGTTAGGTTCCTCCCTCCCTCCATCCCAGCCCAGGAGACCTCTCCCCCTGCTTCCGAGCATTGATTTCAAGCTTCTCTTGCTCTGAGGATCAGCTTTACCAGCTCAGTCCTGGGGATATGACTGAACTTGGCACCCTCAGCACAGGTTTATGTTGCCTTGACACTATCGTCAGGCAGAAAGCAAGTATCCTTTTTGGATTCCAAATTCAAAGTCTCAGGAAAGAAAGGATGATTGCACAGCATGGTCGAGGTTCCATCATGACTCACACAGGGATGGAAAGTAGTTCAAGGTCAAATAGTTCAAACGTTGCTACAGGGGCTAACATTAGTGGGTTTGGAATATCAATCATCATAAGAGAATAGAGCTGGGTAGTACCTAAAATGTATCTACCGT
The DNA here is from genome assembly GCF_964212035.1 of Myotis nattereri. NCBI lineage: Eukaryota > Metazoa > Chordata > Mammalia > Chiroptera > Vespertilionidae > Myotis > Myotis nattereri. The sequence goes on from NC_138083.1 coordinate 48,267,369, forward strand.
GAAATGATACACCAAAGGGCTGGGCTCCTCTGAGACGCGTGCAGTAAGCACTGCATTGGATGGTGGGTCCTTGAGGTGGTGGAGGTTAAGAGACAGGGAGAGGGAAGGAGGGAGGTTGGCACACATCATTCAAAGATACCCAGCATTGCATACTGACTCCTCTTCCTTATCAGTCTTTGGAAATTATTCCTATGATAGAAATTACTAAATTTACCTAATTATAAGAACCACCTAGAAGGGCTTGTTAAAAGTATACAATGTGAGACTGGAGACCCTACCTTAGATTTACAGAGGTAGAATGGGAATGGGGATACAAAGAATTCATATTTTTAAATGTCATTTTGATTATGCAAAATTGGACAATTGCCTTTAGAGAGATGACCTATTTAACATATTACCAGCTGCTTACAATAGAACATAAATTAGTTTTAGATCTAGAAAGCGAGTTTGATAGGGAGAGAGGCGAGGAAAAAAGGTATACTTGAGTGGAGTTATAGAGCTGTGCTATCCAGTATGGTAGCCACATGTGGCTAGTGAGAATTAAATAAAATTAAAATTCAGTTCCCTAATTGCACTATCCACATTCCCGGTGTTCAGTAGCTACGAGTGATAACTATAATATTGAGCAGCACACATAGGGAGTACCCCCCCCCCCCCAATGTTGCAAAAAGTTCTATTGGGCAACATTGTAGAAGCAGCTAGCCAAGAACAGAGAAAGATGCTACAATAGTCCTTTCTGGGGTCCCCGGTCACAGGCCTATGCAGAGTAGGTAGGTGCCCATGGTGTTGATGATGAAGTTGATGTACTAATGCGAATCATAGTAGCTGGCACTTAATGAGCATGTATTAGGTGCAAAAACTTTCTGGTGTACCCCTCCGAACTACCTCCACTGTAGCCGTGGTACCACACTGTCTCACTAGGTACCGGATGTGGGTGAAGTCAGCCAGTTGACTGTTGTCATGTGGAATATAGGGTCCCAGGTAGCCAGATAGTCTGATTTTTTCCAAGGAAAGACAGAATTCTGGATTGTGTGTGTGTGAAATAACCTGATTTTTAAAAATGGCTTAATCTTTTTTAAAACACTGTGAAGTCCAAATAAAATATGTCTGTGAGATGGATTTAGCTCATAAATGGCAAGGTTTTCACTTTTGATTTAGAAGCTCAAAATTAATTTCCTGATTTTACCTTAGCCCAACCCCACCCCAGGAATTCAACTTCCATTTTAATGCTGGAGAGAAAAGTACCATTCTTTCTTATCTTAAGTTATCTACTACTATAACCCCTCTCAGACTGGAACAGTCAAAGACTGATGATGTATTCAAACAATCATATTTATATCTACAGAAATGTATTGCACTTTATTTCCTTCATGTTTTCAATAAATATTCATTAAACGTTCAGTAGCACACTGTGCAGGGCAGTGTGGGAAACCTCTATGGGGAAAAATATTCCTAGTCAAATGGAGCTTATAATGCTCTGGACAGAAAAGGCATAATAAAAAGACAGAATAAGTATGATTTATTAATTCATTTGTTTTCTGTATTTTAATCATTACTTTATGAGATTTAAATGTCTTTGGAGGATCTTCCATATTTTGCTGCCCATTCTTTTCAAAAGCACATTTAAATGGAAGAGAGTGAGAGACTGGTAATGACTCAGGAATGGGAAAGTGGGGAGGAATCTTGACGTTGTAAGAAATCTCCAGGATGTGTGGGTTTCTGGAGGAGCTGCGCCCCCTCTGTTGCAATATCGGGAGTGAGCCAGGCAGGAGCGAGCTGGCTGACTTCTGCGGAAAGAATCCTGGAACTTGTCTTGCTGACCTGTTTCTAGACTTTCCAGCACAGCCAGCCAGAGACTTCCTATAGACACGGAGGGAATTCAAAAGCAACAGACGTGGCCCTTCAGCTATTTGTCTGGGGACCCTTGGGGATGAGACAGAGCTGTTTTCCCTGCAGCTGGACGCCAAGCAGACCAGTGAGAAGGTCCAGCGCGGAAGAACAGGTTGTGCTGTCGGCATACACTGCATCCTGGGCCAGAGCTTTTTAGTAGAGGATTCAGTCAAACCCAAAATACAAGATTGAAATCCTCTCTTGTTGGTCATCTTTTTAACATAATACAGAGAAAAGAAGTGGACAGAACCATGTTTCCTAAAAAGTCCTTGATGATAAGGATCACCAAGGACACTTAATTCCTCCACTGGAAATGCAGATTAAGGGGCTGAGGTGAAATCAGGAATTTGGTATTCTTGGTAGTCACCAGGGACTTTTAGGAAAAAAAACACACAAAACAGAGTAGAAGGAGAAAGAGTGGTTCTCTCCTGGTAATGGTATGGCTCGCCTAGTGCTCATGGTTGCCCGCCTAGATGGTAAGTATAGATGGTCCCGAATTTGAGTCGAGCTCTGAGGCTATGTTGTAAGTTGCTGTGAGACACTGGGCCAGTTACATAGCTTTTCCACATATAGATGCCCTCATCTGTGAAACATGGAGTTGCAGCATTACTCGCTGCACAGGGAAGTTGAGGAGTTCAAATGACAAGAGGCAAGGAAAGCCCTCAGTGCTGAACCTTGGGGATTCTCAAGCAAACCTCTTTATAGTTAAAAGGCAATTTTATGCACTTTGTCTCCTTTCATTCTTTTAGCAATCATGTGAACAGTGTATGATAAAGTCAATGTCATATACCAAAACACCGAGGAAGAGAAAATGTCATATCTGAGGTGTCCAGCAACTTGCTTTCTAAAATGGTCTAATTTTAAAGACAGAATATTTTAAGCCAACATCTCAGCCATTTCTCTAATTTTGCAGATGAAGAATCTGAGGCCCAGTGAAGGAAACAAATATTTTCAAGTTGAGAGACAGACCAACAGCTGGGACCAGAGCCCAGGTTTTTGTAGACAGATCTGCAGTCTTACCATTGCATTGTTGAGGATGTCAAATTCAATGATAGATATTTTAAATTTGTTAACATTGATATTAAAAAAAAAATCACTTCCTAAATAACTAGTCTGTGTTCATCTTAAAATAAAGCAGTTTACACTTTATACACAGTTTAATTTTGCACCAAAATTCTTTCAGAAACCTTTAAAAAACAGGTTTCTGTATCCACCAGAGGTTCTTTTTTAATCTTGATAAGGCATAATAACTTGTACATCAAGTTTACCAATAAAATTTTGAGAACTGGCTAATTGAACTTTTAATTCTTTGAGACTAGATATTGTATATATTTTTTTCTTGTATTCAGAACAATTCCAGCCAGAATTTTAGGCACAGTTTTTACTCAGTGAACTCTTTTGGAATTGAACTGTGGTGGAATCAGACTATGGTAAAATGTTTTGATTTTATAAAAAATCTCTGAAGCACATGTATGGATGAGTCATTTCCAAAGATATCATTTACAAAATTTGAACTGAATTAGAAGCACAATTCTCTGGGCAGATATATGTGTCTGTCTGGAGAATATATATATATACTAGAGGCCCAGTGCACAAAAATTTGTGCACTCGGTGGGGAGGGGGGTCCCTCAGCCCAGCTTGTGCCCTCTCCCAGTCTGGGACCCCTCAGGGGATGACCACCTGCTGGCTTAGGCCTGCTCCCAGGGGGATTGGGCCTAAGATGGCAATCAGACATCCCTTTGGCAGCCCAGAAGCCCTCGGGGGATGTCCACTTGCCAGCGGGGAGCAGGCCTAAACTGCAGTTGGACATCCTTAGAGCTGCTGAGGAGGCAGGAGAGGCTCCCACCACCACCACTGTACTGGCAGCCATCAGCCTGGCTTGTGGCTGAGCAGAGCTCCTCCCATGTGAGAGCACCCTGACCACCAGAGGGCAGCTCCTGCATTGAGTGTCTGCCCCCTGGTGGTCAGTGTGTGTCATAGTGACCAGTCATTCCCAGCCCTTCTGCTGTTAGGGTCAGTTTGCATATTACCCTTTTACTATATAGGATAGAGGCCTGGTGCATGGGTGGGGGCTGGCTGGTTTGCCCTGAAGGGTGTCCTGGATCAGGGTGGGGGTCCCGTTTGGTTGCCTGGCCAGACTGGATGAGGGGATGATGGCTGTTTGCAGCTGGTCACACCCCCTTCAGGGTGGGGGTCCCCACTGGGGTGCCTCGCCAGTCTGGGTGAGGGGCTGAGGCCGTTTTCAGGCTGGCAGGTGACTGAAGCTCCCAACCTCTCCATTTTTCCTTTTTTTTTTTTTATTCTGGGATTTATTTACCTTATATGGCTGTCATTGGAGCTGAGAGCCAGCTTTAGCTCTGAGGCTCGGCTCCAGCTCTGAGACCTCAGCTGCTGAAAGCAGGTATCTGGGGTTTGTTTAGCTTCTATAATTGAAACACTGTTGCAACTCCAGCTCTGAGGCCTGGCTGGCTGAAAGCAGGTTTCTGGGGATTGTTTAGCTTCTATAATTGCAACATAGTTACTTAGAGTGCAGCTCAGAGCTGGGCTGCGGCAGGCGGGGAACCTTGGCTTCCTCCATCACTGGAGCAAGCAAGCCTCCTGTTCACTTCAGCTGCCTGGCTGCTGGCTGCCATCTTGGTTGGAAGTTAATTTGCATATCGCCCTGATTAGCCAATGGGGAAGCGTGTTGGAGGTACAGTTAATTACCGTGTTTGTCTATTATTGGCTAATCAGGGCGATATGCAAATTAACTGCCAAGAAAGATGGTGGTTAACTGCCAACAAAGATGGCGGTTAATTTGCATATGTAGGCGCCAAGCTATGGAGTGAAGCCAGCTGGCCCCAGGCAGAAACAGCAAGCGAAGGCTGGTGTGGCAAGCGAAGAGCAAAGAGGGGGACCCGCTAAGCCCCCGGCCCACTCGCCGTGCGCCATAAGCCCCAGCCCGCCCACCTCACTCCACTGACTCTGCCACACTCCCAGGGCCCGCAAGTGGTGGGCCGGGGGCTTAGCTAAGGCTTAGGGCATACTCCCTGGTGGCCCCACAGCAGGGCATCCTGGCACCCTTCTAACAGGAGTGCGGCCAGGAGAGCTGAGTGGGGCAGGGGCTGCAGGGAGCCATGGAGAGGCAGAGCAGCCGGAGACAAGTTCCTGGGGGTCTGAGGAGAGTGCTTGACAGGAGCCCAGACTGCAAAGAAGGAAGAGGAAGCAGCCACAGAAAGCTCTTCCAATCGCCCTACACGAACACCCTACCCAGCCCCTATACCCCCAGGTGGACGGGGAGGCTGACCAGACAGGAGAAGACCTAGCCTTGGGGGTAGCTGCAGCCTGTACAGTAGGGCCTTGACTTACGAGTTTAATTTGTTCCGTGACCGAGCTCGTAACTCAAATTACTTGTATGTCAAATCATTAAAGTGAATGAGTGAGACACGTGATGCTGGGCTGATGTTGTGAAGTTCACTGTGACGTTCGCTGCACCAACTAGCTGTGGGGTATCTGAAGCTGGCTCATAACCCGAATTTTAGCTCGCAACTCAGAGCAAAAAATCGGCCGAGAGACGGCTCATATCTTGATTAACTTGTTAGTCGGGACACTCCTAAGTCAAGGCCCCACTGTATCTCTGACTCCCAATCTCTTCCCCTGCCACCCCCTCCAGGGGCGCCCACAACAATAGCACGCCTGCAACAACCCGTCAGTGCCCTGGAGGCACTCGAGGCCCGTGGCCTGCCGCTGCTGGGACCCTCTGCTGGGACCAGGCACGCCTTTCCTCCCTACAACTCCAGACCCTGGTGAAGGCAGGCCTAAGCGGCCCCTCAGGGTCAGACTCATCCCCCCCAACACCCCTTCCCCAACAGCAGTGGTGCGCTCTCCGCAGCAGAAGTGCACTGAACCTTGCAGGGGGTGTGGCTAAACCCACCCTCCTAGCCCACTAAGCTGTCAGTTGGACATCCCCCCAGGGCTCCCAGACTGTGAGAGGGCACAGGCCACACTGAGGGGACCCCCCCCCCCAGTGCACGAATTTCATGCACTGGGCCTCTAATCCTATCTAATAATAGACAAACATGGGAATTAACCGTAACTTCGCTACCCTTCCCATTGGCTAATCAGGGCAATATGCAAATTAACTGCCAACTAAGATGGCGGCTAATTTGCATACTGCAAGCGGATCCCACTGCGCCACCCAAAGTGAGATCCCGGCCTGCCGTGTCTTGGGCGGGGTGGGCGGCAGAAGATCTAAGCGGCCGCTCGCCCCAGCGCGAGATCAGGGCCTGCCCTGTCTTGGGTGGGGTGGGCGGGGTGGTCGGGGTGGGCAGGGTGGGCGGCAGTCTTGGGCGGGGTGGCCAGGGTGGACAGAGTGGGCAGGGTAGCGGCAGCATGATCCATGAGAGGGCACAGGTTGGGCTGAGGGACGCCTCTTCCCTGCCAGTGCACAAATTTTTGTGCACGGGCCTTCTAGTATATATATATATATATATATATTTATATATACACACACACTAGGGGCCCAGTGCATGAATTGGTGCATAGGTAGGATCTAACCAGCCCTGCCCCAATCAGGGCAGATCAGGGCTGGGCCTGTCAGAAGGAGGTTGGCCAGCAGACCCTTCCCCCCGAATGGGGTGTAGGAGGCTGATGGGGGGTCAGCAGCTGGGGGAGGGGCTATGGGAAGTTGGCCAGCCATCCCCACCCCCAATTGGTGTTTGTGTGGCGGGGGGCAATCAGGGGCAGAGCTGGCTGCAAGAGGTTGGCCAGCAGGCCCCAAAACTTATTAGGGTAGGGGGGTGATCCGGGGTGGGGCTGCCATGGGGAGGGGCTGCTGGCCAATCAGGGTGGTGGGGGCCCATTGGGGGTGGGGCAGGCCAGGGGAAGGGGCTGCAGGAGGTTGTCTGACTGACCCCACCCCTTATTGGGGTGTGGGGAGCAATCAGGGGCAGGCCTGGCCAAAGGGAGGGCTGTGGGCTGATCAGGCTGGTGGGGACCCATCGGGGGTGGGGTTGGCTGGTGGGAAGGCCCGCCGGGGTGTTGGCTGGCCGCCCTGCCCTCAATCAGGTTAAAAGAGGCCTGATAGGGCCAGTTCACTGGCCGCAGTGGGTGTTCCGGTCACTGGCTATTTATATATATAGATATGAGAGATTGGAGAAAATTAGCCTTCAGACAAGTGGAATCTGGTCTAAGAGAGAAGGGAAGAAAGTCCAAATATCATGCCAAGTCTGAAGAATGTTAGCTTGGATACTACTTATCTATTGATGCACAACAAATTATTCCCAAACTTGGCAACAAAAACAAATGTGTGTTTATTTTCTCTAGTAATTTCTGAGGATTAACAGCTGGGAACAGCTAAGCAGGATGGATCTTGCCAGGATCTCTCAGGAGGCTGTTGTCAATGTCTGTGTTTTAACCACAGTATCTTAGGTGAGGTGTGGTGAGGCCAGACTTCAATCAAGAGAGGGAATGGGCTCAGGCCAGTGTGGCTCTGTTGGTTCATCCCTTATCCCATGGTCGGCAAACTGCGGCTTGCGAGCCACATGCGGCTCTTTGGCCCCTTGAGTGTGGCTCTTCCTAAGCCTTAGGAGTACCCTAATTAAGTTAAGAACAATGTACCTACCTATATAGTTTCAGTTTAAAAAATTTGGCTCTCAAAAGAAATTTCAATGGTTGTACTGTTGATATTTGGCTCTGTTGACTAATGAGTTTGCCGACCACTGCCTTATACCAGTGACGTGTTTGATTCATGGTCAGGTCACATACCCAGGTTTTGGATTCCATCTCCAGTTGGGGCATACATGGGAGTCAACCTATTTCTCTCTCTCTCTCTCTCTCTCTCTCTCTCTCTCTCTCTCTCTCTCTCCCTAACCCTTTCTCTTAAAAAAAAAAAAAATCAGTAAAAATATATCCTGCTGGAAGCTGGTCCATCCTTGCTGCCTGACACAGTGGCTGTAGGGAAGAAACATCTGCACAGCATATGTTTCAAGGGACCTGGCGTATATGGCATACTGTTCTTAGTATGTTTGCTCCCCTTCTTAGCGCTATGTGTTTTAACCAAGGTCACCTCTCTGAGAAAGGTTGTTTCCCCAGGTGGGGATTTTGTCCCTGGAGTTAGGGATTAACAGGACTAAGGAAGAATAAATCAGTGAAACCCCCTAGTGTTACAGAAATACCATCTACTACTTATGAAGAACTTGGACTAAGACTGTTGGCAATAAATTGGGACTTGTTGGGCCCACATTCCCAGGGGTCTGCCCACCAGGGAAAGCATCAAAGCCTATACCCCTGGAGATCCACCGACACAGGGCAGTCCCAGGGAAGGCAAGCAGAGAGGCTGGGAGGACATAACCTTTACTGGGTAGGATAATCTCCTTCAGTCACTTCCTTGTAGCTTATCAGTAGAGCAGTGACCTTGGAATAGCCCTTATAATGGAACACAGAGATTAACCTAGACGGGATTAAACTCAACAGAACTAGATTAACAAACGCCCTAACCTTTGGCATAGAATGGATCGGATTAAAATAAACTGGTATAAGTACAGATGTAACAGGACAATAAAGACTGAACCTGGCTGGAGAACCTGGCTAGAACCTGGCTAGAGATCCTGGCTAGGCTGCTGATCAACTGAATGCGGTTTCCATGTCATTCCTTCTCTGCCGACTCCATCCACACCTTTGGGAACCCCCTGGACCTGCTGGGGTTGGACCCCAACAATATCCTTGGGTGAGGATTAAAACATTTTTAAAAATGAAGTTAAAACTCATGTAGATTCGCTTTTATTGCTTCCATTAAAATCAACTTAAATACCATCTTTAATGTTATTCAAAGTCAGCATGTATACTGTTTACACATAGATTTAATATTGCTCCCTGTCATTAAATAGTTCACCCTTTAAAGGGCTGGGAACCAACTTAACCAATAGGAAGACCACCACCAAAGTTTTAACTTGAGCAAAGGAAGTTGTCTTGCAGTAAATTATCATCAGATCCCCTGCCGGGACCTTGTACCTTGTGTTGAGGGGCATCTGGGTCCTGATTTAGAGCTAAGGCTGTGGGATTCTTTCCATAGTGAGGTCAAGAGGATGAAACAGAGGTCACCTGTGAATCCTAAATTTTGAAATTATTTTCCACGTATCTGTTTGTATTTTTCTTTTGGCAACTTAAAAATATGCTGTTTTTTTTTTTTTTTTTTTTTTTTTTTTTTTTTTTTTTTTTTTTTTTTTTTAGCGGAGTAAGGAAAAGTAACCACAGCAAGAGCCTCAGGGAAACAGGGAACCTCCTTTGGAACTTTGCTGTTGGTTACAGAGTTTCCAAGTCTCCTGAAGTGAAGGTAGATTCTTATCCTTCCCTCCCCCCAACTGTTCCTCTGTTATAAAGTAATTTAAAATCAGGGATCGAAAACTTCCAAAATATATAATTCAAAAAGAAAACCTTAGGCAATTTAAAAATGGATCCAAATGATCACTTTTTTTTTCCATTCATTTATGTAGTTAACTCAATTTCTATTATTCTTCTCAGAAGCCATTATCTTTACACTTCAGACTCATGCTATGCATAGTATTATTCAATGTGCTTTTAATTTGGACTCACTTTTGCTTCCTAAGTCTGTATTATTTTCTAAAGTATGAGGCTCAATATGGTTCAATAGCCTCAAATATTTTATTCCAGTTTTTTAGCATTGCTATTTAAAAACTTTAAACCTTTTCATATTATATAATCAAAAGACTGCAGCAATGTAGAAAACATAATTTCTTCATTTTCTACACATATATTGTTTCTCTATAGAAAATATTTGTTAATCTGTAATTTAACCAGATCACGTGACCTTTATGCTGTTGATTTAACTGCATCACTTTGCCCTTCTGAAGATCTAAGAGTTTTGGATGTCGGTAAAATTAAATAAACTTTTAAAAGTCAAGTGAATTAGGAACAAATTAAATAATGATTCAAAGACCCTTGAGGAAAACTGCAGCCACCCATACATATGTATTTTTTAAATTAATCAAACTCTTTACTTTTAAGATAATCATCTTATTCTGCAGCCATATAGAATATTTGGGAGCTAAAGAAAAGAGCTTTGCTTAAGTAGATTTAGTTTTTAAAAGTGCTTCTGTATAGTTCCACTGTTTGGGTGCTGTGATATAACTATTGCTTTCAAAACTTTGCACAGTTAAAAAAACAAAAAAAATTAGTCCAAAATTAAATGTATAAACTATAAGTTTTTATTATAAATTTATAAGCATAAATTTATACAAATTAAATGTGTAAAACTAAATTTATAAAAGCTATGTTTTTCCTAATCAAAAGTTAATATTCTATAAATATTTTATATTCAATCTATTGTTAAGTAATATAAAAATGTTTAAAAATAGGTTTTATGTCACTATTACTTAGAATCTTTCCTTTACAAAAAAAAGTTGACATATTCCAGTTGCCTCTCATGCTAAGACCTTGTTGTACGGTATACAGAAAAATGCAGCTGTACGGAAAGTATTCCATGAGTTTCATAGGAAACTGGAATTTTACTCAAGATACCATGACGATTTGAACTTAAGACATATTGACAATTCTGACCTTCATTTACTGGTTTTCTGCCATTATTAGTGTGTGCCTCTTAAACTATCAACTAACTCAGTCCCTCTATAATGGCTTAACTGATCTTGAACTTCCCACACCTGGATATCACTGAGTCAGTCTGTTTGGGGAGCCTGTAGCCCGGTGATGGCGAACCTTTTGAGCTTGGCGTGTCAGCATTTTGAAAAACCCTAACTTAACTCTGGTGCCGTGTCACATATAGAAATTTTTTGATATTTGCAACCATAGTAAAACAAAGACTTATATTTTTGATATTTATTTTATATATTTAAATGCCATTTAACAAAGAAAAATCAACCAAAAAAATGAGTACGCGTGTCATAGGTTCCCATCACTGCTGTAGCCAGTGTTCTCATGAAAGTCCTTTTCTAACTATGCTGGCCAGTCAGCTGTCACCAAGTGAACAGAGGTCTGTGGTCAAAACGTGACTTGTCTGAGAGCCAACTTGGAAGGGGCCTGGATAAGCAAACTGATTTTTTTTTTTTTTAATTTATTGCTTAAAGTATTACAAAGGGTATTACATATGTGTCCATTTTATCCCCCCGCCCTAGACAGTCCCCTAGCCTCCCCTATCCCCCAATGTCTTATATCCACTGGTTATGCTTATATGCATGCATACAAGTCCTTTGGTTGATCTCTTACCCCCCTACCTCCTGCCCCCCAACCCTCCCCGGCCTTCCCGCTGCAGTTTGACAATCTGTTTGAGGCAGCTCTGCCTCTGTATCTATTATTGTTCAAAAGTTTATAATGGTCTCTATTATCCATGAATGAGTGAGATCATGTGGTATTTTTCCTTCATAGCAGCACAATTCACCATAGCTAAGATCTGGAAACAGCCTAAGTGCCCATCAGTAGATGAATGGATTAGAAAACTGTGGTACATCTACATGATGGAATACTATGCTGCTCTAAAAAGGAAGGAACTCTTACCATTTGCAACGTCATGGATGGAACTGGAGAGCATTATGCTAAGCAAACTGATTCTTGACCCTGAAATTTTAGAACAGGAAGGGACCGTAGTGATAATTTTATCTAACTGCTAATTTTGCACTGGGCAAGTGATCACTGGTTCACTTGCTGACCATATCATCTTCATAAACTAATACTCTTCCCAAGGCTGCATTTGCAATGGAAAGTAGAAAAAGAGAGTATGACTAATGAATGTAATAAACTGGCTAATAGAATAGGTCCAGAGACATGGGTACATGGAACAGACTGAAATTTCTCATGGGAGGGGTGTTGTGGGGGGAGGCAGGGAGTAGGGGAGACAGTGATAAGAGCTTAACCCAAGAACTCATATACATGTATGCATAACCAATGGACACAGACAATAGTTTGATAAAGGCCTAGGGTGGGGCAGGGGCTGGGAGGAGGAGGGTAAAAGGGGGGGGGGAGGGCGGGGGGGGGACATCTGCAATACTACAATAAAATTAAGTTTAAAATAATTTCTTAAAAAGAGATTATGACAAATAGAGAAGTTTAGGAATAATAGCAGCAGTAGACTTTTAACTAAACATTTGTTAGGATTTAAGGAGAACCAGTACATATATGAGGTAAAGACTACCTCACAGTTAGACATTGGGGTAAGGGCAGCAAGCAGCAAAGGAAGGACTCAGACCTTGAGACACACTTGGATTCAGTCAAGGCCAGTGTGCTCCTGAGCAAGCACTGGAATCGCTCATAATGCCATCTGTAGCCTTGCCCAGTTAATGCTATTAGGGGTAATAGAGGTAAATCTATTATAGGAAATTGTTCCTTTGGAGCTAATTGAATTCTAAAGGGAGGTCATGCTAATGATTACGATTTATGAGATTCCAGAATCATTGTGAAGTTGGTAATATTTTTTATAGCAGATCCATTTCTGAGCTAGTCAAATCAATTTGCTGAGTGAGATTAAAGAAGGAATGGGAAAGGAGAAAAATTGCCATTGGATGTACATAGCAGTATTTATTTCTCTTTTTTAAATATAATACTAGGACATCTGTATGAAAGGAGAAAAAAGCGAAGAACACATTGGCAATTTTGCACCAACAATATTAATTTTGTAGTTCTTTTTTCCCCCCACCAAATTGAATAGATGTTTTAGTATTCTGGGAAGCTGTCTGTGTAACAATATATATTCTAGTCAGATCAGTTCAAACAAAGCTCTAGTCCGTGCAGATTTTTAATGTGGTGGCAAAAGGGTGTGTAACTGAGTTGCTTTAACAATTGCTTATTGCAGGCAAAGATGTTATCAATAGCATGGTAGATATGTTTTCAATAGAGTTAAGAGATACCCCAAATGAGTAAGTCCTGGTTACTGTCCTTGAAAAAGTCACAGTATATTCAAGAAGGAAATATAAACAAATAACTACACTATGTGGAAATAGTGCTGTATTACCAAGCTAGACCCAAAGTGCTGAGTTAACCATTGTGATTTGGGATTGAATCTACATATTGTGCCTGAGGATGAAGGATGCAAAGTTACCAAATACATTTTAGTAGCTAACTGACATTAGTAGTAGCTTCTCAGCATTTACGAGCACAGTAATAGAGTCTACCAAATGATGAGTTCATATATAAAATCGATAATCAATGCCAGAGAAATTTAGAAAACACAGCCCCAAACTGAAAAATCATTCCTCAGGAAAGGATCTGGACCAGGCAAACAAATGTAGAGATAAAGGAAAATATAATAAAAATTTGTTATTTTGAGACAGATATTGAATATGCATGACTTATTCACTCATTTACTCATTCATTTCTTATTTATTCAATGTCAATAAAGTACTTTAGGGACCTCACATACTTTCAGGGGTGAGACAAATAATTAAATGTTCTAAGGTGTAAGAATACCTACTCCATAAAATTATATTATTTTTCGAACATTTTGCTGTTCAAACTGAACAGGCAATATTTCACCAGGGAGCTGACCAAATTTTTATTATCTGATACAGAATCTAAAAGGTTAAATAATATAAATGATACAAAAATGTAAATCTAACAAAAGGCCATATATAAAGAATCTACTTGGTTTTATCAATGACAATAAAGAGAAGGCACTGACTTTGGTCAGTGTAAGAAGCGCTAGAAAAAGTTGGGAGTGTCCACATGCATGTTGACAATGATGTCAGATAAGTGTTGAAACATATTCTGGGGAATAGCAGATAAGAATATGAGCTTAAATGCAAATGTCTAATTTCCTCCTTCCTGAGACTTTATTACCATTTGTAGAAACAAAATTTTTTTTGAAACACAAGGTCAGGGAAACTAGAGAAAAGATAAGGGGAAACACAATTTTGAAATCTGGAAAATAGATGACTTATCAGACTTGAGGAAGCTATCCTGTAGCTCTCAGTGCTGATATTTTTTATTTTTACTTTTTAAAATATATTTTTATTGATTTCAGAGAGGAAGGAAGAGGGAGAGAGAGATAGAAACATCAATGATGAGAGAGAATCATTGATCAGCTGCCTCCTGCACACCCCACACTGGGGATCAAGCCCACAACCCGGGCATGTGCCCTGACCAGGAATCGAACACTGACCTCCTGGTTCATAGGTTGACGCTCAACCACTGAGCCACGCCGGCTGGGTAGTGCTGATATTTTTTTTAAAGGGAAAAAAATATGTAAAGTCTCGTGGAAAAATAATATTTAGGTTTTAAAAAGATGCAAATATCATGGTAGAACATAGTGCGGTGGGAGTAAATGACCATATGTGACGTCACATGAGTTATTTGCCTCCCTCGGTCACAGTTTCCTCAACAGTGGAAATAGATGGAGCCATCCAAAAACACTCAAGGTAATTAATTATGTGTGCTAAAGCCCAAACACAAGATTACTGATAATGTTGGCAAAGAGTACACATTCTATATGTGTTAGTTCCCTTCTCTGACCCCTTAGGACCAATTAATAGTTGCTAAACCTATTACAGTAGATTAATTGATGTACATGCTAGGATAGCATAAAGAGGACATGAGTCAAAAAGTACATGAGAGAGATCATTTCTCCCGACCACATGCAAAAGAGAAAGAAGACTACAGGATACTCAAGGCCTGGTTTTCCTCTCAATGAACTGTCATTTTTGGCAAGTCATATAGTTTCCTCTGCTGAGAAGGGAAATGTTTGGGTCACCTGATGCCAAAGTCCCTTCCAGCTTTATGGGATTATACTGATTAATAATAAAGACAGATTTCTCTATAGTTACTTAGATTTACTTCTTAGCACACGAAGGTATAATTTAATTCTTATGTTTATGTTATATTCCTTAAAACCTGATTTTGGTTTTATGAGATTTTCAAAATCAAATTTGCATAATGTAGCTCAGAAGTACATAATCCATCTGTTATTCTGATCTAGTCTGAATTTTTTTTTTAAAGTCCTCATTTTTTCTTTTTATATAGTAATATCACCGTATGGTCACTGTAATGATTTTCTCATGTTTCTTACACAGGGACATCATGAGAAATATGATGAAAGTTACTGCTCTCTCCTCATGCATTCAAGTGTTTTCAGGGTAACACCCCAATATTCACCCTGCCTCAGCATTAGGGACAGCCTTGCTTTCCTCTTCATCAAGCACTTTAACTCCCTGTTTGACCTCTTTTAAACACTTTCTGCATCTGCCCTCATCTTTATGTCCTTTCCTTTGGGTCTAGGGCCATCTTCCTTTTAGGATAAACCGTTATCTGTGTCCCTGCTCCCTCACATCTCCTATGGGACTTTATTAGTAACCTCCTCTCATCAGTGAGGCGCAGTAATGAGTTTACGAACCCAGGTTCAAAGTCAGCCTCCTCCACTACTTGCTATGCAAACTTGGGCGTATTATTTAGAATCCT
Organism: Myotis nattereri; assembly: GCF_964212035.1. Classification (NCBI taxonomy): domain Eukaryota; kingdom Metazoa; phylum Chordata; class Mammalia; order Chiroptera; family Vespertilionidae; genus Myotis; species Myotis nattereri. Next base: position 48,282,654 of record NC_138083.1, read on the forward strand.
GTGCTTCTTTTTCCTCAGCTGTGGAATATGATAAAAATAAAACTTCCCTAGTAGGGTAGTTGGTAAACATTAAATTAGATGCTTGTAAAGTACTTAGAAGAAGGCCTCCATGAATACTGGCTGTAATTTTATCTTTGACCCCTCCCTTGCTCCCAGATTTGTTACCTGGACATGTCAGCATAGAACGTCTTCCACCATCAGTCATGTCTTTGCTTTTCGTTTCTTTTGGGGAAGCTGCCCCAGTTGCACCATTCACTCTACATCTATTAGTAAGCTTCTGAAGAGTTTGATGTTTGCTGGCTTTGTGGTAGATTTATCACAGAGACCTACTGATTTTACCACCTATTCCTAAAATGAGTCCTCTCCTCCCTCAGTCCCTGCACTAATGCATGCTTTTATGATCTCTCACCTGCTCTATGCCAAGAACCTCATACTTGCTGGGAATAGAAGTGCAATTTCATTCTAAAGAAATATATAATTTAGTAAAAGAAGAAAAAAGTGTATTAAGAAGATAAAAATATGGCCAGACACATCTACAATGTTAGCTTTTTTTTTTTTTTTTTTTTTTTTTTTTTTTTTAAAGAAATATATGGCTTGATGACCTTTTATTACTAGACTAGATGCCTGGTGCACGAATCTGTGCATCAGTGGGGTCCCTTGGCCTGGCCTGCGCCCTCTCATAATCTGGGACTCCTCGGGCACTGTCAGATAGCCAGTTTCCGTATGATCCCTGGAGGCCTGATCCAGACAGGAGGGAGCCCGATTCTGTGTTGAGCATCTGTCCCTTGGTGGTCAGTGCGAGTCATAGTGACCAGTCGACCGGTCATCCAGTCGTTCAGTCAACAGGTCACTTAGGCTTTTATATATAGAGATAATTTTGAAAAACAAGCACGATGACAGATGCAAATGTTGGAAAGCATTCCATCTTACTTGTTTATTCATTGAGCCAGGAGGCAAACATGGCTGGATGGTCTGAGAGTACTTTTCTTTAGGGAGACACAGTGCTGCCAAACATTTTAATGCAGTTTGCCCTGAAAACTTATTTTAATTTTATTGATCTACATCCCATAATGTTTATTTATTTAATAAACATACCATTTATTTGGTAACAAAATATGCTTACTTTTATGACTCTTTGCCATAGTACATAGTGCTGAATACAGAAAGTCTTCACCAGAAGATTAATCAACAGATTAATAAACTACAATTTGATTAATAGTTCTGTTGTGAAGAATAATTTTAATGGATTTTTTAAAAAAATTATGCATCTTTATAACATTAATGGCTGCTTCAATGTCAGATGCATATTTGGTTTCCCTGTCTTGAACTTTATTTAAATATCTTTTTATAATCCTCATCATGTTATTTCTGTTTTTATAAGTTAACAAAAAATTCATGAAATTACTGTTCTCTGTTGGATTGCTCTGTTTTCTCCACCCATGCAGTAAGCCTTTGAAATATAAATTTATCTTCTAATGCTTTAGCAAAATGGCACTGTTGTAGTAATTAAGTCATTTAAATTCTCCTTTCTTGGGTAATATGAGGCCACTTCTCCCTGTTCTTATCCTGTCTATCCTCCTATTACTTTTTGAATTCTTCATGCTGGTTTATTTTATTCATCAGTTTATTTTACTCATTAGATTCCACATATGAGTGAGATCATGTGATACTTGTCTTTCTCTGACTGGCTTATTTCGCTTAGTATAATACTCTCCAGGTTCCTCTATGCTGTCTCAAACAGTAAAAGACCCTTCTTTATTACTGCTACATAGTATTCCCTGGTGTAGATGTACCACAGCTTCTTTATCCAATAGTTTACTGATGGGCACTTGGTCTGTTTCCAGATCTTAGCTATTGTAAATAGCGCGGCTGTGGACATAGAGGTGCATATGTTTTTGATGTTTTAAAAAAGGTAATACTTTTAGAGCACTTTTAGGTTTACAGCAAAATTGAGAGGAAGGTCCAGAGATTTCCCATATACCCACTGCCCCAAACATGAGCAGCCTCCTCTGCTATTAGCATCTCTTATTAGAGCTGCTCAATTTTTACTATTGGTAAACCTGCATTGACTCATCATTATCTCTCAAGTCTATAGTTTACCTTAGGGCTCCCTCTTGGTGTTACATATTCTATGGGTTTTGACAAACGTATAATGACATGTGTCCATCATTATGGCATCATATAGAAGAGTTTCACTGCTTTAAAAATCCTCTGTGCTCTACCTCTTCATTCTCCTCCCAGCCCCACCTCAACAGCCAATTATCTTTTTACTCTCTCTATAGATCTGCCTTTTCCAGAATATCATATTGGAATGATAGAGCATGTCATGTCTTTGGTTTGACCTCTTTTACATAATAACATGCATTTTAGGTTCCTCAATGTCTCTTTATGGCTTGAAAGCTCATCTCTTTTTGGTGCTAAATAATATATCACTATCTGAAAGTACCACAGTTTATTTATCCATTGACCTACTGAAGTTACACCTTGGTTGCTTCCAAATTTTAGCAGTAATGCATAACGCTGCTGTAAGCATCCATATGCAGGTGTTTGTGTGGACATAAGTCTTCAAACCCTTTGAGTAAATAACAAAGAGTGCAATTCCTGGAGCATATGGTAAAAGTATGTTTAGTTTTGTATGAAACTACCAAACTCCAAAGTGGTTGTACCATTTTGTTTTCCCAGTAGCAATAAATGAGAGTTCCTATTGCTCCACATCCTCACCAGCATTTAGTGTTCTCAGCATTCCAGATTTCGACCATTCTAATAGGTGTGTTACAGGTATCTTGTTATTTTACTTTGTATTGCCTTAATGACATATGATGTAGCAGGGGTCCTCAAACTACGGCCCGCGGGCCACATGCAAATATAAATATTGTATTTGTTCCCGTTTTGTTTTTTTACTTCAAAATAAGATATGTGCAGTGTGCATAGGAATTTGTTCAGAGTTTTTTTTTTTTAAACTATAGTCTGGCCCTCCAACGGTCTGAGGGACAGGGAACTGGCCCCCTGTTTAAAAAGTTTGAGGACCTCTGAAGAGCAACACATATCATCTTTATATTACCTTTTCTATTAAACCTCTTATTATCTGTGTGCATTCTAGAGTTAGAGATTTACTTCAAGGAATGTTAAAGGTGTGTCCATCCTGAGAGTAGCTATCAGCATTCAGGAGTATAACAAGAGCAGACCAGGTATGAATTTCTGTTGGGTACATTATATGTCACAGTACAAAACTTTGAAATGATTTTATTTAGTGTAGGTTTCAGTAATGCATAAGAAAGAATTTAGAGCCAGCCACACAAGCATTAATTTTAAGCAGAATATTTAAAGACAGTGTACGAGATGGAAATGAATATCCTCTATTTTCATTTTATATTTTATAAATAAAAACTCATATATCTATATATCTGTGTTTCCCTAATGAAAGTGAAACATTTATATTGACACACAATTTGCCTAATGTACACAGAAATCTGTGTCAAGAGACTAAATTTAGAATATGATATATCAGAAAATATCCTCAGTAGTTAACTCTCATCTTTATCCTTTTTTTCTTCCCTCTAGCTTAAGCAGTGGTTCAGAAAGAAAAATAAAATAACATTAAGGCCAGGATCGCTGCCCATGTTGATCGGAATTGCCACATGTTGTAATTGCCCTCTCTATGTTCCAAACAGCAATACAATTTCAAAGTCATCTATGACTATATGTCAATGAATATTATATTTCCTCTGTTTACATAAGTGCTATTTTTCTGCCTTTAATTTCTCTTGAGTTAAGTGCAATTGTCTCAAAGTCCCCAAATCTGTCATTTTTCAAATTTTGCTCAGTAAATTTTGCAGTTTAAAAGTTATTTTGTTTGCAAGTTTGAGAGCAAGATGCTATTTCTCAAAGCCCAGAATTCTTGATCACATATGGTTCTAGCTGGATACATTTGAGTTTTCAATTAGGCATGTAGACACAGTAAATTATGCATTTATATTACCTGTAATGCTGAATATCTGCACCTTGAGATAATGGTTAGCCCCTGGTGATAATTACACAACAGATGGTTCTTCCTGAAGCAGAACAACACATATCATGCAATTTAGCCATGAAGAAAATGAAGAGCGAGGTTATAAAAATAAATGGAGATAGGCAACTGATTAAGTGCAGAGCGTAGCAATATGATGTGATGCATCAGACACAAGCAAACATTCATTTTTCCTCCTGTAAATTTGGTTGATTTTCATAGCAACATCATCAGTAAGAATTTGAACAAACCCATTCCAGTTGTGTCTATCTTCATATGCAATGTGTACTTGTGAAAAATCAAATATTTTTTAATCTACTATTGCCAGTTTTCAAAATATGATCTTAACTATTTTAGGTTACTGAAACATAACGAATACCTTTTTGATGGAGGGGACTCAAAAGATCTTTCTTTTACCTAGAAATGTCAACTTTTCAGGTAAAAGCTCTTTTTATCGGCTTTATTGAGAAATAATTCATATACTATAGAATTTACCATTCAAAGTATCCAACTTGGTAGTTTTCAGTAGTTTTCATGTTTAACACCCCAAAAGGAAGCTTGGGCATTAGTAGTCACGCCTCATGCCCCAGAACCAGTGAACACTTTCCCCCTCCTTTCTGTAGACAAGCAATCTCCATAGATTTGCCAATTTTATACTGCATATAAATGCAATTATACAGTATGGGCTCTTTTTAAACAACTTCTTTGACTCAGCATAATATTTCCAACTTTTATTCATGTTGTAGGATGCATCACTGCCTCCTTTATTTTTATGGATGAATAATTCTCCATTGTATGGATAGACCCAACTTTGTATATTACTTTGTTGATGGACAGTTTTGGCTATTATGAATAGTACTCCTGTGAACATTAGTGTACAAGTTTCTGTGTGGACCTAGTTTTCATTTCTTTTGGGTACTAGCTAAGGATAGAACTGCTAACTCTTATGGTAACTCTACTTTAAAATTTTGAGGAACTGTCATTTTTCCCCCCCAAAAGCCTCTGCATCGTTTTCTATTCTCACCAGCAGTGTATGAGTGTTCTTATCCTTGTCAGCACTTGTTATTGACTGATTTTCGCCATCCTAGTGAGTGTGAAGTGATTTGACTTTGCATTTCCCTAATGAATAATTCAGCATATTTCCATGTACTTTTGTATATTGTGCTTATTTGTATAACTTCTTTAGACAACTCTCTTCAAATGCCTTGCCCGTATTTTAATTGGGTTATTTGTCTTTCTGTTGCTGAGTATTTGTAAGAGTTCTCTGTATATTTCAGGTACAAGTCCCTTATCAGATATATGATGGCAAATATTTTCTTTTATTCAGTGTGCTATCTCTGCAGTTTTCTGATAATATTCTTTAAAGACATATTATATTCGATAATTTCAGTGAAGCAAAATTATCTTTTCTTGCTTAAGTCTTTTGGTGTAGTTTCCATGAAACCACCATCTAACTTATTCCCACAAAGATTACTCCTTTGTTTCCTTTCTAAGAATTGTGTAATTCAGCTCTGATGCTAAGTCAGTGATCCATTTTTAGTTAATTTTAAAGTACAGCGGGAGGTAGGGGGTCTAACTTCATTCTTTTTTATGTGGCTATCACAGTATCTCAGCACCACTGTTAAAAGCACACTCCCTCTTGAATTGACCATTGCATCATGATATATAGAATGATGGGGCTCTCACATAAGAGTTTATATATAGAGAATAGTGAGAATAGAACCTAAGTAGAAAATATGGTGGCTGTGCCCAGTGTTGGCCTTTATCTTTTCAGATCCAGTCCTTTCCTCAATTTTTTTTTTTTTAAATTGCAACAGAGCTAAGCCTTAGCAATTATGCTGCCCAACTTCCTAGGCCCCCATGGCTAAGTATAGTCAAAGGCAGCAACAGACCATAACAGGGGAGGAAAAACCAGATCCCACTCAGTCCTGGGCAGCATCTCTGGCTGCAGTTACATTTCCTTTATGTTCCAGGTCTTGACGGACCAAGTGCCCGATTCCAATTTCTTGTTGGTCCTATAGGACTGGCACCACTCCTTTAGTCTAGTATAGCTTTGTCTTTCCTGCGCAGGGATGGCAGTGGCTTCTTCCTTTTGTTAATCTCTAGGTAACCTCCTTGTCCCTAATTTGGAGTTTTAGTTCTTCTATGTCATCAATACCTGGTACTGAATTCCTCTGTATAAAGTTCAAGGCCATCCTTATATATGGATAAAATTAAGTCCTATGGAACCAAGTTTATGAGTCTAAAATTCTAAAGCCCCCTTTAGCACCTATATTCATTATATTCAATGCTATCAAGTAATTATATTACTAAGTAATTATGAGCACATTAAAAATATATAGTTGAAGGTCACAGACCTTCCAGGCCTGTTTCATTTGACAGTTTTACTGCACATGTGTTTTGTAAGTGAACATGATATTGAATACTAAATATCTTATGAAATTATTTTTTTAATCATTGTTCATTTGGTGAATAAGCTCAGAAGAGATCAGGAAATATCTCTTCTAGGGATAAAGCTCTTCAGTTTAACATATATATATATATATATATATATATATTTTTTTTTTACTTAATATGAGCATATGTATCAACTTTGATAAGCACACTTTTCATGTCAAGGTGCTGGTTTTATTATTAATAAAATTATATTTTTATTATGATATGTGCATGTTTTGTTTATAAAATGCACAATATAAATTTATGGAAGAAATAGGCACTTCACATGCTATTTAGTTATGAAATTTATTACAAGTTTAATATAAAGTATACAAAGTGATTTTCTTCATTTTTTAAAAAATATATTTTATTGATTTTTTACAGAGAGGAAGGGAGAGGGATAGAGAGTTAGAAACATCGATGAGAGAGAAGCATCGATTCAGCTGCCTTCTGCACGCTCCCCACTGGGGATGTGCCCGCAACCAAGGTACATGCCCTTGTTCGGAATCGAACCTGGGATCCTTGAGTCCGCAGGCCGATAATCTATCCACTGAGCCAAACTGGTTAAGGCTATATTTACTAATTTAATGTATTTACTTCTCTTTTCAATTGTTTAATTTTCATTTTTACATTTGATTTCTGTATTACTTTAGAAACATAAAAATACAAAAATCAATTTTTTCACATTAAAACTATTTTAGATTAATATTTTTTGTAAAAATTATCAAAGGGAATGATGATTATTATAATTATTGTCATAAAATCTGTGACCTTAATTTGATATTAGAAGTCAAAATACAAAATTACAGCTTTTTTCTTAAGGCTCTAAATTTTAATAGAGGGGCATGATTACTTTTTCTATTTTATTTTTCATTCTTAGTTGACATGCAATATTATTTCATATTAGTTTCAGGTGTACAGCACAGTGGTTAGATATATTTATAAATTATGAATCTTTCTTTTTTCCTCAGTAATTCTTTTGTAGATAACAGTAGGCAACCTCAAAAAATAATCATTGACAATTGCTTTTTAAAAATTGTTCTTAGAAACGTTTTCATTACAAGTGTTCTTAAACACTCCTCTACATGCATTGCAGAATGGGTATAACAAATGACTATTCATTCAATACTCCCTTCAATTTATACCTCTAGAAATATATCAGGAAAAGGAATAATTTAGAAAAAAAAGAAGTTTGTTTTTAATTCTCCCATCAACCTACACAACTAAGATTTAGAGAAACTATTTTTTTCAAAAACACTTAAATATATATTTGATTTTATGCCTTTAAATATACCCCATTAAAGTATATCAGCAAAAGAAACTTAGCAGCAAGTCTTGCTGGTATTTTCCCATTGGAATATAAGTGTAACAATAATGATACATTTGAAAGCCACTATCTTTTTTTTTTTAATGGATCAAATTATCATTTTGCATTTGAATTTGCAGTTGATTAGAAATGCATTCAACTGTTCATTTGGTGAATAAGCTCAGAAGAGATCAGGAAATAACTGCTTTAAAAGCACTAGTAGAGATTTCATTGAACTCAATAATAGGCTTATAAACCATTAATTTTATAACTCAATCACATCTTTCAAGATGCTCAAAGATTTTAAAGAAGTGTTACCACTGCATTTAGGCAATATCTGATCCCTCCTCTGCCACCACATGGCTACTTTCCCTCAATCAAACCATCTCCCTGCCCCCCTCAATTCCCTTACCTTAAGTGAAAGTTTGAACAACAAATTTAATTTTTTTTTCCTAGTTTGAATCCTTTTATATTCCACTAGACTTAGCTGTGCTGAAAAGTTATTGGCTAAAGAAATCTCTGGAACAGAGACTCATCAGGTGCTTTTCTAAGCTGGATTCTCAAATTCATCCATTTAATTTATCCATTGATCTACCTGAGTAAAATCTATACTCCTGACTTTTCTGCTTCCACTTTTCCCATTGGGTGGTATCACACTATGAGCAACATTTCTCCTTTTGTTATTTTTAACTAGATTTTTTTTTTGACTCTACACTTAAGTCTCAGATGGAAATTCTTACTCTGACTATAAATGTTTTACTATTTATCTTTCACTCTGCTTATAATAGTTTTAATTACATTTTGAGCTCTTGGACTTTCAAAAATATTTACTAATCATCAAATATGTCTGAGGCACTAGAGACAAAATTTAAAAACAAAATAGTGATAGTTTTGGGTATCATGGAGCTTAAAGCCTAATATTTGTGTAATAAATGGTACTTGGAAGCTATGATACCTACTTTAGAAGTCAAAGACTAGAGGAGTCATGTCCCTGAGGAGTGAGAATTGAGCTAAATTCTAAAGGAAGAAGAGGAACTAACTAGAGAAAAAGGGGGAGAAGTCATTCCAGGAAGAGGAAGTGAAGGGCAGAAGGACAAGAACTTCCAGTGCCTTGTGTGGCACCAGCACAAAAATAAGGACCACTACACACAGACGATGCCACTAAAGGCCAGAACCTTGAGGGCCTCCTAGGACGTGTTTAATATTTGGATCTGTAAGAGCAGAGAAAGCGATCAGGTAGGGAGACACTGGCTGAGGCTTGAACTTGCCCCAAATCAGCCTTACTGAATTAGAATGGGTGTGTGAGGGTTTTCCACTGTCTGGGTGAGAAATCATGATAACTTGACTAGAATAGTGGCAGTTTACATGGATATATGCAGAGCAATTCTAGGAAGAAAAATTTATAGACAAAGAAGAAACTATCAAGGCCCCTTTGATAAAGTCCTTCTTGTGACTCAGTGTCTCTAGATGGGGCGGCAAGCATTTGTTTAGGAAACATGAACTCTTCTCATCTCCCTGTGAATTGTTTTACTTTCATTTGAGGTCCCAGATCTTGACCTCCATAATCTGGATTGACATCTGCACCTCATTTTACATTACTGTCTTTGGAATTTTCATGCTTCTGTGAATTCACCTGTGCACACACATTATACTTAATTTTCTCCTGTTAATCTACCTTATTTTATTTTAATGCAACCAGCCATAAAAACCAAGAGAGAAATGGGAATTCTCCCTTCCCCCACATCTTTAAATTGAGCATCTCATTACTATTCTAACCAAGCTAGAATAGCTTAAGGGTAAACTCCTCTCTTAGCTTTTTCTCACACGCCCTCCTGAAACTCACTACTTATGAATGTCTCCTCCTTTATCCTGCACATCTACCAGTTCTTCCAAAATATTTTTCCATAAATTTCTTTTTTTAATTTAAATATTCTTTCACGGAGCAATCATAATATTTTATCCAGAATCCCTCTCAGATTTATGCTTCCAGAGAAGCAAAAGTCCAGGACATGTGGATAATACTTATACAAATGTTAATCATAGCATTATTTGTAGAGATAAACAATTCAAAATGGTAAGTGTTTATTAATAAATTTGTTGAATAAATGTAGCCCATTCAGACAATGGGAATTTAAATAGTCATTACAAGCAATGCCTTGAACTATTCAGCTGACAGGGCGGTAGAGGTGGGGGTGGCATTCCATGACGTATTAAGTGAGAAAAACAAAAGGTAGCAAACTGTATGTACAGTATATTCTCACAGTTACACACAATGAAAAAAGTAACCTTATACACAAGCCAGTCAGTACATTTGCGTATATGTTTGCATGAGTACTGGAGAAGGTGCCAAAGGCCATAGCAAACAGACTTGTTTTGTTTTTTTTTTGAAATTGATTAGAAGTTTGGCAGGAACCAGGGCAGTTTCAGAGAGGCAGGTGGTGGGAAAGATGAAAAGAAGGCAGTTCTGACTTTACACTTTTCCTGTAGTTCCCACAGTATCTAGTACATAGAAAAATAGTGCAGGAATAGAGAGCATCGCATTTAGGTTAACTGTGGAGTGGAGGAATTCTATCCACAGTATTACAAATGTGTGCATGTTCGTTATTCACACAGGGAAGTACTCCCTGGTGACAAGGATAAATGTAGACTAATTTTATTTTAAAATATAAATAGTCTAAAATGTATTTTCATATCTTGGTTCAAATTTGGCATCTATAATGAATTATTTTCTAAAGAAAAATAATACTACAGCTTGGCCAAATAATTTAGTTGTGGAAAAGAAATCCCTTAGGGACCAATTAGCTTTGCCCTGTTGGATGGTGGAAAATTATACCATGAGGCTGGGACAGTCCTGACTTTCTCACCAATATTAGGCACAGGGGACAGTTTGTGAGAGCATAAGCCTTGAAACCAATCCTTCACCATGAGATGAATAGAAGGAGGAAGGAGAGACAGAGAAAGGGAAATCAAAGCAACCACCATGATGAAGCTCAGGGTTAATGACTATGTGTGCCAAGCTTCGGGTGTGCCAACCAGTGTCTTCAAGACACAAATGTATATTATTTCACTTTACCTCCCAAATAAAAGTGAGAGTTAATACTATTCTCTTACCTATTGTGTAGACGAAGAGACAGGCTATTTAGTGGAAGTAACTTGCCATTCTTCACAGTCAGTAAGGACCAGAACGGGGTTCCCAGGCTGCTGATTCTAACATCTGTGAATTTGACCACTATGCCATCTGATACTTTCTACACCCCTTTTGTGTGCTTTCTGAACTGCTCTTATAAATTTTTAAACTAGTTTATTGGATTTTTGAAGTTTATGCCTTTGGATTTTTCAATAGCTCCCACAACATGGTCACACACACACACACACACACACACACACACACACACATACACACACTATGTTCTACACCCTCCTCCCTCACCCCCAACAATAACTACTCTCAATGTTTTGAGATTCTCTCTCTCTCTCTCTCTCTCTCTCTCTCTCTCTCTCTCTCTCTCTCTCAGTTGTAAGTGGTTAGGGTTGACAGGTTTTCCTCAGAACTAGCTCTCACCCTGCAGGAAGCCAGTCCTCAGAGGTCTGGAGGAACTATGGACACGTGATGGAGACCTGTACTCCTAGGAAAGCTCTGTAGGGAAGGAGGGAAGGAGGGAAGGGGCCTGGTGGTCAGGGGACTTTATGAGATCACGTGGTGGGGGTGGCAGTTGACACCAGCATGTGGGAGAAAAGGATTTTGGATAAACAGAGGAACCACAGTATTCTGCATGCTTCCCGAAGGTTAACTTTCACTCTTATGCAGACTGGATCTTCATCTGCTATTAAGCTACTGAGTTGACAGACCCAAACATGAAAACAAGCGAAGAAAACTGAACAGTATCTCTGTCCAGGAGTCCTTTGGGTACATTTTTGAGGTTTAGAATTTCTATATGAAGAAGAGGGGAAAATCTACCTTTTTTTCTCATACCACTCCATCCAGTCTTAAGGAAATTTATGCAGAAAAATGTCTTCTTTTTCCCTCCTTGGAAAGTCAAGTGATGATTTTAATGATTTGATTATTTGACTTTGGATGGTGGGCACACAATGTAATATACAGATTCTATATCATAGAAATGTACACTTGAAACTTATATGACCCTATTAACTAATGTCAGTCACCCCAACAAATTTAATAAAAAAGAAGTCAGGTGACAAAAACGTTGCAATTAAGGCTTTTAATTCCTTGTTCAAAAGCAATAATTAATTTCAAAAGATCAAATACGATCCCTGTATCAAAGTTCTTAGTGGCATAATAATACATCACTTTTATCTCTCAGGAATATCACACTTCTTTTGACAGAATCTCTTCTTTAAAAAAAAAAAGTACTTTGGGACATCAAAGTACTGGTTAGTTAATTATCATTAGTTAATTATCATTTTGACTATTTTTCTCTTTTAGTCCCACCTCCATTCACTTGTAAAATATCATTTGGTTAACATCCAAAATGTCTCTCATTCATCTCCCAGTGACTCTCCTTCCTTGCAGAAACTCTGGGGGGCCACAGTAGCCTCCCTCTCACTGTCCTCTCTATCTCCATCTTTTCCTATTCTATGTTCCCAGAGCTGGCTGCCAGATTAATTTCCTGAAGAGCATGACTTATTATATCATTTCCTTGTTCGAAAATATTTAATGTCTCCCCATTGCCTATAGAATGATGCCCATATATATTAGTCATTCTTGTGTGCTGTACTCTGAACCCAAAAACCCATTTAAGTGGTTTTCTCATTATTTGCACTTCTACAGCACAGACACTGGTCCTACTGGACTATAAGCTATTTAGAATTGAAAGTAAAATTTTCCTGTCTGTGTGCTTTTGCTCCTGCTGTTCTTTTTGTCTGGGGTATCTGTTTTTCTTTTTCTTAAACTGTAATGCAAACTCTTCCTTCTCTCTAGCTCAAATGTCACATTAAACATGAACTTCAATTTACATTTCTAAACTGAAAATACAGTCTCCTCCTTTGCATTCCCCTGTGCTGCAATCCTGTCTCTCTTTAGTGCATAGATCTAGCATTATCACTAGTCTCTATTTCTGTATACATTATTCAGAAGTGTATTGTAATTTCTTATGTTCATATATTATAACCTGAGAGCTTGAAGAAAATGCCATTTACATATCTGCTTTATTCCTTAGAATCCCAAGCAACATTTCTTGTGCATATAATCAGTAAGTGTTAGGTGAGAAACTGGATTAATCAAGCAGGTGAATACACTTCCTTGTAACTACACAGTATACCAAATAGTTTAATTGATGCAAAGAAAACCAGTTTGCACCAGTTTTTATACAAAAGACAAAACCAAAAAGTCTACATTTCCATTATCACTCTACTAGGTTTTCTTTTGTTTTTTTGTTTTTTTGTTTTCACCTGAGGATATGGTTTTATTTTTTTATTTTTTTAGAGAGAAGAAGGGAGAGACAGAGACACACAGACAGAGAAAGAGCGAAATCAGATATGAGAGAGAATCATCAATTGGTTGCCTCCTGAATGTTCCTTGACTGGGGATCGAACCCACAACTTTTCAATGTACAGGACAGGATGATGCTCCAACCAACTGAGCCACCAGCCAGGGCTTTACTAGTTTTTCTGATCATTGGTCCTGGGAGGAAATCACATCAAACTGGACCTAAGAGCTCTTACCTCAGCCCTTTGCTTCCACAGCTGATTGGATGAAGTCCAAGACCACATTCTGGGATGATTGAAATACTGCTTACAGAACGGCCACCCCACACTGGTGGCTCTCACGAGTGTGACATTTGATGTTCCTGAGTCCAGTCCATTATTTCATTATGGCTTAATCAAATTTGTGTCTTATACACATACCACATTCCTGCCTTGGTTTGGAACCTGTAGGCCTGATTTCTATTTCTGTTTTTGCTTTTAGTTTGATATTTTTAAAAATAGGAATAGAAGTGATTATCATTGAGCGAGGCAGATATTAGCACCTCCAAGAGGACATTTCCCTCATTTGGAACTAGAGAGCTGGGTGAGAATTTGCTTTGGAATTTACTTTACTCCTTTGCACCATCACTTCTCTGCATCTAAGGTCCTGGTGAGGAGAGAAATAAATGTAAATAAAGGAGATAGAGAGTTGGAAGATGAGTTTGAAGAATAGGGAGCTGCAGGTATATGTGGGGCTGGATCTTGGCAGAACCATTTTTTTCCTAAGTAGCTTAGTTTCTTTTTCCAGTCAATGGAGGTGCTTACTGGCCCTGATCTTTGTCTTCTGCATCATGGGAGACTGAAGAAAATTCTGGAATTATTGGAAATATACCAGGTATTGTTATTCTTCCTCAAGGCTGGCTTTTATCCTAGTCCAGCGATTACTGAACATTTCTCTCGTGTACCTCGGACAAGAGCAAAAGATCCCCTGAAGCCTTCTGCCCTGCATCTATCTTTCCCTCCTTTCTCTCTCCCTCCCTTTTTCTACCCATTTAAATTTGTGTACCCAGTACTTTGCTGCTCACACGGCACATAAAATGAAAGCGATACCCTTTGATTTTAAAAATTACAGCCTGGAAGGGAAAAATAACCTGCCAGCTCATTACCTGGTAAAAATAAGTTACAGTTAGGCCATGGCATCTCAGTTGAAGGTGTTGTCTAAGAAACAATCCCGAGAGGCTTGAGCTCATTTACCAATTGAGAACAATGAGAGAATGTAAGAGCCCATGGTTTCTCCCCAGCTGAGATTACAGCAAGATCACTTGGGATATATATATATATGATATTTATATTTATATATATATGATATTTGTATATATATTTGGAATATATACTAGTGGCCTGGTGCATGAAATTCATTGGCCTGGTGCATGAAATTCATGCGGGGGGGGGGGGGGGAGTGTCCCTCAGCCCCGTCTGCACCCTCTCCAATCTGGGACCCCTGGGGGATGTCCGATTATCGGTAAACTGGCAGTTGACATCCCTCCTGCAATCTGGGACTGCTAGCTCCTAACTGCTCGCCTGCCTGCCTGCCTGATTGCCCCTAACCACTCTGCCAGCCAGCCTGCTTGCCCCAAACTGCCCCTCCTGCTGGCCTGCTTGCCCCCAACTGACATGCCCCTGGTGGCCTGCTCACCCCCAACTGTCCCCCCCTGCCAGCCTGATTGCCCCCAACTGCCCTCCCCTCCTGGCCTGATCACCAGTAACTGCCTCTGCCTCAGCCCTGCCACTATGGCTTTGTCTAGGCAGTGGCCACAGAGCCGCCTGGGGCGACCAAGGAAGCCAAGCCTCCCACGCCCACTCTCCACCAGCTTGGCTCCATGGCTCTGGCCGGTACCGCCATCTTTGCCACATCAATTTGCATATCCCCTCCTTATTGGCTTTGGGCGTCGCCATCTTTATTGCGAAGTGATGGTTAATTTGCATGTTACTCTTTTATTAGATAGGACTAGGGGCCTGGTGCACGAAATTCGTGCACTGGGTGTGGGGGGGGGGGAGTGTCCCTCAGCCCAGCCTGCCCCCTCTCACATACTGGGAGCCCTCAGGCGTTGACCCCCATCACCCTCCGATCACCTGATCGGCCCCTTGCCCAGGCCTGACGCCTCCGCCAGAGGTGTCAGGCTTGGACAGGGGACCCCCATCTCCCCCCGATCACTGGCTCTGGCCCCCGCCCAGGCCTGAGGCCTCTGGCCCAGGAATCATGCCTAGGCAGGGGACCCCCATCTCCCTCTGATCGCTTGTTCCACCCCCCTCCCAAGCCTGACGCCTCTGACCCAGGCTTCAGGCCTGGGCAAGGGGACCATCATATCCCCCCAATCCCCGGCTCTGCCCCCCACCCAGGCCTGATGCCTCGGCCAGAGGAGTTGACCCTCATCACCCTCCGATCACCAATCCCCGGATCGGCCCCTTGACCAGGCCTGAGGCCTCTGGCAGAGGTGTCAGGCCTGGGCAGGGGACCCCCAGCTCCCCGCGGTTGCAGGCTCCGCCCTTGGCCTAGGCGTCCTGCCCGGGCAGCGGGGACTTGCAGTGGCAGCGGGGGGCGCCGCAATCGTGGGCTTCGCTTTAGGCCCAGGCAAGGGACCCCTAGCTCCTGGGACTGCCAGCTTCGACCGTGCCCAGCTCCCATCGCTGGCTCCACCCCTGTTTCCTGCTATCACTGGCCAGGGCGGCAAAGGCGCCTGATTCTCTGATCATGGCTGGGGGGCAGGGCAAAGGCTGCCCCCCAGCTCTTAGCTCTCCCCTGGGTTTTCAATCACTGTCAGTGGCAGGGGGCTTCTTCCTGCTTTCCCTTTCGCCTCCCTGCATTGTGCCTACATATGCAAATTAGCATATGCAAATTGTGCCTACATATGCAAGTTGGCAGTTAACTGCCAATCTTAGTTGGCAGTTAATTTGCATATAGCTCTGATTAGCCAATGAAAACGGTATCGCTGTACGCCAATTACCATTTTTCTCTTTTATTAGATAGGATATGGATAGATGTGGTATCATATACTTTTATATGTACATGCACTTTCATATGTATGTGTGTGTGTGTGTGTGTGTACAAGATAAGTAGCAGATCTGGGCAAATAATACCATCAGACAAGAGTTGCATTTGCAATTGATACTCTCATAGTAAACCATTTTAAAATGTCATATTTGTGCAAAGTCTGTTATTATAACAAATCGGCTGTGGTGATAAGTGTTTAAAAAGGTGAGTTGCCATTGAAGATAGAAATTCCCTTGCTCTGTTTCAAATTACAGAGGATCCTGGGAGGAAATGTGCCATTAAAAATGTATGTTAGAACCCTGTGTTTTGATTTCCAAAAATAGATACTGACACTGTTATTGAGTTAGGAGAAATTTTATACTACAATGAATAAGACTTCTAAACAGATACTTCTTTGTTAGTTTCATTTATTGTTTTATAGTTTGATTAATTATGTGATGACTCTTAATCTTTCTGTACGTAATGAAATATATTTTCTTCCTCCTATTTTAATTCAACTTTCTTTTTTTGTCCTTGGTGAAAAATACTCCCAGAACTCACACTTCAGAGGGACTTGAGACTATGCTGCCTGCATCTTTTGTCACCCGCTTATTGTTAGCAATGATTAGACCACAGGGATAGGTCTTTCTTCATTGTCACCCACAGGCTCCTTACAAGCTGGGATATATATGAAATAAAATGACCTCAATCAGAGAAGGACTACTGTTTAATATATGTCATATCACTGCATTATCCATATTCAATTTGATTTTTTACCTCTTTCTTATTTATATGTAATTCATAAATTTATGACCTTCTACAATGAGTGATATTTTACCATGTTATTCATATTAATACATTTTCTTATATTTTCTTTAAGCTTTGTACTATTCTTATAAAATATCAATTACATTGGATTTCTTAATTTAGTTAATTTCCATTCCCAATCCTTTTCTAGTTCTTGATAGCATAAGCAAGGAGATTCTGAACCCAACATATGTAACCAAAACATGCTATGACTTGCCAAAATGAATACATAATCAGGCTGGAATTCAGCTTCTGTGGCCAAGATCTGTACTCTGTTTATATGACATAATTTTCTTTTATGAGTTCATATTTACTCTTCTGTTTTTTTCTTAAATCATGCAAGTAAGTTGTTTTTTTATTAATTTTCAGGAAAAGGAATTTAATTCTTCTTCTAATTGAGTTTAGGGTTTTGCTATAAATTTGACATATTGCGTTCCAAATAGACATCTGCTTGATTAATTCAGCTTACATTTTGTATTTTATAGGACAGATGTTCCCATGACTATTGAAAGAGAGAAGAAAATCTCTACCAAAAAGGTAAATTATTTAATGTGTTTTCATATTTCTTAGTGGAATCTTAGCAAAATTTTGTTTCATGAAGCCCAACATATAGTTACTTATCTCACTATAAAAAGTTGCTAACATTTTTGAATACAAAGAACTTATGACATTTATATTGTCTAAGTTGCACTATTACTGTACATTTATTTTTTTAAGTATATACACACATTTTGCAATAAATTTTATATTTGAACAAATTTTTCTCTTGGCATAACATAATGATTTTTAAAGTAATTATTATACTTAAAAATGTTATCAAAACCAAAATAGTGGTCTTTTGAACATAAGCCCCTTTTTAAAATACAATAATGAGTATGAGTGTGGCTTTAAAACCAGTTAAATTTGAAACATGCTTCTCCCATATTAATCTCTCTGATTAGCTTTCCTCATTATTCATTGTGGGGGAAAAGTAGGTTTTACAGTCATTCATATGGAAAATAATGCAATAATGAATAAATAATAATACAAGAATAAACTCTGTATTTAGCATACCCACAACTATAAATGTACTTTTCCTCCACCCTGTATTTTTATTGTAACCATTTTGCAATAATACTGAAATTTTGCAAATACTCAGAGAAAAATCATAATTTGCTTGACCTAGATAACTTTTCAAAAGTATTTGATCAAGAATCATGTAACTACTATTTGTTTTAATCCCCAAGTGGAATTAAATAGCACTAAAATCATGTTTCTGTGTTCCTTGGGGTGTTAAAAACTGTACTCATTTTTATAT
The DNA here is from genome assembly GCF_964212035.1 of Myotis nattereri. Taxonomy (NCBI): domain Eukaryota; kingdom Metazoa; phylum Chordata; class Mammalia; order Chiroptera; family Vespertilionidae; genus Myotis; species Myotis nattereri. Next base: position 48,300,961 of record NC_138083.1, read on the forward strand.
ATATGTGCATATATGTATATCCTATATAATAAAGAGGTAATATGCAAATTGATTGCCGCCCCCATGTGGTCACAAGATGGCCACCACAAGATGGCCAGCAGGGGAGGGCAGTTGGGGACAATCAAGCCTGCAGGGGAGGGCAGTTGGGGGGCACCAGGCCTTCAGGAGAGGGCAATTGGGGGCAACTGGGCCAGCAGGGGAGCAGTTAGGCATTGATCCGGTTAGCAGGGGAGTGGTTAGGGGGTGATAAGGCTGGCAGGCAGAAGTGATTAGGGGCAATCAGGCAGGCAGGCAGGCGAGCGGTTGGGAGGCAGCAATCCCAGATTGTGAGAGGGAAGTCCAACTGCCGGCTTAATCGGGCCTAAGCCGGCAGTTGGACATCCCCCGAGGGGTCCCAGGCTGCGAGAGGGTGCAGGCTGGGCTGAGGGACACCACACCCCCCCCCCCTCCCCCCAGTGCACGAATTTCGTGCACCGGGCCTCTAGGAAAAAAAAAAAATAATATATATATATATATATATATATATATATATATATTACTGTTTAAATTAATATATGTGATAGGATAAGCAGCAAAACATTAAAAATTGATTCCCAATTAACAGTATGTATCATAACCATGATTTCAATTACATTCTTTGAGATACGCCAGATATTCAAATTACTTAGTTCCTTATTGAGGACAAATCCAAATGCTCTATTTAGGACTGTGTATTGTAAAACTAAATTTTTAAGTGCTGCTGTGACAACTTTGAGCCTCACAGAGCCCAAAAGACTTAGCCAAGATTCCCCTGCTCTCACCTGATCTGCTCCCCACTCAGCAGGAAGGTCTGTCCATCAGCTAGTTACCCAGCAGCAGGACCACCTGCATCCCACCCAGTCCTCAACTAAATGGGTTTCACTCCCCTTTTTGCTCACAAGATTATTTAAACCAACCAATTTTATCCTCCAGAGGGAACCAAAGGTCACCACCTCTTCTTGTTACTACAAAGCCTGACTCCCCAGCCTATGCTGATTCATTTTACTCCCAAGTATAACCCCCCGTGGCCCTGGGTAGCAGGTGGTGCCCTCCTCTCCTGGGCTGTGAGGCTGTGTGATGAATAAGCCACTACCAATCCCATCTGTCCAAAGTCAAATGTTGTATGTTTGTCTACCTCATATTATTTAGGTTCAGGATCACTCCTTCACCGATGGGGTGGATAGAAGATGATCAGAACAGACTGGTAATTAAGCCTCTGCATAGTTTTGAAAACTTACACATGAATAGAGGGCCACCTTACCTGTACAAGGAAGTGAAGCAAAGGCTCACAGATAATCCTACGATTGCCACCCCCCCTCCCATCTGGCATCACTACCCATACAGTACAGTCTCAGTACAGACTGGATGGGTCAAAGTCTTGAATTCCTATACTTTGAAACATAAACACAAAATATTTTATTCGAAAAAGTGTAACGTAGGTTGATATTAATTACCTGTCATCACCATAAAAGTAATCTCATTGAAGTACTCATTGACTATTTAAATTAGAGCCAATCAGATAGTCTGAGAACTCTCTCAAGGCAGTCCAGGCGCACAGTCAAGCTCTCTGTGATTAAATATGATCACTTGATTTACAGGGTTGCTGGCTATGCCAGCTAAATTTTGGAGGATGTACAAAATGATGATTTATTCATCTTGGAATAATTGATCAGGAGCCATTTTCATTTCCTACAACAATTTTTATTATGGGTGTTGGGGAACATAAATAAAAAGAAACCTGCCAACCCAGTGAATCCTGTCTACAAAGGTAAAAATTAATTAAACCATTTTATTATTGAATAACCGTTAAACTAGACTGTGATACACACAACAGGAACTCTGATAAAGAGATTGCAAAGACAGAAAGTAATTTCATCCTTTTATATAGCCAGACAGGTACAACCCATTACAAACATGTTCTCAAGATAAATGATGTTATCATCAAGTATAATGAATGGACAACATCACTAGGTACACGTAGTTAATTCTGGATTCACCTGGCAATTGGGGTTGCTACCCGTGTTACCTACTTGTTTTTACCCAAAGGAAAAAATGAAATGTCTCCCATATCTATGGAAAGCAAGTCCTTGGGACTTGGAACCAGGTGCCTAGTTGAATCCCCACAGAGACAGGCAGAAAGGGGCTATGTCTTCCTTGATGTTTACATTTCAAAGAGATGGCTCTAAGGCCCATAAAGAAAAGCATTCCTGGGTTATAAAACAAGCAAGAGGCTTATTTCGCTTTCTGAAAAGGGTGACATGCACCTTCAAGGGATGGAGAAAGAATTTACAATTACACATTTTCTAAAGAAAATTCTCTGAGCGAATGGAGAGGGTTGGAAAGTCCCTTTCCCTTTTGTCACCAGGGAAAATTCTATGCTTTAAAAATGTATTAACCTTTGTACAGGGCAAAACAATGATATGGTTTCTTTTTACCATGTCTTGAGTATAATAGAGGGGAGTGCTTTATCTTTTTTATAGTAGATGGCAGAGGGGGGTCACACAATTAAAGTGCTATCCAATCAGATAAGATAGGTGACAGATCCCCCTTGCCATCTGGGAATTGTTATCTGCTTTCCCAAGATATTATTTCTTCCAACTCTGAACTTGGTAAAAGCCTTTAGGTATAGTTTCAGTCTAATTATAAATATCACCAGATAATCCTGATCCCATGCAATTCACTGTGTAACTGAGCTTTGGCTGTTGTTAGGAAGGTTGGTCTAGTAGATCATACCAGTGCTGAAATCCCAGTAGCTGAAAACCACTTGGTTTCTTCTAGTTCATGTTCCATTTCCATTTCAGGTCAGCTCAGGGGATCAGTTCTACATGGGCACTGGGGAACTCAAGATCACGGAGACCACACAATACTGTAAGTGCTCTGTTTGGAATACATGGTCGCCTTATTTGTGGGTCAGAAGAGATAGGGAAAGGATCACCTGTCTGCTCTGAAACTATCTGGCTTAGATGCGAGCACATGATTCTGGCCACAGGCCATTGGCCGGCACTTGCTCTGGGGCCTCACCTCATGCCTGGCCGGGCAGTGGGGTAGCCTGGATGTTGGATCTGCTCAGCCCCCTCTCTGTTGCCTTTCTAAGAGCTGCTTAGCCTTGTCCAGCATCCAGCCTCCTTCCCTACAGCAGCCTGTATACAGTGACTGCTTGATGAGGGTGAGGGGAAAAGGTCCCAGCTGTTTGATCATTCCAATTCTGCCATCTCTGAAGAACCATCACAGCTCCAGAGCCTCACAGGGTGGCTGAGGCGGTGAGCATGTTCTCTGTGGACCCTCTCACCCCTTCACTACAGGAACCGATCCTGAGATACATTTCCCAACAAATTTTGTGCAAGCCAATCTTTGAGGCAGAGTCTGCTCCCCAGGGAGCTTGACCCCATCTATATTACAATCATCAGAGTGCTTCTTAAAAATGCAAATGACTGGCCTTGATCCCAGGCCTGCAGAATTAATATCGAGGGGAGGAGGCTGGAATCCGCATTATTAAAAACCACCCCAGAAAATTATTTTCCTCATTCAAGTGACACTAGCAATGACAGTTGTAATTACTTTGATTATATACAAAATTGAAGAGTTGAAGGGGGTAGGGAGGTGCTCAGAGAATTAAAAAAACCTTGCAGGCTCTTCTGTCAAAATCATTTATGTTAAAATAGAAAATGTCTACAAGTGAACTCAGTGAGTAATAAACAAGCTACTTGCAGAAATAAAGATTTAATATCTACAGACATGAAATGCAGGACTGATATCAATTCTATGAGCCAAATTAGCATATGTGAAAACAGTTTTATATCTCACACCCCTAGTGCCTGAATGTCTCACGGTAGCCACTTCCCTTCCTCAGTGAGCTTCGGAAACTGTGAACCTGAATGGCCAAATGGCCACTGCTGAGCTGAGTCAAATCAGCTTTTGAAGCCATTACTTGACCCTGAGACTGACATTATCAAAGTGGATATGTAACCCAACTCTTTCTTTCACATTAGAGATAAATTAGTTTTTCCAGCCTTCTTCTTGTTCAGATCTCAATGGGAACTCCAACTGTTCTTTCTTCTTTTTATCAAGAATGAACCCCTTGCCCTAGCCAGTTTGGCTCAATGGATAGAGCATTGGCCTGCAGACTGAAGAGTCCCGGATTCGATTCTAGTCAAGGGCATGTGCCTCAGTTGCTGGCTCCTCCCCAGTCCGGGCCCTGGCAAGGGCTCGTGCAGGAGGCAAACAATTTATGTGTTTCTCTCACATGGATGTTTCTCCCTGTCTTTCCCTCTCTCTTCCACTCTCTCTAAAAATCAATGAGAAAAAAACATATTCTTGGATGAAGATTTCTAATGAAAGAACCTCTTAATATAGTCAATAATACTGCCACAACTATATATGGGGCCAGGTAGGTACTGGAAATATCAGGGGGAACACTTCGTAAAATGTATGATTGTCAAACACTATACTGTACACCTGAAACCAAAACAAAATAATTCTGAAAGTAAACGGTAATTGAAAAAATAAAAATAGAAAGAATTTTTTTAATTAACCTCTTATTGACACACACAAGAAAATTAGAAAATGATAGAACAGAGAATTAAAGATGTGGAGGAAAGGGGGATTAACCCCTTAGGCGCTGCCTTGCTAAGACGTGTAGTATGAAGCAAAAGGAAAAAAAAATGTATGTCTCCTAAGCATTTATCAATCCTCCCATAGTTTAAAGTTAGTAGAAAAAGATCACATGACCCCTGCAATTAACAGACACACCTACATAAAGACCCACAGTGCTTGTGCAATCTGTTTGCACCCCATTGGTGATGCTATAACCCTGCCTGGCCTGCTCCAGGGACCATGGCTGATTTGAACTGTTCCCCTTGAACACTTGCACAAGCTCAAGTGACTTCCATTGCATCATCACTCTAGTTCAATGGTTCTCAACCTTCTGGCTGTTTAAATACAGTTTCTCATGTTGTGACCCAACCATAAAATTATTTTCGTTGCTACTTCATAACTGTAATGTTGCTACTGTTATGAATCATAATGTAAATATCTGATATGCAGGATGGTCTTAGGCGACCCCTGTGAAATGGTTGTTCAACCGCCAAAGAGGTCGCGACCCCCAGGTTGAGAACCACTGCTCTAGTTATTAAAAACCAACAAATGACCCATTTTAATTCAAAATTGGTATATTTTCTCATTGATTTTTGCATTAATTTTGAGTTTAAATGTTATATGACATTATTATTTTCTGATTACTGTGTTTTCTGGCAGCCCCTAAAAGTATGTGTCTGGGAGGAGTGGCTCTCCCCCTCCTCTCATCCTGATCTCAGCTTTTCCACAAGGGATCATTGCTTTTGTACACTGGTACTCTCTGAGTTCTACATGTGAGCACCCTCTAATTTCTGGTGTTTGCCTTATTTACAAACCACAGTGAAGTCGTAGAAAGGACACTGAACTGGGAGTGAGAAAACCTGGGTAATGTGTTAGCTCTGGAACTTTTTCTCTGTGTGAACTTGGAAAGCCATAGACTCATTTACATTTAGTTTTTTTAAAAATTTATAGAATGGGAATAATTATAGTTCGTTTATTACACTCAGAGTATTGTTGGAGAATTAGATTAGCTAAAGTGTAAAAGCATTCACAATAATGACATTGATGTATACTTGTTAGATTTATATTTGTTGGGAACATGTTTGATGAAGGTGTACATGGAAGAAACGCATCCCCATTACATGGCCAGTGGTTGCTAACTGAAATGTCTTTCTCCCCATCTTCATTATTTCTTCCTCCTTTAAATCCATATGTTCCTAATTCTTGTGTCCGCGGACCAATAAAGGCTAAGATTTGTGTGTCAGTACTGGAGGCAAGTTTCTGAGAGCGCGCTTCCCTGACCAAATATGTCGCCACCTGGAAACTTGTTAGAAATGCAGACTCCCAGACAGCATGCTTGGGCCAGCAATGTGCGTTTCAGAAGCGCTCCCGTGATTCAGATGCGTCCCAGTGTTTGGGAACCACTGGGCTGGAGAGGGAAGGAGGACACTCCCACTGCCACTCTGTCTTCAGAGCTAGAACTTGGATTTCATTATTCAGAAGTCTCACAAAATTACTCTCTGCCTTTACATTTAATCATTCACTTCCAGGCCACATCTTGCTTCTTCTATTTTTTTCCAGCTTTATTGAGATATAATTAACAATTAAAATTGTATGATAGTGAAGGTGTGCAACATAATGATTTGATGGATGGATGTGTTATAAAAGGATTCCCCTTGTTTTATTTTTTCTATCCTGTCATTTAACGGTCTTCTTTTTTCCTGTGAAAATGAGTGTTACACAGCAATCACCCAGAGCACTTGGGGAAAAGTAATGACTCCTGGCTTCTGCCTGGAAATAGGACCCTTTGGCAGGAACACCTAAACTGGTTTCAATGAAGTCATTTCCGCACTGCCATTTGAATCATGCAGTTAATAGAGTGAGATTTTAAAAAGTACACAACTACAGCTGTACACAGCTACAACTTAATTAGCTGTTACTCATCAATGCTTAATCAATGCCTGGTTTTGCTTAATGTGCTTATTCCATAAGAATTTAAATTCTCAGTTGACAGGATTAGCAGGTTAAACATGGAAGATTAAACACAAGCTATTATGTTTCCGTGCTCCCACAAATCCACTGAAACTAAATAAGTGAACAACAGAGACATAATCCCTTAGAAAAAGGGAAATGAAGACGTGGAAACTTTGGATTTTGGAGTATCGATGATAAGCTTTTCTTCATAACTGCAGTTCAGAATCATGAGAGTCAGTAATAGGATGGAGATCAGCTTTTTAATGGGGAAAAAAAGAAAAAAGTTGTGTTGGAAAAGAGGTGTTAGGAGTGCAATGAAAACAGCTAGCTCAGTGTCCTTTGAGCAGATGCAGCTCTGGGACCCTCACCAGGTCCCCCGGACAGCAAACCGAAGTGGGTCCTCTCTACAGTCAGGAAGAAGGGCTGGGCCAAGCACTCCCATCAGATAAGTCACATCCTCTTCCGAGGGAGAAGTGAGGTGGTCCACAAGGGAACTGTTGTAGCTCTAATGGGGAGGGCCCACTGAGGAAACACTTACCCCAGTGATATGTTGTCTTGGCTCTAAACCATTGGGTTTAACTTTGATCTGATGTCTTCAGAAGGTGACTTTTGTCCCTCATGATAGGAAATGGGTGGTGGGTCAAAACAGTTCTGCTTCTACCTTCCACGAGGTAGGTCCATCCAAACCGATCTTCCTGAGATAATGGGTGAATGACTAGATTTTGCTCACAAAAGGCTCTGAAATAGGTGGGGAGAGCACGTTAAATACACAAAATGCACATGAATCCCAAGGCCACTTCATCTTCAGGCTGAAATTACACTCACTGTTCTGTTTCCAAATGACATCCACCCATATGACCAATAGCGTCAGAGTAGTGAAGGTGATTCTAGAATAAAAAGCCAACAGCATAAAAATGTCCCATGTTTGAACATAAACTTCCTCTGTGATCAGATTCTAAAGTTGTGGTTTAAGTCCAAAAATCAAATTCCCATGTATGAACCATTTTTTCCTGACGGGCCATGGTCCTGAATTGCACTGCAGAAGATAAAGAAATTGGGATTTTCATCTTTTATATATTGTTAAAACCAGTGGGATGTTAGTGTGGGCTTCTAGCACATTCTATGTTCAATGACATCACATCCATGAAATCTTCCAAAGTGGGAATGTTGACCGGATGGAAATCATCAAATGTTATAAATCAGACATTTTTGTTTGTTTTTCCTCTACAACAGCAAGTTGACCAGCACACAATTAATTAATACAACTAGGTTATTATCCACACATAAATTTCCTTGCTGGAAAGGGGGTGGACTGCATGATAGTCTATTCATGGTAAAAGCAATAGACAGATACAAGGTTTTAAAAAGACATTTTTATAGCTGTTTCCTGTTGTTACTAGCCACAAGTGAGGAAAGAGATGAAATTCTCTTCCACAGTGGGGTAGCGGAATGTCTTTCTCAAGCAATAGTTGTAGGCCAGGAAAAGGGCAGCTGGCAGGGATCCCCACAGACATTGCAGGAGAATGAAGGCAGGAACAGGAGAGTGGCCAAAGTGAGTGTCTTATTCCCAGTAGCCTGACATTTTTACAAGCTACTAGAGTTCAACTCATCTCCTCCCTGAATTGGTCCTTCATCTCTTTCATTTCCCACATGCTGAAGCATTTCAGACTATGGGCAAGTCACAATAATAGGGATTTCTTATGCTGCCTTAAGAAATGTGTCGTGAGCCCAGCAGGCTCCAGCATGTGTACTGGTGGCCTCCGTGAGAGCTTTACCCAACTGTAATATTGCCTCTTATGAGAAAAGATTTTCAAATCAAATCTGACAATTAGGAGGTTAAAATATTGGGAACTTTTAGGACCCTGTGAAAAAATACTAAGTTCAATCCTCACGGCCTATGGCCCACAGAGTATTAGTTTTGAGAAGCATTGAAAGGAAGAGGGGGGTGCTGAGTGAAACTATGTTAATTCTTCTAGCGGGTGTTACACAGGGTGGGACAAAAGTTGCCTTACAGTTGTGAATATGCGAAACGCAGAGCATATTCTTGAATTATCATTTATTAATTATTTTCCATATAAACAACAGTAAACCTACTTTTGCCCCACCTTGTATATTGTAAAAAACCCACAACAAATAAAACTTGGCAACGTAAGTTAAAGTTGAAGACTTCACAAACTGCACCACCCTTCTGTATATTATGTAAATAAGAGTTGTATTTTATCAGGATCTGGGAAAACAATGTTTCCCCATCACTCAGCTGCCGCCACTGTGCAGAATGTTACGGTGCTTTTAGTGTAGTGGGAAAAGATGTGTTTAAAACACCCTGTAGACAGAAAGAAGCTCCTATGGATCTGTGCCCAATTTTTAGATTAATGGTGGGCACACCCTGGTGTATGTGGGCATATGCATTTGTCGATTTACAGGTTGGGAATAGGTAGGTATTATGTAACTACTGCTTTCATACATATATGATTGGAAATGGCCCATGCCTTCATGGGTTGTGTATGACCATAGTACACGCATATGGGGCTATCTCTATAAAGGAGAAGAAAGTACTAATTATCCTTATTAGTTCTTTGATTTTTTTATCTTTGAATGTTCTGAAATCAAGGTAGTTTGGAGACTTCTAGTGGGTCCTACTTAGAAGACATGAAATATTATTTATCTAGTGATTATCACACTTTATCCTGTAAGAAAATCCTTTTCCCTATTTTTACCTCTTAAGCAGAAGTTCATTTTGTGCAACTGATAAACAGAACTTTCCTCCTTGAAGCAAAATGAGGACTCTGTGGATTTAGCCGCCCATCACCCAGCTTCCATAGGAATCCTGGGCAGCTCCTTTTCCTTCCACTCCTCATGACCCTCTCTGGGGTCTCAAGATTTGTGACTTCCAATCTACAGATCTAGGAAAATCTGTTTAAGAATGGAGAAACTGAAACTTAATGAAGCAAGGGAATAAATAGGGAATTTAAAAATATTTTTTCTTTGCTCATTGCTTTTTCTGGTATTGATTCTCATATATTTTGGGGGTACAGGATACAGGGGACAAAGTTATTTGACTCAGATCACTGCCTAGGGTAGCCTTACCAATCCCCTCAGCTGCACTAAACTTTATACAGACTTCTTTCTGACTAAAACTTATCATTGTAAATTCTTTCTCTGCCCGCTTAGAGATGTAAATCTGTTTAAAAGTCTCCTCCTGCTCGTTTTCAATTCAGAAATATCTTTCCTAAAGACCGGGAGAGCCATCCCTTTGAAGAGCCTAACTTCAGAGGGCTTCTTGCGCTTAAGTTGTAAAAGGACCTCTTGTCATAAAGATATTTAAAAAGTTGACTTTCTCTTTGGGAAAAGCCAGTTAGCAAACACACTGGCCTAGGATAACCCTCCAGCCCATCTGTTTTAGTGGAATTGAATTTGGACTCAGCATTGACCTCTCCCCTCTATTGCAATAGCCTTGAATAGTTTTCTTTACTTGTTCAACTTTGGTGCAAATTTAAAGCTTGATTCTGCTACTTCACTTAAAATTCTTTTATCTATTTATCTATCTGTTTATTATTTACTTATACTTATTATGTATTGGTCTTGGGTGTACAGCTTAGTGGTTAGATAATCATATACTTTGCAGTGTTCCCCTGATATTTCCAGTACCCTCATCTGGCACCATACATATTTATCACCATATTATTGACTATATTGCCTATACTTTACTTATTTCCCTGTGACTATTTTGTAACCACTAATTTGTGATTCTTAGTCCTTTCACCAATGCCCCAACCCCTCTCCCCTCTGGCAATCACCATTCTCTCTCTGTATCTATGAATCTGCATCAATTTTTGTCTAATCTTACAGCTATATAAAATTAGGTCTATAAAATGGGGGTTCTAATAGTGTCTAATTTCAGAGGTGTTGTGATAACCAAATGAAATAACACATGAAATGTCTTTAGCACAGTGCCTGGCTCATAGAAAGTACTAGCAATTATAATAAGATAGTGTCCCAAAATAATTGAATTATCAGAATTCTTTCTCTTTTCATTGCTGTGCTAACATCTCAGGTTCATTATGCAATTAAGCACATTCTTCACTATTTAGGGACATTTAGCTACATTGTGAATTAATCTTTTCACCTCTCATGTTAGACTTTGCCCACACATGGCTCTTTCACGGACAATTAGCGCTTCTCTGTTTGGGTTACTGCTGCCAGCTTATTAACACCTCCCCAAAGGAGACCAAGGGATGAGAAAGAGATAAAACCCTAAAATAAGATTGCCTGCATGGCTCTTGAGAAAAATGATTCTGAGAAATGTAATGTTGAGGATTCTGTCTCTTGATACATTTCTAGCTTCTTGCCCTGATAGCTCCTGACTAGTTTAGTGGTTTGTTGGCTCTAGATCAGAGGTTCTCAACCTGTGGGTCGCGACCCCTTTGGGGGTCGAACGACCCTTTCACAGGGGACGCCTAAGACCATCGGAAAACACATATATAATTACATATTGTTTTTGTGATTAATCAGTGTGCTTTAATTATGTTCAGTTTGTAACAATGAAAATACATCCTGCATATCAGATATTTACATTACGATTCATAACAGTAGCAAAATTACAGTTATGAAGTAGCAACGAAAATAATTTTATGGTTGGGGGTCACCACAACATGAGGAACTGTATTAAACGGTCGCAGCATTAGGAAGGTTGAAACCACTGCTCTAGATAGATAACAGATAAGTATTTTTTATTTTTTATTTTATTTTAGTTGCGAGGTGAGAGTTTTGTTTTGTTTTGGACTCCCACTCACTTGAGAAATTTAATTCAATACTGAAACCTTTTCCGAATTGTAGAATTCATCTCTAAAATAAACCAAGAAGTTGAATAAATAAATATGCCTGTTCAATGAGTTCATTTCAACTGGGCCTAATGGAACACAAATAGAGAGCTATTTTTTTTTTAACATTGCCGAAGTTCAAATTCTTTGCTTCCAGGTTTGAAAAGCCATAGTAATCCACAGATGGACTTTATGAGGCTTTATTAAAACTGCATTTTAGTGATAACATTTTATATTTGTTGACATTTTCAAAAATAGTAGCTTAAAAATCCATTTACACTTGGATGTTTTTTATTGTTTCAAGACCTGCTAGAAATACTGTTACCCAACACCTGTTGAGTGTAGGCTAATTAGGTCTTCTGGCATCAACAGGGAGATTAAGATACTGCAAATTATCAAAACGCTCTCTGCATCCCATCTTTAACTCCTTTTTTGAGTTCTAATGGAAAAGACTGCCTGTCAGAGATTTGAACTGAAGAATAAGTAGTCTGTTTTACCTTCACTATTTTTTTTTTTTTTTTGCTTTCAGAAATATAAAAAATACATCAAAGAAATGTTTTTTGGTCACTGTTTTGCCTTTTGATCCTTTCTAGTCAAAGATTTATATTAAAGTACATTTCAGTGGTTATGATGGTAAGATTTAAAAAACACACATGATATACAGGATAAAGAGGGAAGGGGGAATGGCATTGAAAAATAATATATTTCCTGACACATTAAATACCGTTTAGAAGAGCAGCTGATTCTTCAGTCTACCTGGTGGGTCCTCAGATGGTGTCTCAGTGATGAGATTTAGACCCTCCAGGAGCTTGGATAGGAGTGTAGAAGTGTCCCCTTGATTTCTGGGAGTTCTTAAAACTGATCCTCCAGTTCTTGAAGCCAAAAAGGACTTAATCATGTTTGTTAGGCCATGTCTTTTCTGGAGACCCTTAATGTCCTTAGGTTGTCTTAGGAAAACGCTGTGATGACTAAATTCCAGTTGTTTATTAGCATGGGAATAATACAGTGGGAAAATATGGGTATAGTGAGCCAAAGACTCTTTTGCTTAAAAATAAACCAAAAATGTGCCTATTACAACATGGTTCACAAAAGCCTCATTGGTCTCTGTGAAGTCTTAAGCAAGTCTTTGTGGGAGGAAAGAATGTATTCTTCTTGAGCTGTGGTTATAAAACCACTCAGGCTTGGAGGGTATAATTAAAGTTTTTTCTCTCACTGGTGTCAGTCAGAGCTGGGCTCCTAATGGAACACAGGCTTGAATTCTCTATGGAGGTAGAATAGTAACTGGCTAAAATGTGTAACATGATCAACTTATTTTACATGAAAAAATGCTCAACATCAGTAATCATCAGAGAGATGCAACTTAAAACCATAATGAGATATTACTTCACACCTGTCAGAATGACTCCTGTCAATAAAACTACAAACAAGTGTTGTCAAAGATGTGGAGGAAAGGGAACCCTCATGAACTGTCTGGGGAATGCAGATTGGTACAGCCACTGTGGGAAGCAGTATGGAATCCTATCTAATAATAGACAAACATGGTAATTGACCGTACCTTCGCTATGCCTCCCATGGGCTAATCAGCATGATATGCAAATTAACCATCAACAAAGATGGCGGCTAATTTGCATTCTGCAGGCAGGGTGGGACAGCGCAGACCCCAGTGTGAGAGCCACCATCCAGGCCCCCGTGTGTGACCCCAGAAGCCACCTGCCTGCCACCCATGATCAGATACGATACTGGGCTGAAGGCCAGCCCAAGAAGCCGCAGAAGCCCCAGAAGCCACCCAGAAGCCGGTGATCGGGGAGAGATGGGGGTCCCCTGCCCAGGCCTGACACCTCTGGCAGAGGCGTTAGGCCTGGGCAAGGGGCTGATCCGGCGATTGGAGGGTGATGGGTGTGGACACCTCTGGCTGAGGTGTCAGGCCTGGGCTAGGGCAGAGACGGCGATGGGAGGGAGATGGGGATCAAGGCTCTGGCCGAGGCAACAGGCCTGGGCGAGTGCAGAGCCGGTGATTGGGGGGAGATGGGTGTCCCCTGCCCAGGGGATTGGTGTGAACTACAGAGGAAACACCTTTTCTGACCACTCATTGGCTAAGCTCCCTGTATGCCACTGGTAATATTCTTAGTAACTTGGGTAATAAGAATCCAAAAAGGTGATCTAGGGTTTTTCACCACATCCTGGTGAAAAAAACGAAGGTCTGCTGCTAGAGGGCTAAGAAATGTCATATCCTGCCCTAGCCACTTTGGCTCAGTGGATAATGCCTTGGCCTGCCGATGGCAGGGTCTGGGTTCAATTCTGACCAAGGGCATGTACCTAGGTTGCAGGCTCCTCCTTGGCCAGGGCCCACGTCAGGGCTCATGCAGGAGGCAACCAATCAAAGCTTTCCTCTCACGTTGAGGTTTCTCTCTATCTTTCCCTTTCTCTTCCACATTCTCTAAAAATCAATGGAAACATATCCTCAGGTGAGGATAAAAAAAAATAATAATAAAGAAATTATTATTATATGAAAGACACATCTTGAAAATGCCTAAAGAAAGTTGTCTTTTTTTCCATGGTGAAGGGACTGGAGTCCGTGTTGATGAAAAAACCTTGCTGGCTGGGATGACTGGCAGTGGCTGCAGCAGCGGGGTTATGGGGCTGGTGCCTTCCCCTGATCAGCCCTGTCACCTTCCACAAAGGGAGGCCAGACTGCAGCATAGGCCCACTCCCCAAGGGGAGCAGGGATGGGGCCTAAGCCGTCACTAGGACATCCCCTGAGGGCTCCCAGTATGTGAGAGGGGGCAGGCTGGGCTGAGGGACACCCCCCAGTGCACAAATTTTGTGCACCGGGCCCCTAGTTCTTTTAGAAAATTAAAAATGGAACTGCCTTATAACCCAGTGATTCCACTTCTGGATGTGGAAAGACTAAATTGAAAGAATATATGCACCCTTATGTTCACTGCAGCAGTATTTACAATAGCCAATATTTGGAATCAGCCAAAGTGCCCATCAGTAAATGAGTGAATAAAAAAGCTGTGGTACATTTACACAGTGAAATACTACTCGGCTCTAAAATAAGAAGGAAATCTTACCTTTTGTAACAGCATGGATGAACCTGGAGAATATTATGCTAAGTGAAATAAGCCAGTCAGAGAAAGACACATACCATTTGATCTCACTCACATATGGACTATAATGAACAAAATGAACTAACAAGCAAAATAGAGACAGACTCATAGATAGACATCTATTGGAGTGGGGGAGGGGGAAGCAGGGCTGGGTTTGGGGGTGGTGGTTGAGAGATTGAACAACAACAACAACAAAAACAGAAAAAACTCATAGGCATGAACAGCAGTGTGGTGATTGCTGGGACGGAGGAGGTTGGGAATGGAGGTGGGTGGAAGAAGGTATAGTGGGGATAAATGGTGATAGAGAGAGACTTGACTTGGGGTGGTGAACACACAATGCAGTCTACAGATGATGTGTTATAGAATTGTGCACATGAAACCTGTATAATTTTGTTAACCAGTGTCACTCCAATAAGTTCAATAAAAAGGAAAAGACTGAAGTTGCTAAAGGAAAATGACATCCTAATTAATTAAATTTGATTGAGCTTCAACAATTAAAAAAAAGACTTGTTAGAGGTTACCATAATGAAAAACCATGATTGGTCACTTCTGATCTGACAATCAGCTAATGTTTTTAGATCACAGACACATATTTTGAATATAACTATAAATATCAATGCATTATGTGATATATAGGAGTGTCATAATATTCCTTTGCAATCTCATTTTTGGATTGCATATATTACTTATAAATAACAATATCTAGTATTCTATTTACAAATTTGATAGCATAATTTCTGTATTACTGAAAGTATTTAAAATCACATCCATTGGTACTTTTATTTAAAATAATCAATATACTTTCTTCAACATTTTTAATTGTTTATTTTGTTCCTAGAATTATACTTATAATAAATTATCTAATAGTCCAAAGAGACAGAAGTGAATGAAATAAAGAAAAAGGTAGATGACCAGTCTTATTAAAAATATCATTTGTCTTTCTAAAAACACTATTAAAAATGTCTTCATTCTGTTATAGTTATATTTCCCTATTTTATTATCTCATTTGTTCAGCAAATGTCTTGAAAAACAAGACTCTACAGCCCTCTTTCTTCTGCTATGTTCTTACTATATGGATGTATTCACTTGTTTGTTTTATTTGATCAACATTTATTGTTTACCAAACTTTATAGTAGATATTATATAACTGAAGTATGGAAATTCCACAGGGTTTTTTATTTTACCTGATACTACAACTTCTCCTTTGTCAAAAAAGTAATTCATGTTCAGGCTTTCAGAAATCATTTTTATGAGCCTAATTCTTAAGTGTATAGGTTGTCCCAAAAAAATGTATACACATACATTTTTTCATAGCTCAATTAATGGTTTCTTTATTTTCAGATTTAACCCATTGGAATTAATAATTATTCAAAGTGTGCATACATTGTTTTGGGACACCCTGTATATTCTTCATCTTAATCTCTATCAAATTCCAAAATATATATTTATAAGAATTAACACAAAGTTCTACAAATGTGAAGGGTACTACAAAGTAAGTTTTATTCAAATTTAATTTGTAATCTCACTCAGGACTTTTCTTCTATTATTTTAAACTAGAGGCCCGGTGCACAAAAATTTGTGTACTCAGGGGGAGGGGGTCCCTCAGCCCGGCCTGTGCCCTCTCATAGTCTGGGACCCCTCAGGGGTGACCACTTGCTGGCTTAGGCCTGCTCCCCGGGGTATTGGGCCTAAGATGGCAATCAGACATCCCTCTGGCAGCCCAGAAGCCCTCGGGGGATGTCCACTTGCCAGCGGGGCGCAGACCTAAGCTGCAGTCAGACATCCTTAGCGCTGCTGAGGAGGCAGGAGAGGCTCCCACCACCATGGCTGTACTGGCAGCCATCAGCCTGGCTTGTGGTTGAGCAGAGCTCCCCCCTGTGAGAGTGCCCTGACCACCAGAGGGCAGCTCCTGCATTGAGCATCTGCTCCCTGGTGGTCAGTGTGTGTCATAGTGACCAGTCATTCCCAGTCTTTCTGCTGTTAGGGTCAGTTTTCATATTACCCTTTTACTATATAGGATAGAGGCCTGGTGCACGGGAGGGGCCAGCTGGTTTGCTCTGAAGGGTGTCCCAGATCAGGGTGGGGGTCCCGCTGGGGTGCCTGGCCAGCCTGGGTGAGGGGATGATGGCTGTTTGCAGCTGGTCACACCCCCTTCAGGGTGGGGGTCCCCACTGGGGTGCCTGGCCAGCGTGGATGACGGGCTGATGGCTATTTGCAGCTGGTCACACCCCCTTCAGGGTGGGGGTCCCCACTGGGGTGCCTGGCCAGTCTGGGTGAGGGGCTGAGGGCCGTTTTCAGGTTGGCTGGTGACTGAAGCTCCCAGCCTCATTTTTTTTCTTCTTTTTTTTTTTTTTTTTTTTATTCTGGGATTTATTTACCTTCTATAGCTGTCACTGGAGCTGAGAACCGGCTCCAGCTCTGAGACCGTGCTGGCTGAAAGCAGGTATCTGGGGTTTGTTTAGCTTCTATAATTGAAACATTGTTTCTTACAGTGTAGCTTAGAGCCGGGCTGCAGCAGGCGGGGAACCTTGGCTTCCTCCATCATTGGAGCAAGCAAGCCTCATGTTCGCTTCAGCTGCGTGGCTGCCAGCCACCAGCTTTGTTGACAGTTAATTTGCATATCTGCTGATTAGCCAATGGGAAGCATAGCGGAGGTATGGTTAATTACCATGTTTGTCTATTATTAGATAGGATAAAGGGTCCACCATTCTTTTATCACAGACAGCCTTGGAGGGATCTTCGTTTCCCCTTCTCCATCATCCTCAAAATCAACTTTGTAAGTGATTAGATTCCTTGCTACATTATTAGCTCTTTTGTCTCATTTGTCATTTCACCTGAGCTATGGTGACAATCCTCCGTGTAATTCATAGTCTGGAACATACTGGCCCTTAGTGCTGACTGCCAATGCACCACTACTTCCTATCCCCTTCACATTTACTATCTTCTAGATACTGAATCACTTCTCCTTTCCTCTTACATCCCCAAACCATTTACCCCATCCTCACTTCTAAGTCCTGAGTGGGTTTCCTGTTTCAGCTAATACATTTTCTCTGCCTTCTCTCTCTTTGCTAAAGGTCAGTAGTGCTTCCGGATAAGGCTAGCACCAGATCCTTTTTCCACCAAAAGACAGTGCTCCAGAATTATCTCTTATTTCTGCCATCCAATCAGATTTTCCTTCATGAGCATATCTGTCCATAAAACACTTCAGTAAATTCTACCTCCGTAAGAAAACAAATAAAAGATTCCTTCTTGACCCAAGTCCTCTCTAGCTATTTCCTTACTCGCCTCTGCAAAACTTTAAGTTTGTGTTTGCTGTCTCCAAAATATTTCCTTCCACCTTTATTTAAGGTGATGACTTAATTCATTGGGTAATCATTGTATTAGTGAGAATAAAAATAACAGAAATACAATTAATAATTATTGAAGTTTTGTGTAAACTTCGACTTTCTCATAAAAATGAATCTTTTTTAAAATCTACTTTAATGATGCTTAATCCCCATTATTCTCCCAAACTGCTCTTGTCCAAGTCAACAGAAACCTCTATTTTGCTAAGTTCAATGATTCATTCTCAGTTGTCTTCTCACTCGACCCTCAGCAGAATTTGACACACTGGATCACTCTTTTCTCCTGGAAGCATTTTCTTCACTGTGCTCCCAGGACACCAGCTCACTTGGGTGGTCATTGCTTCACCGCTCTGCCTGTTCTTCACCTCCCTGACCACATTAGTCTTGGAGTACACCTAGACACAGTTCTTCAGCCTTCTCTCATTTCTGTCTACCTTCACTCCCCTGGTGAGCTCTTCTGGTCCCATGGCTTTAATCGACATATTTAGGTTAATTAATCCTAAATTTAAATCTCTAGCTTGTCCTTCTTCTCTGAAGTCCAGACGCCTTAAACTACTTACCCAACATCTCATCTTGGATTTTTGGTAAACATATAAAACAAATGGCCCAAATCAGTTTCTGATCTTTGTATCCCAAATCTGCTCTCACTGTAGACTTCCCAACTTTAGTTCCTGACAATTCCATCCTTCCAATTGTTCAGGCCAAATCATAGATTTGTCTCTGGCATCACTCTTTCTTATATACCCTGTATCTGCCCACTCCATCCCAAAACTCAATTTTTTTTCCCCCTTAATTTACTCTTTTAACCATTGTGCTTATAACATTCTAATGTATCTCTTTTATTATGATTATTTTATTAATTTTGTTATACTTACATATTATATGTTATTATGTTATTATTATACTAGGGGCCCGGTGCACGAAATTTGTGCACTGGGTGGTGGGGGGGGAGAGAGTGTCCCTCAGCCCAGCCTACCCCCTCTCACATACTGGGAGCCCTCAGGCGTTGACCCCCATCACCCTCCGATCGCCTGATCAGCCCCTTGCCCAGGACTGACGCCTCCGCCAGAGGTGTTAGGCTTGGACAGGGGACCCCCATTTCCCCCCGATCACTGGCTCTGGCCCCTGCACAGGCCTGAGGCCTCTGGCCCAGGAATCATGCCTGGGCAGGGGACTCCCATCTCCCTCTGATCGCTTGCTCCACCCCCCGCCCAAGCCTGATGCCTCTGACTAGGCTTCAGGCCTGGGCAAGGGGACCATCATATCCCCCCAATCCCTGGCTCCGCCCCCCACCCAGGCCTGATGCCTCGGCCAGAGGAGTTGACCCTCATCACCCTCCGATCACCAATCACCGGATCAGCCCCTTGACCAGGCCTGAGGCCTCCGGCAGAGGTGTCAGGCCTGGGCAGGGGACCCCCAGCTCCCCGCGGTTGCAGGCTCCGCCCCTGCCCAGGCCTAACGCCTCTGGCCTAGGCGTCCGGCCCGGGCAGCGGGGACCTGCAGTGGCAGCGGGGGGCGCCGCGATCGTGGGCTTCGCTTTAGGCCCAGGCAAGGGACCCCTAGCTCCTGGGACTGCCAGCTTCGACCGTGCCCAGCTCCCATCACTGGCTCCACCCCTACTTCCTGCTATCACTGGCCAGGGCAGCAAAGGCGCCTGATTCTCCAATCGTGGCTGGGGGGCAGGGCAAAGGCGGCCCCAGATTCGCCTTTGCCCTGCCCCCCAGCTCTTAGCTCCCCCCTGGGTTTCAGATCACTGTCAGTGGCAGGGGGCTTCTTCCTGCTTTCCCTTTCGCCTCCCTGCATTGTGCCTACATATGCAAATTAGCCGCCATCTTGTTGGCAGTTAACTGCCAATCTTAGTTGGCAGTTAATTTGCATAAAGCCCTGATTAGCCAATGAAAAAGGTATCGCCATACGCCAATTACCATTTTTCTCTTTTATTAGTGTAGATAAGTTACTATTGTATAATTGATCAGTTAGTATTATTATACTGACTATCTAGCTCCACCAATATATGAGATCTCTGAGGATATTTTAGATTTGTTCATTGCCCTATTTTTTAGGGTTAGAACACTCCCTGACATATAGTTGCCACTCAATAAATAATTGTTCAAAATGTGTAGATGGATTAATAAAATTATTCCCATCACTATTATTCATAAAACTTAATTTATCCTTTTCCTCATATAATACATGTGTTTAAATAAAAAATCTGATCAAATTTTTCTCCTACTAGCAGCTAAAAATAAGGCACACTCTTCAGCCTACAAAAAGAATTAGTTTTTAAATATGTAAGCACCCATTTACAATTCCGATCTTACCTCTGTTTCTCTATTCAGCACACACACATTTCTACACATCTGACCACAAATATAGCTGGCCTTTTTTTTTGGCTTTTGCTCATGTTGTGTTTTTTGTTCTTCTATATAATGACTTACCTCTATTTTTTCTTATTGTCAGACCGTCTCCAAATTTCCTAATATTTTCTCTAACCAAGCGATCTTTAGACATAGACTCACCTTCCCTTTTATTTCCATAGTAAGGCTTTTGCATCCATTATATAACATATGTGACAGCACCCTTTGAATTAGAATCATTTTTATACATGCTCGTCTCTGCATTAGATTGCCTAGATCTATCATCGAATTTAATTGTCTCTACCTTTATTCTAAATCTCCCACTTTGCCTACTGCAGTGTTTCACACAAAATGCTCCAGAAACATTTGTGACATGTAAATATATCATGATCTGATGGATTTAATTAATATCTATTCAAAGCTCTTTTTTTTTTTGAGTCCCAGTGACAGTGAATTACAGGTTGTGAGGCATAAAACTGGAATAGTCTTACATTTTTAATCTCAGAAGAATGTGTTTCCCATAAATAATTTTAAAAGTATAGTATTTTCAAATCCAAGTTACATAAAAAGGACCTTGCTTTTTTTTTTTTTTTTTTTTTAAAGAATTAGATGCCCTAGCCAGTTTGGCTCAGTGGATAGAACATTGGCCTGTGGACCAAAGGGTCCCGGGTTCAATTCCAGTGCAGAGCACAGAACTCAGTTGCAGGCTCTTCCCCTGCCTGGGCCCTGGAAGGGGCTCCTGCAGGAGGCAACCAGTCGATGTGTTTTTCTCACATGGATGTTTCCTCTTTCTTCCACTCCCTCTAAAAATAAAACGAAAAATATCCTCCGATGAGGATTTAAAAAAAAAGTATTAGATACTTGGGTCCACAAAATTATTTTGAAAATATTTTCTTACGAAAGGGCACAAAATAGATGGTGTCGTGGAGTGTCATTTGCCACTTCTCAGGACAGAAATGGAGTTGTTCTCCAAAGCTTTGCAGCATTCACCAGGAAATAGTGCCACACCAAGCACAAATGCTTTCAGGTAGCGATTTTAAACTTTTTTTATTTATTTCCTGGCACACATGTACTAATTGATATCCTAGGTCAGGGGTGGGCTAACTTTTTGATGCGAGGGCCACAACGGGTTCTTAAACTGGACCGGAGTGCCGGAACAAAAGCATGGATGGAGTGTTTGTGTGAACTAATATAAATTCAAAGTAAACATCATTACATAAAAGGGTACGGTCTTTTTTTTTCAATAGTTTCATTCATTTCAAATGGGCCGGATCCGGCCCGCGGGCAGTAGTTTGCCCACGGCTGTCTAGGTTCTAAGTTTGGTTCTAATGCTTCTCTCTCTGCTGTATAAAGCAAGTCATTCCCCTTCTTGACCTCCACTTCTTTACATGTAGAGTAATGGCATAGGGTAGATGAACCTATGACTTCTGCTAGACTCTAAAATACCAACATTTTCTGATAAAGATAACTTCCTTATTTTATTGAAATAAAACCCCTGGATCAGTCTGTAATTAGAAACTGGATGGTCTTATAATTCATTGCTTTGACACTGAAAATCTTTGTGCAAGGTATCTATAAAACAAATGTTCAATTCCCCTCTGGTACAAAGTTAGCAGAGAGCAAATCTTTTATTAGTTTGCCTCATAAATTTTCTTTGTGAATTTCACCCCTTTTTATTCTGGGTATTTAGTGAAAGTCAAATTTCAGCAGATAAGCTCATGGCCCCCTCAGCGGTTTCTCATTTGTGGATCTGTGATGGAATAAGCACCTGACCTATGTTTATCTCTGTAGGTAGCTCAGCTTCCATATGGGCTACACAATCATTCCCGACTCCCAGATCTCCCAGGTCTACCTACTGGCACGTCTTCCAACTGGTAGGGAAACTTGCCCGAGCGCCTTCATCAGGAGCACGGTTCAGATGTCCTCAGGGGTCTGGCCCATGGAGCACAGTCCCCATTACACTTTGATGTGAGATGAATGGACATTACTTTCTGAAAACTTTGCAATGAAAAAAAAAATCTGTACATTCTGCAACTTGCCAGAATGTCTAACATTTATAAAAGATAACACAGTTAATTTATTATTTATAACAGAAAGTGAATGGTGTCATAAAGTAATAATCCAAATTACACAGCACCATCATAGCCACTCATTTTTATGAAACAAGTGTGAGTTGGGATTCCCCCTTTCCAATGCTATAGTCTGTGCATGTTGAGGAGGGGCACTGGGTTACCAGCTACCACATCAATCTTGCTTCTATCTGACCAGAGTATTAACTGCTGAGCGTCCGTTAACTTGCTGAGGAATGCACAAAATGTCTTATCTTCCATTTCCGAATTAAACGGTGTGTACTACAAGGCATTAAAATATGTAAAAAGCAGTAATAAGTTTTTGACTGTTGTATTTTATACATTTAGGATAAAAAAAATTTTGATGTTTTTAGCCACCAGACCAACCAGATATATAGATATGTCTGATGTCTTTAGCCACCAGACCACAGCGATATGTAGAGGAAGGCTGAATGCGATCATTTGAGATTTGAAAACCTTAGAGAAGTGCAGTTGGGACATGAACATCACGGTTATTTTTATCTCAGTGACAGCATCGGGTGGAAGAGGGTGGCAGTATAGTGTGACAGGGCACAGACGACCCTTTTCCCACCTCTCCCCACTCCAAAACACAAGTGACCTACCTCCTGACTCAAGAGACAAATATGGGTATTAGTCAGGCATGTCTGGTTATGTGAGGTATGTTAGTTGTAATTTCCTTGGCAGAGAAGGGATTTATTTCTACACTCCTCTCCTTAAAAGTTATTATTAATTAATTAAATGTTAGAGTCCTTAAGGCCAAATTCAAAGAGCAATTCTAAGACTTACTGCAAACAGCATGAAATTTAGCTCATGGCCATCTCAAACAGCTTACATGAAAGCCTCTTTTCCTTTTGACACTGTTTTCCATTAAAATTCATGTGTGGAGAAAGGCATTAAAATGTTTGTGGTTTTTCTAAATGGAAATACGACTAGGGAATGATCTCAGTTCTGGAAGAAACTACTCTAAAATTCTGGAAAAGTCATAAAAGCTAATTTTCCTTGCTTCTTTCCTCTAGTAAAGAAAGGAGGGGCAGACAAAATTTTCAAAAGCGGTAACAAAAAGCCTTTTCATTCTTAGTGAATTTTAAAATTATCCTTTTCTTCTGTAAAAATATTTCTATAAAGGTGGCTCAACCATATACCTCTAAAGTTTAAAAAAATCCCAAGATATTTTTTTTAAGCCTCTGGTGAAATCCCCACTACTTAACCATGCTCACATCACTTTCAAAGCTCTTCCATAAACAATTCTTGATGCGTAATAATTCCCAAGAAAAGTGAATGTGTTTTCTAGTAATTCCTCAGTGTAAAAATATCATTCACTTTGTTGGGATATCAGTTCACTCCGTGTCTCTGATTATCTATCTATAGCATTTACTAGTGAAATTACAGGCTAGCTCTGTGTGTGTGTGTGTGTGTGTGTGTGTGTGTGTGTGTTTATGCTCCCCTATGTTTACAGATGATAGTAAACAATTTTACATGAATTAGTGGCTGGAGGCCAGGTGGAATGTAATGATGGATCGCTAAAGGAACCACCCCAGAAGAGGCAACCGGAGGCTTGCTGAAAGATAAATACCTATTAATGCACCCTTCAAAGTATCTTACTCCAGGAGCATTCACAAAACTGTTTTCTGCTACAGCGGCTTTATGGTGCTGTGACTTGTAGCTAACTGCACAGTCACTTATTGCTGGGGACAGCTGTTCTTTCTTTCTGAAAATGTTTGGATCCCCAGGAGAAGCTCGAATTGAAAAGTTTATTTACATTACTGAGATAAACCCTTTATAAAGTAAACAGAAAAGAATCCACAATCTACGGAATTATTGCGTTTACTACCAGGCCTTATTTATTTTAACATGGGGATTCCCTGCAATTATTATTGTTTGCCATCCTCAAATAATGCCTGTTTTTCTTTAATTGGGAAGCACATGTCGTATTGATTTATTACAGGGAAATGTCTGCCCGGAATCTTAAAGTGCCTTAATAGTTATGTTTCTAGTAGAAAACAGAGCTTCTACATATCTATCTGCTAACTATTCCCAGAAACTTGGAAAATTAGTAAGAGAAAGTCTAAGTCAGAAATGAATATTTTATAGACTGGCAGCCAAGTTAAGAGTAATGACAAATGAGATAATTTTGCTATTTTTCTTCCTTCTTTGGAAATCATTGAACTCAAAATGTACTAACACTAAAGACTTCTGCCTCTAATTTTATTTTAGCTTTCAATCACATTATCTTAGCTTGTATTTCACTTCAATACATTTTTATCAGAGTGCCATATTTTGGTTAGATATATAACCTTGCATTTTAAGAATTACAGACAAAATGGAGAAGGGAAAATTCCTCTAAGCTACATAGTCTTTGCTTTTGTTGGATGTAACACAATTTGCAAGCAATCCAAATGACTCATATTTAGACTGCTGAAACACTAAAAATCACTCTCTCTCTCTCTCTCTCTCTCTCTCTCTCTCTCTCTCAACACACACACATTCTCTCTCATTATCTTCCCATCTTTCCTTTTCTTTTCCTTCTTTCTAAGTCCTCTCATACTCATAAATTATTTTCACCCCCAAAATACACACAGATACATGACAAGAGAGTCAAGGAGTCAATCAGAGAGAATAAGAAGCACTATAAATCTTAGAAGAGTTACACTTATAAGATTATTACATTATCCTTTAAAACTATTTTTGTCAGACTGTTTTTATGAAGTCTTAAATTTTTTATTTTGTTTCTAATTCTTTTGGAAATAATTCTTCAATCTCTATATATGAACTTCAGCTTCCCAAATTATTTTTGTATAAAGTTGAAGACAGTTGCTAAAATTCAAATAAGTTTTGATAAAATATTATGCTTAAAATTTTATTCTTTCCTTAATTGATCTGCTAATTCCACTACATTTAATTACTATTATGTCCACTCCAGGCCTGGGATCGCCAACTCTGCTAAACCTTCTTATAGTCAATTCAGCTATAGCCAATCCTCCTCCTCCTCCTCCTCCTCCTCCTCCTCCTCCTCCTCCTCCTCCTCCTCCTCCTCTTCTTCTTCTTCTTCTTCTTCTTCTTCTTCTTCTTCTTCTTCTTCTTCTTCTTCTTCTTCTTCTTCTCTTCATATAAATCCCACATTGGTTCCTTGTCACAAAATGCTAATTACAACTATGGTTACAGAAAATCTTTCACAGACCATTCTGAGTCTGGTAAAATTTATTTTTGGAATCCTAAGACTGCCTATAAAGCCAATTAAGTGCTTATTTTCACCTGTTAGTTTTATAATGTACTAAGTCCAGAAGTTTTAAACTAAAATTTTAAGCATTTGTCTTTAGATTGGCAGCACTGGTGAATTTTTCTAGGTGAGGAGCAAAGTAAGAAGAATATGAAATGGTTTCGAACCATAATTAAGAATTTGGTAAAATGGGAAATTCCTTAACCTTCTCAATAGTAACAATTTTAGACTCAGTATAATAAAATATGGGATCAGATTAATAAAACTCAAAAGACATTTTGAGTTTACTTTCTACATTTAATTCAACAAACAGAGATCTTGTGTTCTAAGATCTCTGCTAAAAATAAGGGACCTTATTTAAAGGGGACCTTATTTAAAAGGACCTTATTTAAAGACCTTTGATAGATTAAAAAATACATGCATACAAGCATTACTGGTGGAATAAGCATCCTGGAGAAACTCTAAGTTAAAATGTGTTCCTAAAGAGAGAAAGAATGAGAGTATAAAAGAATAGAATGGATCTCATGGCCAGGGAATATTAATGAAAGATGAATAATGGAGCACACTTTCATAAACATGGTCTGGGAAGGAAAGCTTGCCAGGCAGAAGAAATCAGTATCAATTTGGAGCGATGTGATATTAATGTGATTTTATATTGTTTTCTTTTTTAGTATCTATAAAAAAAAATCTGAACTACTAACAGTAGGTACCATTGATGATGGGATAATTAGAGTAGCATTATCAGTAATTGTGATCATTATTATAACCAGAAAAAAAAACCCACTATTATCTTTCCATGGCTGCTTTAAATTATTTTTTTAAACGTTTTTAGTAATAGCTAAGTGAATTTGGGAGCTTTTTATAAGCCAAATTATAGTAAAAATAACAGTTGTGTCTATTGGGTCAAAATAGCATTTATGTCAAAATAGAGTGTGATGTTCATGGAAACCAAATAGAAAACTATGATCTTTTGACTTGCTGAGAGACAGGTAGTTCCCTTTACCTGGAAAAATACTTGACTGTAAGCTTTGAACTCAGGTTCTACTCTCCTCATTTGAAAAACAAATGTGTGTCATTTTATTTTTTATTTTTTTTAACTAATCCAGCATTATTCAAAAAGAAGAGAAGAAACTCTGTAGAACAGTGATTCTCAACCCTCCTAATGCTGCGACCCTTTAATACAGTTCCTCATGTTGTGGTGACCCCCAACCATAAAATTATTTTCGTTGCTACTTCATAACTGTAATTTTGCTACTTTTATGAAGCGAAATGTAAATATCTGATATGCAGGATGTATTTTCATTGTTACAAATTGAACATAATTAAAGCATAGTGATTAATCACAAAAACAATATGTAATTATATATGTGTTTTCCGATGGTCTTAGGAGACCCCTGCGAAAGGGTCATTCAACCCCCAAAGGGGTCGCGACCCACAGGTTGAGAACCGCTGCTGTAGAATGTGCTGGTAGGCAAAGACTCCCCTCCCCCGCATTCCACATTCTAACGCCCAAAGAGAATGAAGGCTGTAGATGGAATTAAGATTGCTAATCAGCTGACAGTGAGATGGGAACTTTATCCTGGATGACCCCTGCAGGCCCAGTTTTATCATGAATCCTTAAAGTTCAAGAGGAGGCAACAGCGTGGATGAAAGATGGAGTGTGAGCAGCAGAGGGGCCGAACAAGGGGATGTGTCAGCACTTCAAGCTAGTCCTCGGTTTGTACAGGTTTTTCGAGTTGTGATTACACCAATTGTGTTCACTAATTGTGCCCATTGACAGGATCCTGCCTTCCCACAGAGACTAGGAAAAAGGGGCTCTGTCTTCCTTGGTGGTCACATTTAATGAGATAATCCCGGGTCCCTCAGGAAGACATTTCTAGGGTATAAAGGGGTCAAGAGCCATTAAAAATAGGAACAAAGAAAATGTATAATATTTTTAAAGTAAATGCTTAGATTTAGGATCCCCTAATAGTCTGGTCAACCTGAGGGAAACAGTGGCCTTCTGATCCACTGTCAGTAGATTCTCCAGATTCTCTGCAGCACATGAAATGCAAGCAATGCCCACTAATAGGTCCTCATGTAGAATCCAATGCCTTTCTTTATCCACAATATTCATCTTCACATCTTAAGCTTGAAGGTAAAATGAAAAAGAAAGTGAGAGTTCTGGGTTTCTATATTGTTCAAGATATTTCAAAATAGTAGAAGTGCTGGCGATCTCACAGACAGAAACTGCACACAGTCTATGCTTCATATGAAATGAAGTTTAAATTCATCTGTGAAACAATGTGCTGAGGTAAGAAAAATAAATGAGACAAAATGCAGAGCAATCACCAACCTCCGACTGCCCACAGTGATCACAAACCTAGTGGAGTTATTGTTCTTTCTGATTTTGAAATATGTCATATGACTCGTACAAGAGAAGGCATTACTTAAAAAGATGCCTATGTTGGTGGAATTCTATGATATTTTATTTGGCATGTGGAGAAGAGAATAAAGACTCCAATTCTTGAATTATGTGGAAATCATAGAGCAAAGCACTAAAGAAATTGAATTTCAGTGTTATAAATCCAAGGTCTGAGTCCCACCTGTATCTGATACTATTCTGTGAAATTGGGCAAATGAATTAAACCCACTGTTTCTCATTTTTTATCTGTAAAATGTAGATAATTTTGACTCCATCTGGTCACTTTGATTTATTCCCAGTGAACTCCTTGCAGGAATGCAAAGAATTCTGACTTGCACATCAGGGCCTTTGCATTTGCTATTCTCTGTCTAATCTCTCTTACCCGACACCCACGTGTTCACTCCCTAAGTTCCTAAATGCCTTTATTAAAATGTTGTTGCTCAGAGACACCTCTTCTTATGGCATAAAATGTAAACCATACTCCTCCACTTCCTGTCCTCTTTGGCCGATTTGTTTGTTTTTACCACATAATTTTCAGGTAAGGGAGAAAAAAATAATTTTCACTCTACCCTTTTAGGTTCCTGGCTGAAATCCCTCCTGTAATAAAAGACAAGTCAACAGGAGAAAAGCAATCAGAAAGTCAATAACATGTATACTTTCTGTATGCATGGGGCATAGCCAGGAAAACTGAGCAAATGCCCCAAATGACCCAGTCTACCGCCTTTAATACCATCCCTAGGTAAAGACACACACACACAATGATGGTGGTGGTGGAGGGAGACCGTTATGGGAGGTGACCGGAGAAAGCACAGTAAACCAAAAGAAGGTTGCCATGTAGCTTGAGGTCCATGCCTTCTCCATTGACATCAGTTTCTGGATATTGTCTTCCTACTCTACCTTATATAGAGAAAGAGACACCCTTACAAATTAGGATTTCTCTAATAAATGTAAACATCTCTTTCAGAAGGGTAATTCCTACTCATTTTTTCAGAGCTTCTCCTCTGTCTGCTCTTTCTTAAAATAACCATCTCAAGATAATCCTTGTGCCAAAGAGGCATATTTTGGGGTGGTATAATCTGCTTCCCTTCAACCATCTAACATACAATGTGTTTTATATTTAGTCTGTTAATTGTCTGTTTCTTCCCACTAGAACATAAATTTCCTGTTGAAAGGATTTTTGTTAATTTGTTCTCTGTAGTATCCTCAGCATTTGGAACAGTGCCTGATAATTATAGGTGATCATCCAATAATTGCTAAATGAATACATCCTTCAAGAGTTATACTTGTCATTAATTGCTCTCTCAGAAACCAGACATTCAGGGCTTGTTAATGTTGTCCTGTCTGAGTATTTTATTTTTCTGTTGCAAGATCAGTTGGAATAAATTGATAGTTTAACTTGAAAGGTGATTTGTCTGAAAGCTAATGGAAAATCACTATAGTTCTTGCAAAACATGCCTTGCCCACTTGGCTGAGTCTTCATTATTATCATGATATCCATCACCTCATACTTCTTGTACTGTCTTTATTACCTGTCTGACCCTAAGAGACAATTAAGTGTCAGACACTGGAGCCTATCTATTACCATGTGTCAATAAACTTCCTGAAATCCTTCTATTTCAAACTGATGGCAATTCCATCAACATACTCATAGATAATGGGACTCTGTAAAATACCACTATGACCTGCAGCAACAATAACACAAAAAGATGAAGTATTAATCATTATATTCAATTGCATTATTTTTTGGACATCAATACCAGCAGGAAACCAGTAGATCTAACACCATACTGGAGCTAACTTAAGCCAGCATTCCAGTTAAATTGCTCAAGGAACGCCTGTTCCTGTCTTCATCCCATATACATACAGGTTGCCTTACCCTCATGTCTTCTCATTTTATTCTCCTCACTTCTGCTCCATTTTAAATTTATCCAATATGGACAGAAGGAGAGACAGTGAATAGTAATTTCAGCTCTTGGCTTTTTATCTTCTATATTTCTCTTGAATCCATTTGCATAGTCTGGCCCAAGATAGAAACTTGAATATTTCTCAGGCACTGCTCCTACTTAATTTTATTTTCATTCCAATCAGGATTTTTAAAGGTGTGTAGCAGACACGGGCATTTAATTCTGCAGCAAGAGACAAAGTTTGCCAACTTGCTGATCAAGGGAAGACTAAGGAAGTTAACCAGGTAGAAGAGAAAGTTTATTTCCTCTTATGGGAAGGGTCTGAAATAAACAAGGGCTCCAGGACCTCTGAACGAAGGTTAGGGAAGAATCTGACTACAGCTAGGATCATTTCTTTTGCCAGAATATAACACTATGTTCACATGAACCCAAGAAAAAAGTGAAGATTCAAGTTCTTACATAACCTCACCATAAAATATGGCAATGTAGGGGAGGCAGATTTTTACCTCTACCTTCTTAGGATATTTTGTTTGTGCCTGAATGAAAAGAACATAAGACAGATCAATAGGAGAAAAGCATAAAAATTTATGTAAGTTTTACCTGACACAGGAGGCCTTATAAGGAAATGAAGACCCAAAGAAGTGACAAACCCCAAATGTTTATACTAGGTTGAACAGAGACAATTATGGGAAAGACAATTTTTGTCTCTTATCTGGAGAGCTATTTAATATAAATATACCAGGAAGCTAAAGGGAGATAAAAATTAACAAGGTCTGTTTGTACAAAATTCTTTTGGTTTAGACTCTCTGTAGAAGAATGTTTTGTTTTGTTTTCCTGATGCAGGAGGGTATCTTCACATGAGAGTGTTTATCTCCTGTTTCAGGAAGAAAAGGTGAGATTAGAGCACTCTTCTTGCATCTGCTGTTTTTTAAGTGCCTTTAGCTCAGTCATCCTTACGCCAAATTGGAACATTTTCAGGGTGGTATATTCTACTACCCTTCCTCAACAATAATATTCATATATAAAACTTTTAAATCAAGAGTTATCAAGTGCCTCCTACATCCATATAAAATCTTGTTGATGTGTACTCTTGAAATCTTTTATTTGAAATCTGTAGATTCTACATGCCTTAACCAAAAAAAAAAAACCAATACAAAAATAGTTTTTAAATACCTTGAGTGAATTTTACTATTGATTAAACCTCAATTATTTTAATTTTAAAGCAAAGTTAATGAAATAACATAATCTTACAGTAGGGTGAGATAAATGAAAATAAAATATACCTGTTTTCAAGTACATCATGAGGTTGGAAGAAAGCCAGATTATATTTTTTAAAAGTCTGTGGAATTGTTGATTCTAAAGCAGTGGTTTTCAAATGAAGAAAAGCTAGATTCCCTCCCTGATTAAATCCTACATTAGCCCTAATCTAAGAAACATGAAAGCCTAGCAGCTCTGAGAGAAACATCTCCCCCAGTAAACACATGTACTCATCAGAAACATGGATCTATAAATTTGAATTCCAAGGGCTTGATAGAACACCTGTTGAAAGCCATGGTTCTAAGCCAGTCTTCTTTTTTACTTGATGAAAGAACTAATATTCTTTTGAAGCCACCACAAGATGGTGAGAATATCAAACAGTCTTCAGGAATATGTGCATAAGGAGTTGTAGAAGGTCAGTAGCCTTTTGCCATTTGCTTTGAGTGTGAGAGTCATACACCTGCTACAAAGAGCCCTTCTCAAGTGTCAGGTGTCAAGTTAAGAGGGCCAAGTTCTTCCTATAAACACATTCCAAAGCAACTGATTAGATGCCTGCCTGATCCTTGGGGCATAGTCTCTAAAAGTTGTACTTCTGAAGTTTGTCCTCATTTTTGTTGGTATTATCCCATTTCTGGTTCCTTAAAATTATGACATTTTAAGTCAAAGTGTGTACTAGTCATCTAAAGCTAGATATGCCATAAAAAAACTTGGCATCTCTCTAAGTTAACTGTAAACAATGAGCAGAGAATAGTGAAGGGAGTGGATGATGCCAACCCAAAATACACATCTTTGGCATAAAGATTTTTTTTAGATGGTTATTTTTAAGAAAGAGCAGACATAGCAAAAGCTCTGAAAACTGATTTGAAGTTACCCTTTTGGAAGAGACACGTTTCTAAGGGAAATCTCCATTTGTAAGGGCATCGGAATTCAAAATAGTGTTCCCGTAATGGTAAAATGTGCAGAAGGTCCCTCAAACAGAACTGGAACACTTTGTTTTTTAATGTCAAATCTGAAATGACATTAATTGAAATATAGAGTGAACCCTGTAAAGTATACAAATGCCTTATCTCTGCAAACAAATTTTAATATTGATGTTTGTCTAAAATATAAATTTTTCTTTCTAATAGCACATAGCAGGGAGGGGGGCATGCAAATTCTGTACATGTACAGTGATTTAGTGTGCTGTCCAGTCCTCTATTGTGATCTTGGGAATTTTAAGAATTATTGACATTTTTTTTATATCAAATTAAAATGACTCTCAGAAAAAATAAATCCATCAGAGCTCATTTCCTCCAAGATCCTTTTCCACCCTTGATCCTGGTCTAGTGCTTTCAATCTTCCTGAGACAGGACCACAACACCTTAGAGCGGTTCTCAACCTGTGGGTCGTGACCCCTGAAAATACATCCTGCATATCAGATATTTACCTTACGACTCACAACAGTAGCAAAATTACAGTTAGGAAGTAGCAAGGGAAATAATTTTATGGTTGGGGGTCACCACAACATAAGGAACTGTATTAAAGGGTCGCGGCATTAGGAAGGTTGAGAACCACGCAGGTAATAGATAACTTTGATTATTTGTTTTTTATTTTTATTGATTTCAGAGAGGAAGGGAGAGGGAGAGGAAGAAGGAAAAGGAGAGAGAGGGAGACAAAGAGAGAGAGGGAAGGGGAGAGGGAGAGGGTGAAGGAGAGGGAGAGGGAGAGGGAGAGGGAGAGGGAGAGGGAGAGGGAGAGGGTGAAGGAGAGGGTGAAGGAGAGGGAGAGGGAGAGGGAGAGGGAGAGGGAGAGGGTGAAGGAGATGGAGAGGGAAAGAGAGAGGGAGAGGGAGAGGGAGAGGGTGAAGGAGATGGAGAGGGAAAGAGAGAGGGAGAGGGAGAGGGTGAAGGAGATGGAGAGGGAAAGAGAGAGGGAGAGGGAGAGGGAGAGGGTGAAGGAGAGGGAGAGGGAAAGAGAGAGGGAGAGGGAGAGGGTGAAGGAGATGGAGAGGGAAAGAGAGAGGGAGAGGGAGAGGGAGAGGGTGAAGGAGAGGGAGAGGGAAAGAGAGAGGGAGAGGGAGAGGGTGAAGGAGATGGAGAGGGAAAGAGAGAGGGAGAGGGAGAGGGAGAGGGTGAAGGAGATGGAGAGGGAAAGAGAGAGGGAGAGGGAGAGGGAGAGGGTGAAGGAGATGGAGAGGGAAAGAGAGAGGGAGAGGGAGAGGGTGAAGGAGATGGAGAGGGAAAGAGAGAGGGAGAGGGAGAGGGAGAGGGTGAAGGAGAGGGAGAGGGAAAGAGAGAGGGAGAGGGAGAGGGTGAAGGAGATGGAGAGGGAAAGAGAGAGGGAGAGGGAGAGGGAGAGGGAGAGGGAGAGGGAGAGGGAGAGGGAGAGGGAGAGGGAGAGGGAGAGGGAGAGGGAGAGGGTGAAGGAGAGGGTGAAGGAGAGGGAGAGGGAGAGGGAGAGGGAGAGGGAGAGGGTGAAGGAGATGGAGAGGGAAAGAGAGAGGGAGAGGGAGAGGGAGAGGGTGAAGGAGATGGAGAGGGAAAGAGAGAGGGAGAGGGAGAGGGTGAAGGAGATGGAGAGGGAAAGAGAGAGGGAGAGGGAGAGGGAGAGGGTGAAGGAGAGGGAGAGGGAAAGAGAGAGGGAGAGGGAGAGGGTGAAGGAGATGGAGAGGGAAAGAGAGAGGGAGAGGGAGAGGGAGAGGGAGAGGGAGAGGGAGAGGGAGAGGGTGAAGGAGATGGAGAGGGAGAGGGAGAGGGAGAGGGAGAGGGAGAGGGAGAGGGAGAGGGAGAGGGTGAAGGAGATGGAGAGGGAAAGAGAGAGGGAGAGGGAGAGGGTGAAGGAGATGGAGAGGGAAAGAGAGAGGGAGAGGGAGAGGGAGAGGGAGAGGGTGAAGGAGATGGAGAGGGAAAAGAGAGAGGGAGAGGGAGAGGGAGAGGGAGAGGGAGAGGGAGAGGGAGAGGGAGAGGGAGAGGGTGAAGGAGATGGAGAGGGAAAGAGAGAGGGAGAGGGAGAGGGAGAGCGAGACGGAGAGGGAGAGGGAGAGGGAGAGGGTGAGGGAGAGGGAGAGGGAGAGGGAGAGGGAGAGGGTGAAGGAGATGGAGAGAGAAAGAGAGAGGGAGAGGGAGAGGGAGAGGGAGAGGGAGAGGGAGAGGGAGAGGGAGAGGGAAATAGAAACATCAATGATGAGAAAGAATCATTTATCGGCTGCCTCCTACACACCTCTCACTGGGGATCTAGACCTCAACCCGGGCATGGGGTCTGACCAGGAATCAAACTGTGACCTCCTGATTCATAGGTCGACACTCAACCACTGAGCTACACAAGCTGGGCTGATTATTTGTGTATTTTGTTTTGTTTAATATTATTCCCCTCTTGAGTCAGAAATTTACCGTAGTTATTCTTCTTTAGCAAGAAAAAATAAAACAAAATTCCCTTACCATGGTAGCCCTTCAGATATTCAGATAAGCATTCAGATATCTACCAATGTTTCAGCTATCACTCCTTGAAATACATCACCCTTTCTGCTTTGCTTCAGTATTTTAACATTTTCTTTAATTCTGAGGTTCAACTTTCAATATTGTGGATGACAGAATGTGCCACTTTGGCAGGTGTAGAGCTCTGAGCTGACGACCATGAAGGAAGACCCAGCAGACTCAAGGAAAGCTTCTGACAGGGGGCCTTACCGGGAAGAGCTGGTGCCACTGGATGCTTTTTTTTTTTTAATCAGAAGGAGTCCTCTGCAAGGCCTGGCAAACATTTGTTCACCAAACATCTGCTCTTCTCATCTTCCTGTGAATGGTCTTCCTTCCTTTGAAGTCCTAGGCCCCACCCCCAGTCTCAGCTCCACATGGCCTTGCTGGACAGCCTTGGAGTCTCAGATTTTATGGGGCTCACACACATTCCAAATTAGTTTTTCTCCTGTTAATTTGTTTTTTTTGTCAGTTTAATGATGAGGCCAGCCAAAGAACCTAGAAGGGAAGAAGGGAAAATTATTCTATGCTTTTCCAGGTGTGACAAGATCTATGCACAATCCCTTTGGAAGACTATAAATTCGATAGTTGCTGGCACAGGACACTCATCCAGACATGAAATGAATTTTAGCTTTCTCAAAGCCAGGTCAGCGTAACGGTTACTACTGTGAAAATGGTGTTCCCCATCCTGTGTTAGGACAGTTGATTTTTATATCAGATGCACCCTTATTACCTGTAATTTGTTGCTTTCTGGTCTTTGACCCATTGATTCACTCATTAACTTGACACACAGTTATTGATTACCTTCACTGAATGCGCTCAGATCATAGGAGCCAGGCCATAGCAGTGAGCAAGAAAATCACCGCCCTTGCTCTTGTAGCAATGTATTTTTATTGGGTGGGAATGACTTTCAATAAATTTACATGATGCAAATTCATTCAAATATCACTGCCACAGTGGCATGCAGGATGGGTAAGGACCTCTGACAGGGAGAGCAGAAAGTTCTTCTAAGTCTTGAAGTGATATTGGAGGAAATGTATTCCAGCAGCCATGAGAATTCCAATCAGAGGCCCTGAGGCCATAAACAGCACAGTGACTTGGAGTAATTGAAAGGAGGCTATTGTGACTTATGTTCTGAAAGCCTGTGAAGCTGGCAGGCTAGGCTCCTGTTGAGTTTTGTGACTGTAATTAGAGCAGAGGAAGACCTAGCCTAAAAGCAATGGAGGGGTGGGGGGTGGGGGGGGGGCACGAATGAGTTG